>NC_090939.1:521651778-521953052 GCF_040938575.1 Ambystoma mexicanum
TTCTGTGGTGGCAGATCACAGAAACATTGGGATAGGCACTCCACTCCAGGATTCTCTGCATCAGTTTACCATCACAACAGACTCTTTCCTATTAGGGTGGGAGCAACGCTGGAAGATCTGCAAGTCGACAACAAGTAGAATGAGAAGGATTCCCAGTAGCACCCCAGTGGATCTATTTGCAACAGAACAGAACTCAGTGTCGCCATTACGCCTCTTCGAAGGGGAGATGGAGCGAGTAATTGGGATAAGCATTATAAATCTCATGGAACAACCTGTTTGCACATGCATTCTCTCCCCGCCTTCTGATTCCAAAAGTCTTGCAGGAGTTCAAAGCCTCCAATCGGAGCAAACGCATTCTAATAGCTTCCCACTGACCACAGTGACATTGTTTTCAGACCTTCTGCTTTTGTCAAGTGGACCACCTCTCCTCCTCCCCCTCTTTCCAGACCTGCTTCACCAGCCGGGGGAGTAGGGGGTTGGGGGTGATGCACCTCTGCCCACAATCGCTTTCCTTGGTGCTCTGGCCCTGAAACATTCACCCTGGTCGCTAGGGTATATCAGATGATATCCTCAGGGTGATGGGAGCATCACTGAAACCATCAATGTAGAGGAAAGTGGCTTTGTTTATGCCACTAAATGTTTGGAAAATCAAAAGATCCTGTTCAGACATCCATTGACATACTCTCTTTATTGACAAACCTGGTTCACACAGGAACCCAAGTCTCTTCCTACAGAACATGTCTAGCGGCTTTTGGGGTGTGCCTCTCACACAAATACAAGCTTATATCTTTCGCTGACTCAGTGATCAAATGTCACTACAGAGGTCTTCTCCACCTCCCCCCACCCTGCGCGACACCCTATTGCGAGTTGGAACCTGAGCATAGCTTTGACGAAACTCAGTCACAAACCATTCGAACCAGTGGCATCAATTGATCTACGTCGTGTCACTTGGAAGGCTGCTTTTCTCGGGGTGCAATTACTTCAGCCCTTTGTGTCAGTGACCTCCAAGCCCTGTTGATTGAGGATCATCATCTCGTCATTTCACCAAGACAAGGTAGTCTTACGGACACAGCCTAACTTTTTACCTAAAGTGGTCTCAGTCTTACACAGAAATCGGAGGATTACGTTACCTATATTTTTGCAGACACAGAATCAGAGGCCAATTGCATTTTGCATACCTTAGATGTCTTGAGAGCACTAGGCCTTACAGGTAACCGGACAGACTGTTTGCCACCTTTGGTGAGGCACATCTGGGCAAACAAGCTACTATTGCGAGAATGATCATTTCTTGCATTTCCCACACATACAAAGTGCAGGTTAAGACACCCCATCAAGCCTGCATGCATATTTGACTAGAGGAAAGAGTATGGCAGTAACATTTCAATGTCATCTACCTTGGGAGGCCATATGGAAGGCAGACACAAAGGCCTCTCCATCTTTTTAAGCAAACGTTACGTGCTGGACTCCAGCTCCAAGGCTGATATCCAATTCAGACCGGTAGTCTGCAGGAATGTTTTTGAAACCATTTAATTTCATCTTCCCTGGGTCAGAGTAGTGATGTTTATTCTCCCAGAAGTATGGAGGAAAGGGGATGGGATGTAGGAGTAAGAAAAGTTACTCTGCATAGTGACCACTTGACTCCTAGTCCAATGTCCCCTTTCCTCCATACACCCGCCCTTGATCGCCCTTAACTAGTTAGTCAGGTCTTCATTGCGGATCAGGAACTGAGGGGAAAGAACATGAGGCAGGGTTTAGGCCATGGCCACGCTACACGCATGTGGGCCGCTATTCTCACTCTCTAAATTCGTAAAGGGGAGGCACGGTTGGACTCGCTATGGCTCTGTTCCCGTCCCCGCTCAGCTGGAACTCCTTAAGTATGGAGAAAAGGGAAACATTGAACTAAGAGTACAGGAGTCACTACCATAACCTACTTTTTAAAATATATTTGCAAGTTATTATTGCCTATTTATAGTGACCTTCTCTCTTCATGTCTATATCAGTGTCTCTTGTCATTACTTTGAAGAGAATTTCATTCCCCTCATTCCACCTCATGACACATTTCATATTCTGCTACTAAATGTGCTATTCTCAACACCTCTCTCTCTCTCTCTCTCTCTCTCTCTCTCTCTCTCTCTCAAGAAGTTGTTTCGGTACCACATTGGCTCAATTCACCAGCTTATTCTCTTGCATATCTTTTCCTAAAACACCATCTCCCCCTGTAAATTCTGTGTCATTTCCTGCCCTAAACAAAGTTCTCAACTTTGCCACTCACACTCTTCAACCTCACTCATTAATTCCCCCATCTTTGCCCACCACCTCAGAACCTGCTGGCCTTTAATGCAGCACTGTTCTCTCTTTAGGTTTCTCGTTCTATTCTTTAAATCTATCCATGGGTGACCCCTCCACCTAGCAAACTGCATCCAACTACACCCCTACTGACATATTGTCACCACAAACCTCCATCACCTCTCCCTTCCCTGCCCACCCTACGCAGCCCCCTGCTTGAAACATTTCTCCATCCTGACTCTTTATCATTGAAATTTCCCCTGAAATTAAAAATAGTACCACAATTTGGTGATTTAAGTTTGCCATAACAGATGCTTTATATCTCTTGATGGAGCTCCCCACGGATAGAGTTATCACCCACACACTACCACCCCCACACAGACCCACCTGTCCCCATTGGTGCATCACTGCAAACCAGGGTATACATAGTATAACTGATAGTCCCTGTTGTACATCCTGTAAATATCCATTTTAACATCTCATTGCCCTTCTCGTGTTGCCCTTGCTCTTCACTATCAGGTTGTTGTTCGTTGCTGTGATTGTTACATTCCTGGAAACATGATTGCTCTGGTTACTATTATGTTTTCTGTACTGTCTTCCTGTTCAAAACATTATGCCCTATTTTAAATTAATACAAATATAAATAAATGCATCTCAGACTGCACTCGCCCTCTGCAATTTAGCAGACATTTGAGGCTGTAAATGCAAAGCACCTTGTTAACCTATTTTTATTCACTAGGGGATTTTAATAAATGCATTGCTGAAGAGGTATTCAAAGAGCCACTGATTTCAGAGTTGGAAAGGCCTTTAGAAATCCCTTTGTTGCCTTCCCTATAGAAGTGGGTAACACTAGATGTTGGATTAGAAGAGGACATTTCTGCTTCATAGATATTCAGTAGGGATGGACATAAATGGCTAATGGATCTAACATTTATGGATGCATTGCCTACTTTACACTCAAGTCCTAATTTTACAATCGTATTCCTTCTACCAGGATCGAATTGTATCTTCCCAATTTGTCAGTTCTGTGCGTCACTATCCTATTCCTGCTTTTCTGAGTATGTAATAGCGCAGTAAGACAACAATGGTGGTGATGGGTGCAATATAAAAGCTTTGAAAGATAACATGTATACCATTAAGCCACTATTTAACATATCAAATGGGGACAAAGGGTTAGTGACAATCACCCACACAATTTTGAATTCAGAAGAGTGCATAATTCCAAGAAGAATTGGCAGTTTATATCCACACAGCGGGGTAGCTCACTCCTTTGGATCAATGATACATATGGATGATCCTATGCATAATTAAACCATAACTACTGCAAATTGGGCAGTGCATAGTGGTGACAGCCTGCAGCCCTACTTAAAAACCCTAGCTTATCATGTGGTATACACAGGGAATTGACAAATCAGTCAAATGAGAAAATAAAGCTGTCACAAGAATCAAACTCTTCTAGGTAAGGTTGTTGTAGAAAACGGCAGAAGCAACTCATAGAAAAAAACGATATGGATTTCTGGAGGGTGATCTCCAAGGGAATGCCCTGGCGTTGAGTAGCTGCAGATTCCTACATAGCCGAGTAGGTAGATTATTTCATATCGGGAAATCTGTATGTGTTCAACTTCTTCCAAATCTAAAATGCAAACATGTACAGGTGTCCTTTTTGCTTCATTGAGTACTTTTGAACAAAAACATTTCCTGGTGATCGAGTCAATAAACCCTAGCCAAACCTTTGCTGCTGCTTAAATGGACTATTGTGTTCACTGGTCAGGTGGTGTCCCCCCAAACTCCCTCCCTCTTCCGCCTTGTGGGCTTGCATATGTCAAGCTTTTTTGAGAACTTTGAATAAGAAGGTATCTTTCCGACTCATGGCTAGGCTTAACTGTTGTGCGTACCTTTAGGAATGGTGGTATGGTGACTGTGCTTTTATAGATTAATATCAAATTTCAACTGTTTTCCTCAAAGTCCTTTGCTCCTTAGGTTAAAGGAATGGGCTGTCAAAGAAGTCCTGATGTTTAAGGCTGGCCTTGAAGCTCAATTTAGCACCATGCATAGGTTTTGGCTCAAATGGTTTCTGATGTATGTACATGTTTGTGAAACCGGAATATATTCCTGTTCATCCACGTCCTTACTGAGAGAGCTACCAGCAGGTCCACAAAGCCAACAGCACCACAAAGGGCTCTTAAGAACAGGTTCAACGGGCAAGCTTTCCAGGCCATTCTGAAGGCTAACATAAAGAAGGACCTCATCTCCCAGAATTAGCCTCTTCCACAGAGGGACTTGCACGAGTGGACCTGGAAATTTCAACTACAGAGCCAAGGGAAGGAAGACTATGGGGAAAACATAATCACCTCACAGAAGTACCTTCCGCACCCAGATAAGAACAGTTTTGGGAGAACTTCAGATCTCTTCCATTTAACACACAAGTTGACTGGGAGACGCAAATACTTCCGTGCAACATCCAGAGACACAAAGAAAAGTTCCACTTCTCCAGCATTGGATCTTTCATGGATTTACCTGCTCTTGAATATTCCCTGTCGTCAGGCTGGGAATCCATTGTAACGTTAAAGCAGTTTTCCTTCACATGTTTTAAACTGCTTGTCACTTTAGTGCTCTTTTAGAGTCATTTTGGGTCATACAGCCCACAGCCAATTACACAGGTGCCCTTAGCTCCGGGCCTGGCGGCCATCTTCAGATTTTTTACTGCATGTCAATTGTTGGCAGTCATCGAGAATTCTCTGTTCTGGAAATTTGACTATTCTTGTCTATTTTTGCTAATTTTTTTCAATCAAATCATCCGGTTTTGTGCTGCTTCACTTCTCGCCTATGGCAGTGATGATTCGATCCATTCTATTGCCTCCAGAGCTCCCATCTTCCATCTGAGGTCTTCAGGAGTCCGTGGAGATGACATGAGGAAGAAAAACCTATTCAAGGCCTGCTCGACATGTAACCTTAAGGATCTTCATGGAGCGTTTTCCTGTCTGTACCCAGACCACCACTTGACAATCTGCTAGTCATTTTCATGCAAGACCCCCAAGGACCGCCACCGCAGGTTAGTGGCCTGCTTAAATGATGGTGCCAGGGGTCTCTGTCCGTAGTTATGCCTCTGCTAGGCACAGCATACTCCTAGAGCACACTGCCTCTTTGAAGAGGTTGTGGTCCCACGAAGAAACTTTGCAGGGGAAGAATAGAAAGGGACATGGATCACACACTCGGGTTGCCCCCTTGTCGACGATGTGGGTGACGTTTCTATCTGCACCTACGGTCACCTCGTTGACCACTTCGGACCGAGAACACCTTAGTCGCCAGCTTCGTCGTTCATACACTCTTCAGAAAAACAACACTCGTCCACGACTAAAGTTCCTTCATCTAGACCATCATTGTTGATGACCCCCGTTAAATACCTACTTCCTCATAAAACAGAGACACTTTTGGAAAGAGAACCTTTTGTTTCCCCACTACTGGACCCTAGTAGAAACAGCATCTCATGCAGTCAACACCCCCATTGAAATCAATGATAGAAACACAGAATACATGAGAAATGTTTTTGCCGTACCTTCAGTCTATCAAAAGCATTTCATAGCACTGTAAGGAACTCACTGTGGCAACAGAAAAGACAGACACAAGTGATCACAGTTTAAGGGTGTTTATTGAACTTTATAATGGATGAGATAAACGCCTCATCTAAACCTAAATCTAAGATGGGAGCAAGCTACGACCATCAAAAAATCATAAGGCAGTCCTAGTGGCGTCTTGTCAAATAAAAAGGGCCTATACTAAAAAAAAACTACTGCCAATTCCTTACTGCTAAATTATGTTTTTAAACTGTGGGATAATGTTCACCAGAAAAGAAAGAAGTGTTCACAAAATGAAAAGTCAGGATGGTATGGCTGGGTCTCCCTTCCCCACGTTTGGAGCACAGGACAAGGTGGGACTCTCGAGCGCAGCACACTCCTTGGCCTTGTCAACACGAGGTTCACAATTCAGTTCAGCTATATCAAAAACCTTCAGAGGCTAAGTCTCCTTCTTGTAAAAGTCTCTTGCCTTAGAAGGCTGGCTGTTTCAAAGAAACAAACAGATAAACAACTCTCGTACCTTGGGCGATTGCTCTTCACCCCTTGTATCTCGGATCCTTCTTGCTGTTCGGGCCTCGCTCCGTTGTGTTCACTACAGCCTTTCTTTAACACAGTTCATGTATTTCTTACACAGTTCATGTATTGCTCCTTTTCATCTTTCGGCATCCCTCTGTCGGGTTCACACTTGCCTTATTCCACTGTTCACAATCTTATCGGAAAGCAGGGTTCCCTTCCCCTAGCTTTCCTTTGGCAACAGGTCAGAGACTTTAGTTTGTGTAAGGGATTTGACGTAACCCTTAAAGGACCACTCTGGCGCCCTGCGCCACCCCTTCCTACGGCTTCTGGTTCTTGTAGTTTCAAAGAATAGGTCCCGGTCAGAGTCTTTCGAATGAGCGCACACGTGGTGTCAGACCCCTCTGCTCCTCCTCCTCAACTGGGCTTTTTCTAAAGTTCAACACATACACAAGTTCTTTGTCTTTCAGATTCCTTGCGTTAAAAAATGTTCCACTTGGACAGTTCGGTTTACTATCAGCCTCCTCGGACTCACCGGCTGTGCTGAATCCCTTTGGCTTCTATGCTCTGAGTCAAGGCTAGTACCACGGTAGCCAGCTTGCCTCTCCGCCTATGTTATCAGCGCGGGAGGCCCCTGTGTACCATTTACATCTGCTACTTCGCACGCCAGCTGTAGCTCCCAGTCTTATGATTTCCCTTTCGGAGGCTTCACAGGTCTGAGTTGAAAAGGGCAAAGGCGATTCCCCCTTCGTTGTCCTTCCAGGTCTCACTGTCTTTCCTCTCCGTTTGAATTGCCGGTTTGGTGTAACTGTCTCCTAGTGCGTTTGGCCTTGCTCGCAGTGTGCTTTTGTGCTCCACCTTTTATCGCTGTGGGGAAGGTAAAGGGCCGTCAGGTGTGTGTGATTATTGTCAATTGCATGACTGCTTGAGGAGTGTATTGGGACATGTCAGGTAAACGGCTCTGGTGTAAGTCTGTTGTCTGTTACCATGTAAGAAAGTGTTTGTGTGGGAAAAGGGTGGGGGGTAGAGCTTCTAAATATCCTACAGGGTAGGATGGGGAAAAGGTGTTACAAGAAAGGGGATACGGCATCTCAACCCTCAGTGTTCCACTTCCACTCCCCGAAGACCCCTCACCCAGGTGATCCTTCTCCATTGGTCCACCCCCAGGAACTGGATCCAATAGCCATGGTCGTGTCCTGGCCACCTGGACGGCGGATCTCCGGGGACTAGCGGGTGTGTAAGTGATTTCAATCTGGCTCTTCACCTAAGTCAATGCCTAGCGTGTAATGCATAACTGAAACCCTTATTTATTTATTTATGTCTAAAAGTTCTTTTATTCTTAACAATGTACCACTTATATCACGCCCCTCTCTTGGAACCCCTCCCCCCCGCCCCGGTCACACTGAACCAGGAATCAGGCTGGTTTACAAAGTTAAAATATTTATTTATATATTCACAATATAATCAAACTATTTTTAATGGGGATACAATAATCACCAATGGGGTGATGTCACACTAAGCAATCTCTTTAATCACCAGGAGTAATAATGAGCAAAAACAATGCAGCACAGCAATAATACTTTTGTGGGTGTGTATTCAAATCAAATGGCAATGTGGTTACTCTTTCCCCCTGCACACCCCTGAACCCCCAAAATGCAATGTAGAGAGATAGGAGGAGAGAGAACAGGTTTCAGGAATGCAGAATTGAAGCGAATATATCAATCCCAATTTCCCCACAGCAACACAAGAGAGAAACAGGAATGATTGGCAAACTGTCAAAATGGTTTTTAAGTTGGCTTTGAATGGATTGGGTAAAAACACTAAAAATAGTTTAAATTAATGAAATTGTTGAAATTATAATGGGAGCCGCTTTATCTGGTTGCAGACAAACACTAGCAATGATTTGACACCAATAAGCAATGTGCAAACTGAAATTTGAGGTCGGGTGCAATGAAAAGCTATTTTATACGTTATAGATTTTGTCGAAACGAAAATCCACAGTAATCGCGATCGCGGGAGAGAACTATAAGAGGCGATTTTGGGTTCTATGGAAAGCTTAGAATGTTAGCTACAAGCAGACACTTGAATTTCGTTTCTAGCATGAAATCTGAGGACGTTATGGACGTTTCCATGGAGGTCGTTTTTTCAGATAGAGGCAAATTGTAAAACAAGGATGTGCTTTTAAAAGACAAACAGGATTTCTTTACACTAGGGATGGACTATGAAGACGCAAATACTACACGACAGCACAGCCACCAGACCAGGACGCCTCTGGATCAGGTTTTTGCCTGCCGAGACGCTTGCCTTCTTCAGATGAAATATATCAGCGCAAAGATCGTTTTAACAATATTATTACAAAATAAATAATAGGAATGAGATAGAGAGTTCAGTAGTTCAAAAATAATTCTAACAATGCAGTTCTGAGTATAAGAGAGGATGGGTTTGGATAGGGATGACTAAGGACAGTACTTAGACTGGTGACAGTCCTATATTAAGGATACTCACTACATAGGTTTGAACAGAACCGTCAGGAATTCTGGTCCGTCAAGATCAGGAATTCTGGTCAGAAATTCTGCTGGGCACACCAGACTGGGACAGGCTGCTGGGCACACCGGACTGGACTGGTCGGCAATGGCTCTTGTTCACAGCTATCCGGTCACAGCACGGCTCTACTGTGATGAAGAGCATTGGAGCCGTGGGTAAGCAAAAACTGCAACCGCAGCCCGCTCCCTTCATCCCTATCCCTCTGAGATCCCAGCCTCCCAAACATCCGCCATACACGAGGAGCGTAATGGCGGCTCCCTTATTGCTTTCTGCTTAACGTTGCTAAGGAACGCAACGCCCGCAACGCTGATTGGCCGCCGCACGCTACTTCCGGGCACCCGTGTTGTCGGAAGGCGTCAGCCGGGCCATCCACGAAGGGCCTACACAAAGGGCAGCGCCTGTCTGTGTCTGTCTTGGCCTGACACAGCCGCAGGGCCCTCAATACTGCCCAACGTATCCCCAACTAGCGCCACACGGCGGTCAACACTTCTGCACTTTCACTTCGTGTCCGCAAGGTCAGTCTGAACTACCACTTGACATTTACCATGCATAGGCATGCTATGTACCTGGATTATGCTGTCACTTGTCTACATGCATACGCTTGCTCAAAGTACAGTAGCAGACTGCGTACCCCGCTTTTAGATGAACCCTGCCTGCACATGTATCTCAGCCCTAGTGTGTATCTTGCATTTAGGTGAACCTTGCCTGCACATGTATCTCAGCCCTAGTGTGTATCTTGCATTTAGGTGAACCTTGCCTGCACATGTATCTCAGCCCTAGTGTGTATCTTGCATTTAGGTGAACCATGGCTGCACATGTATCTCAGCCCTAGTGTGTATCTTGCATTTAGGTGAACCTTGCCTGCACATGTATTTCAGCCCTAGTGTGTATCTTGCATTTAGGTGAACCCTGCCTGCACATGCAGCTTAGCCCTAGTGTGTACCTTGCATTTAGGTGAACCCCGTCGGTATTTGCAACTGGCACTCTGCAACCAACTAGCATGCCTCCCCTGCTCAGTAATTGCCTGGCCTGCTCCCCGTTCCTCTTAATCACCATAATTCTGTCCATCATGCCACCTCAACATCCAACTACCACGTGCGCGACCTTACCCAGCGCCAATTTATCCAATAGCTCACAACCAGTGATAATTGAGGCACCTCTAGTGCTATTGACTGGCATCCCTTGCCCTACTATAGACAGGAATACAAGACTCAGAGCTAGATTAGCCAAAATCCACGAGCCACTCGCCCGTTCCATACCTACCTCCAAGAGGCCCAGAACCATTCCCACTAGCCATAATACCCACAAACCCAAATTATCTCTGAACCACCATACTAAACATCCCCCTCATCCTACTATCCAGAGAAGTACCAAACTTACCCAGAAATTGTCGGCCGCTATCACTACTACATCCATAGTGAGCCCCCAAATTAAGGGACCTCTAACCAACGCTAGATCACTAGTAGCCCACGCAACTGAAATTGCAGACCTAATCATCAATGAAAACCTGGACTTCCTTGCAATCACAGGGACCTGGCTCCATCCGACAGCAGGCCCCATGCTTATGTTAGCAGTCCCTGATAATTACACTATCCTGAGACAAGACCTTCCTAACGCTAGAGGAGGCGGTGTTGCCATCATTCATAAATGTAGCCTTCCGATCAGAGCTGCTACCACCATCCGCGTCCCTTCTTGCGAACTACTCTCAGCCAAAGTTCCCATTAACAATACCCAAACCCTCAACATCCATGTGATCTATCGCCCTCCAGGCCCATTAGGCTCATTCGATGAGGATCTCAACACTATCCTATCCACTAACCTAAAAAACGCCACACAGGCGCTCACCCTAGGAGACTTTAACATGGGTTTCAACGACCCCGAAGACCAAGCTGCCATTACCACGATTAACATCCTCACCGAATTAGGATTTACTCAAAGAAGCCTAAAACCCACCCATGACAAGGGTAGAATACTTGACTGGGTAGCTGACCACAATTGCCTAGCCAACATCACTGACATCTCACCATTAGCCTGGACTGACCACCACTTGGTATCGTTCTTGCTGTCCACCACTAGACCTCCTCCCACGCAGTCCATTAGGGCCCCACCCACACTCACGAGAAACAAAAAGAGCATCACGGTGGAGAGACTTATCCCCAACCTACTCCCCACGCTCAATTCTCTCCCTGACAATCTGGATCCTGAAAGCCTGGTCGAGGAATATAATAAAATCATGTCCACTTCCTTGGACCTAATTGCCCCTCTCAAACTCAGGCCAAGTAAGCCCAAAACACACCTGAACAAATGGTATACACCATTCCTCAAAAACCTCAGACAGCAAAAAAAGAAATTGTGAAACTATCTGGAAAAAAGACCCATCAGTAGCCAATAAAATCAAATTCTCAAAACTAGCGGCCCTGTATGAAAAAGAAATCATACTAGCAAAACGTACCTCCTTTGATTCCCGTATCACCCAAGCCAGTTCAAACATGAAAGAACTATTCTCCATTCTTAAAGATAAGAACTGGTGCACCGACATCCAAAATGCCTTAGCTAACAAAATCGCCACGCTACAAAACAAAATATCTTGCAAAAAAGCATCCTTAAACAACCCTGCCTTGTCCAAGTCACCCGAGAAGCAGACCACAAATGAACATGGACGTTTCAATTTCACCAAAGTGACCATACTTGAAGTTGAAAAAATCATTTTGTCATTGAAGCCTTCCAACTGCCAGGGAGATTTGTACCATTCCTACTGAAAATCCTGGATACGGTCGCCTCTGTTCAAATACAGAAGCACTTGGAGGTGCACCACTTGCTAGGGGCTAGACAATCAGGCTTCCGACCCCAACACGGGACTGAGACAGCTCTCATCGACCTTAAAACACAGATCGATCTGCTTACAGATAATGGCCAAGCAGCATTACTCCTTCTCCTCGACCTCTCTGCAGCATTTGATCTGGTCGACCACTCGGTCCTTTGCTCCCACCTTCACACGGCTGCCCACTTCTCCCCCGAGGCCATTACATGGATTAGATCTTTCCTCGATGGCAGAACCATGAGGGTTTTCTCACCTACAGATGCTGCAGACCCCATACCATCACTTGTGGCGTACCTCAGGGCTCTTGTGTCTCCCCTACACTGTATAACATATTTACCAAGCCCCTTTTCGATGATCTGGATCATCTCGGTATCACCTACACTAACTATGCAGATGATACCCAGATCCTCCTTCCGCTTTCTGGAGATTATGGAAAGGATTTGGCCTTGGTGAATAGGGTATACATCATCATCCAGGCATGGATGGCCATCCACGGTCTATGCCTGAATGATGATAAAACTGAACTTCTCACCCTGGGTACCACCGCCAGCCTAAAGAAACTAAGCCCAGCTTACACATCCTTCATAATTGATGGAAACACCATCAGAGTGGGACATGAAGTCAAAACGCTGGGCTTCTACTTGGACTCCAACCTCTCCTTTAACAGACAGGTGAATTCACTAGCCTCCTCCACGGCTTACACTTGTAAACTTATCCGTACAGCCAAACCTTTTCTATCCGTCACCAGCTGCTTGACCCTTGCCAGAGCCCTCATACTATCCTGTTTAGACTACTGCAACGCCCTTTATCTTGGGTGCTCTAAAGCCACTACCAGCAAGCTACAAACGCTCCAGAACAATGCTCTCAGAGCGGCCTTGGGCGTCTCAAGAAGAGACCACATTACAGCACATAGCCAGCAGAACAACTGGATCCCTATCCTAGATAAAATCTCCCTAAAAACTGCTTCACTAACCTACAAGTCCCTCAATAACGCGGCCCCCACTTACCTGACCGACAGATTTCACAGACTGACATCCTTGAGACCGACAAGGACAGCATACAGAAACTGCCTCTCAGTCCCTAACTTCAAACGTTCCACCATAGGTGGTAATAGTTTCCCAGTAAAAGCAGCCAAACTGTGGAACTCCCTACCACCCACTCTCAGAATGGACCTACCTTACCAAAACTTCTGCTCCAAGATAATGTCTTGGCTGAAGACAGCCGCCGTCTGAAACATAGTGGGCTAGCCTCTGCCTCTCCCTTCTGCCACCTGACATACCAGGGCACACATCTGCTAACTGTATATATGTACATATTCCTGCTTTCCTTCTTTATTACTGTGTATATGCCATGTAAATGCCATGCTTATATTTTATTGTCTGTAACTAAGTTTCGCAAATTCATGTATCTGCTGCGCCTTGTTACCCTAGGGTATTCTGGCGCATTACAAATAATAAACTAAACTAAACTAAACTACTGGGTTGGGTCTTTGGATTCTGGCAATAATTTAGATGTTTGGGGTAAATTCTGGT
The DNA here is from genome assembly GCF_040938575.1 of Ambystoma mexicanum. Lineage (NCBI taxonomy): Eukaryota > Metazoa > Chordata > Amphibia > Caudata > Ambystomatidae > Ambystoma > Ambystoma mexicanum. The sequence continues at coordinate 521,665,050 of NC_090939.1, forward strand.
TTCTGGAATTTTCAAGGCCTAGCTGAGAATGGTTCAGCTATAGAAGTGAGCCTTTCTGCTTGCCAAGTGTCTGGAGTCTGGAGCAGGGAAGTTGTCAAGTCCTCTTGCAAAGTGCTCCGCCAGCAATCGGTTGGTAGGTGGATCTGTGTCTCCTCCTAAGTCCTCAGCTGTCTCTATTTATTTAAGGGGTGTGTATGCTGGATTATCCTAAATGTGCCCCCTTGGCTCGCTATAGGCTAAAGTCTCCACTCTCCCTTGATTGGAGGAGAAAACAGGGTGTCGCCATGATGATGTGGTTTTATGAGTCAGGGAATCCTACCCTTGGTTTTTGAACATGAAATCTACTTTTAGTATAATACATATTTACAATTTTGCAGACTTTATAACAATGACATATCTAGATCACATATTTTGTGGCGCAAAGGCTCTTCCAAGCCCCGTCATGGTAGGATCTTGTGTCGGCTTTTGACAGAATTTCGCACTTTTTGTCCAGGACACAATGGGCCTCATTACAACCCAGGTGGTAAGGGGTTAACGGCTCTGTAAAAGGTGGCGGCGCCGTTAACCCCTTACCGCCTAATTACGAGGTCCCTTTGCGGGTCCCTACCTTTACGGCTGGTTTTACCAGCCGTTAAGGAAGGGACCCGCAAAGGGACCTTGGAGGTAATTACGGTACCGCAATTTGTGGTACCGTAATTACTGCCTTCCCCATTCCCATTGAGCCCTATGGGGCAAAAATGGGGAAGGCCCTATGGTGAAAGCGGAATTACCGCCCCGCCAACCTTGTGATGGGGGCGGTAATTCCGCCATTCACCATGGCGGATTCCGGCGTCAACCATGGCACTAATAGCGCCATGGTTAACGCCTAGGTCGTAATGACCCCAATATCTAGTTTGTCCAAAATTTTGTACCACAGTGCGCATTGTATAGCGGCATAAGTGTGTGAAGTTTCATACTTTTGACATAATTACATTTGGTATAAAACCACAATTTCTACAGTTGCATCCCAGAACATAGCACAGAGTTCTGGCCCCTCTTAAAATATGCAGCAAAAATTTAGGTTCAGAAGTCTGGGGTTTACATATTTTTTTACAATTGTCCACAGTCAATTATCAGTCTTTTTAAAAATATACTTTCTGTCCATTGTGAATCAACAAAAGTTGTCTGTCCCCGCCTCCTTTTCCTCTTGGCAAGTCTGAAGCAATTCGCCCCCTTCCTTCTGGGAGAGGCCATTTTTGACACTTCACAATCTGCATATCCTTTCAGCCAGAGACAGTCCATTGTCTCCTTCCCGAAGCAGCCCAAGTGCTCTTCCCCTCTTAATCAACACATTAATGTGAGTTCCTGGCCTAGAGAGCAGAAGGGAGGTGCCTTGCCCAGTGGGGGAAGTTGTTTGTGGTTTTGGCTTGAATCAGGCTTACTTTAAAAGTCATTCTGTTACATTTTTCTTTGTTGAAAATAAACTTTCAATTTTAAAACAAACATCTAGAACACTGATTCCAGACTCTAAACCATGAAGTTTAAATAGTTACAACCTAGGTTACTCTTGATAACAGTTCACTTAGATTTTAAACATTAAATCTTAATGGTACAAGTTTACAGTTCTAATGCAAGCTTTTGAAAACAGCATTCAGGCAGCCGCTGGTCCTGCGGCCAAATTTTGACAGCTTTCACAGGCAGGCAAACTGGCTGTGGATGTTTTTTTGATGACCAATTCAGCTTTCCAGGATATTGCAATTTCACAATGATTTCTTGTGTTCAATAACATGGGACACCCAACAAAAAGATTGGATGTGTGTGGGTGTTTTGGACCAGCATTCTGTATTTTCAGCAACCAAGAAAAGATTTAACTGCAAGATTTCGGATTTCTTTCAGCAAGCACTGCTTTTCATCTCTGCTCCATTTTTACATGTTGGGCAGCCCAATTACATGTTTCAGAAGTGCGGTCTCCATTCCACCACTGACAACATGCATGGTAGATTTGGCAGCCATCTTTTTGTGCTTGGTAGAGCGCAATTTCCTTAGGTTTTGGCGCGCATGGGGTTTTCGCTGCCATTTTGATAATTCTGGTGCCACCAGCACACAGTGATGCCGCAGGGCAGAGCGCAAGTGGGTTAAAACATCCCACAAAGCTCCCGCTCGCGACTTGACTTTTGACTGCCCGTTAAGGCAAAGCCGGGAGATTGGGATGTTCAGTTTTCTTTTCGGTCCAAGTGGGAAAAATGTGTCTGCTTCTCCCATCAGTGGTGGATCAACAAGTTCTCCTTGCCGGTTCCAGATGGAAGTGTATGGAGCGATACCCCGGGCCCCTTGGGTCTTTCCTCCTGGTCCACGAGTGGTCCTCCTTGGGCTTAGGATCCATAGTTTCAGTCCTAGGATGACAAAACAGAGCATATTTGTAGACATTTCCCCACCACTATTCATGTAGTCGGGCAGACGCATACATTTGATAGATACATGACAATCTTTCCCGCTTATATTTATTACTGATTATAGCAGATGGAGTGGTTTACAATCAGTATTTTCTAGGGAGCTGGAATGTCCCCCTCTGGGTTTCCAGATGAATCCTTTAGTTGCTGCAGAGTGCGCCGAGGATGTGTTACGCTCACCTGGTATCCACGGGGATGCCACCCAGCCCTGGTTGGATGATTTGCACTCTTGAACCCTCTCCCAGTCCCTTGGTAAGGCCTCTGGTTAAAGATGGGTCTGCAATATAGGAGAGCTGGATTCAATACCAGATTGTCTTTATGTTTTCCCACCTCCCTTGGCCTCAACTCCTTCCTCCCCCTTGGGCCTTCTCCTCACCTTAATATTGTAAAAGGTGGATTCTCCATCCTGCTCCTCGTGGCAGGGGCGCGTAGATGTGGGGGGCGAGCAGCGACCAAGTTACTTCACCGGTGCAAGCCCCCATGTGGGAATCCAGGCTTGCTGCGACTCTGTAGGTTTGCTGCTTTACAATCTTTATATGCAGTTCTTATGTTCCTCTTAGTTCGAATAATAATGTCTTGCTTCTTTCCTTTTAGGTATGGAAAGGTATTTTGGTGTTGTCATGCAGTTTGAAGATGAGCATGGGCCGGTAGGCGAAAGCGCGGTGTGCGCAATGCTGTCCAGTGAGTAATGCGCGATGTGCTGCGCTGTTTCGCCTTTTATATTGCTAACCTGTGTCTTTTCTCTCCTTGCAGGTTGCGATGTTCCTCGCCGAGCGCCGTAATGTTCGAGCAATTATACTGACCAGGAGATGACTACCCAGGTAATGAATTGTGTGGCTTTTTTCATTCAGGAGCAAACGTGAGTAAACGCTTACTAATGCTGTCTTTCTTTCTCCTCTTTCCAGGTTATGGTATTCCAGGATGCATGTGATGCCGGATGATGGAGTTCGTACCTTCAGGTGAGTGGAACTGAAGTCAGTGATGGATTGAAGACAGGATACTGTTCCAGGTAAGTTTCATAGTGTTCTTTCTCTCTCTGCGGGTCCTTGGTTTCAGGTAAGCTGGCATCAAAAAACTGGAAACGGTGAGCATTATGCTGCCCACAGCAGAATAATGCAAATCATGTTCTGCTGTTTGGGTTCGGTTTAAATAGTCTCAGGTAAAGTAGTCCAAGTAAAATAGTCCCAGGCCTGCCACACCCAAAGTAGTCCAGGTAAAGTAGTAATAGGCCTGCCACACTCAAAAGACTAGACCGCATAGCTCAGTTCCTTGTAACTGAGCTATGTGTGTACCTCCATGTTGGCTGAACCCCCCCCCCCAAGTTAAATAGTCCCATTCTAATGTTAGTCTTCATGATGGTTATGAGCCTGGCGCTAAAGGCGCCAGGACTGACTCCAAGAGTGTCTTGGATGAGGTTTTAAGGCCTTTGACCTGTCCCTAACTGGATGGCTGACTTGCCAGTGAGGGCCAGGGGCAAGGGTCATGGCAGGATGGCAACACTTCATCTGGTTGATGTGGACCCACTTATCGTCCCCTTCTGCCAAACTGCCTTTAGGGATACAGATTTTGAAGCCGACTGGTGAGATTCTGTCTACAATTTCAAAAGGTCCCCACCAGCTAGGAAGAAATTTACGCTGTTTGTCCTGGTTCCTTTGGAAATTGTACAAGTAGACCCGGTCTCTTACTTGGTATTCTTTTCTAGTTGTCTTAAGGTCATAGTGGGTCTTCATTTCATTGGTTTTGGCCAGCTGATCAGCTAGGTCATTTCCAGTTTTGTCTGGTCCCTTTACTTTAGAATGACCCTTGATCTTTTTCCAGTAGATGGTCATCCCATTCGAGGTGACCAGATCATCAATATTTTGGATTAATTTTCCATGTTTTAAAGATTTGTTATTGGCACATAGTATGCCTCTGGTTTTACAGTTAATCAGGTGCTCCACAAACCCGTTCCGTACATAATCCGAATCTGTGATTATGACCAGTTTGTGGAGTTGGTGTTGGACAGCAGTGAGGATGGCTTGATGCACAGCCATCAACTCTGCCACTTGAATACTTCGGGGACTGATTTTGTACCCAGCGGAGGGTTCTGGGGCATCTTTCATCCATGCATTCCCTACGCCGGTCACAAGTTATTTTTCCCCGTTGTTGTCAACATGGTAGGAGCACCCATACACATAGACAGTGGGCATTCCCTCACACTTGTCTTCTTCAAAGACTTTGTGTGGGGAATTAAGGTATGCCTCCATGTTGTCCTTGATTTTAAGACTTTCGTCCTCTAGAGAGTTTTCTCTGGCACAATCATGCAAGTCAGCCAGACCTTGCGCGAGGGGACTCTTCTTGTTTTGGCCATATCTGACCTCTACAGGAAATCCTTGCATTGACAGAATCCAGGGAGTAATTCGGGAATTACTCACATTTCCAGCCCGGATTCTGTCACTTTGGAGATATTGCAGAGGCTGGTGTGGAGTCTCCACTATGATGTGTTCCCCCTGGATAAACGGGTGGTAATTCTTCAATGCCCACAACGTTGCCAGGAGTGCCTTCTCACAATCTTTGAATTTTTCCTCCACAAGGGATAAAGTCTTACTCGCATATGAGATTACTTTATTGACCTTGTCATGCTTTTGATATAATACTGCAGTCAAGCATGTATTTGAGAACCCTGTCTCCAAGAAGAACTCCTTGTTTTTGACAGGGTAAGATAGGCAAGGCGCTTGTGAGAGGCTTCTTTTTTGTTTTCTTACTGCCTCTGCTTGTTCTGGATCCCACTCCCACTTAACCCCCCCTCCTTCAAAAGATGGATCAGGGGTCTTGTGATCTCTGCGTAGTCCTCAATGAACTTTCTGCTGTAATTAGTTAGTTCAAGGAGGCTCCTTAGTTACCGCAGAGTTGTGGGGTCTTTTCATTTCTGGAGTGCTTCCACTTTCTTTTCCTGGGGACAGAGACCCGGAGGAGTAATCTCATGCCCCAAGAAATTGACGCGGGTTCTGCACCACTGTGCCTTTTGAAAGGAGAGTTTTGCTTCGGCAGCCCTCAACTGTGTCAGAACATAACGGATCTCCACTATGTGTTCCTCCACAGTTGAGCTTTTGACTAAAACATCATCTACATAGGGCAGGTTACCCCTTTCACCCAAGTCGGGCATGGCCTTTTGTAGAAAAATGTTAAATTCATTGGCGGAGTTGATGTATCCGAAGGGAGTCTGGGTTCATGTGTACTGCTGCCCCCCTCCGAAGGTAAAGGCCAGCTTGTATTGGTCCTCCCTACTGACAGGTACAGTTCAGTACCCATTGGTCAGGTCAATGGCAGTGAATACCTGTGACCCCTGGATCTGGGCCAGCCCTCGGTCAATGTAGGGAAGAGACCATCGGTAAGTATGGACCCGTTTGTTGAGCTCCCTAAAGTTAGCACAGAGTCTCCACTGGCTGTTTGGCTTCAAAATCCCCAGCACCGGATTATTGAAGGTGCTGTGGACTGGACGAATTATCCCACGGGACTCAAGGTTCTTAATTATTTCAGTAAGGGACTCCATTGATGCGAGAGGCAAGCGATATTGCTTCACAAACACTGGAGTCATGCCAGGGTCCATGGGAATTATTGTTGTGTGGATGTCGGTGCGACCACAGTCAATGAGTGCACTGCAAAGAGATCTTGAAAATCGAAGAAAACTTGTTTCAATTGTTGCTTTTGCTCCAGAGTCTCACAGGCATCGGCTCAGCGGCCTCCTCCAGCTGGGTGGAGAAGTCCCTGGTCAAAGTGCTGATTTGGACTGGTGGCTTCAGGTGGGGAAGGCAGTCCTCGCAGACTTGGAAGATCACCTCATCCTTCCTGAAGTCACAGGTCACATCTTCCTTACCATAAGGGCAGGGAGTGTACACCAGGAAATTCCCCCCATGCCGGGTGAAGATCCTGTCTGGTGTTGTGTCATCGTCGCTATCACTGTCAAAACAGTCCTTGGGGATGGACCCTAACAGTTAATTACCTAAATCTATGGAAAAATGTCGGTCATCAACCGCCATTCCAATAATGGTGCCTGCGGCCAGAGTGTCACTCTTTAAGTCGCTGTTATCCATCTCTATTGGAATGGTGTCATGTTCTAGGTTGACTAGTGGTGTTGGGTTTACCCCCAACCCTTGCTGTTGGATGTGAGCATTCAGATGGACATAGGCATCAGGGTTTTTTCAGTTTCTGTCCTCTTTTAACTTTCACTTCCAGTGAGAATTGTCGGGTCCGTTCTGGGATGGAGACTTCCTCTCCAATCTGAATTTCAACTGCATAAGGCAGCAGTTGAGGGTATCCGGTATTAATATCGCCACATATATGGTCGCCGTAAATAATATCGCTGCAAAAATGTCGTGGCCATATTATTTGGGTGACCATATATGTGGCGATAGGGGCAAAAAAAAAAAAATGTGGGGGTTGCGGGGGTGTCCCCCGCATGTTCCATGCAATAATGTCGCCACAAAAAACGACCATTTTTCGGCAATATTTTTGTGGCGACATTATTACATGGAACCCAGTTGAGCTGACCTAAATGCTTTCTCTGGGTCATCAAAGTCCATGGGATCACCCGCTAATCGGGACCAGGCTTTGAAGTTTATCAGGTCCAAACTAATGGCAAAGCGATTGAGAATATCACTGCCTAAGTAAAATGCCACAGGGACATCTCGCACGACCCAACAATTATGGACTATGCTCTTGTTGCCTATGGAAATTTTGAGAATACACCTGCAATGCATGATATGCTTGGAATAGGGTGTTTCCAGGTCCATTTCCATTTGTCTATCAGTTTAAATGTGGGAATGGATGGCTCTTTTGGGATTTTGCGAAACATGGCCTCGCTGATGAAGCTCTTACCATTGTTCACACACACTCGGGCGAGTCCTTCCCTTCATTTAACTGAATAGGGATGAACGACTGCTCTGCAATTTTCAGAATATCAGCCAGGCTTTGAGCTGATTTTTCATCTTTCTGGACTATAGGAGTGGGATTTTCTGATTGTGAATTTGTAAAGAATTTCAGAGTGTTTCCTTCCAGTGTCGAATGCCACCTTAGACTGGAAGGAAGGTATATTTTCAGAAATAGAGAGGACCCCCCATCACCAGTTTGTTGTCCTACTGCAATTACTGTCACTTCTGGGATTTGATCATTCTGGAAGTGAAAATCTATTTGGTCAGGTTTTTGTTCAACCATGTGGCATGTGCCGTTTAAACTAACATGGTTGACACTCTGTTTCAATTTTATTGGTCGGTTAATCTTGGTCCAGAGGACCTTGTTTACACAATCTATGAGGGGAGACAACCTATGCAGGATGTCATTCCCTAGTATACAAGGGGTGCCCTCTGGAGTGACAACTATGACCGGGTGCTTCACCTTGTGTCGCCCAATTTAAATGTCCAAAATGCAGTCCCCTCGAGGGGAATTTCCTTCCCGTCGAAGTTTTGAAGTTGTCCTGGAAGAGGGGTGAGAGGAATTTGGTATTTCTCCCCCCTTCTCGAATTCAGTTGATCATAGGCCCTTTTTAACATAAGGGTAGCTTGGGATCCAGTTTCCACCAGTGCCAAAATTGTACACTGCCCCCTGTATTTGGACTGGGGCATAGAATCTTTCCTCCTTCTCCTCAAGGGGGCAAAGATGGACAACTGGTGGGTTAGCTTCTTGGTTTTGGACACTGACAGGAAGGTGATTTGGGCAGGATTCTGTTTGGAGTCTTGGGAATCTGAAAGAAAAAGGTGGCAGCTAGATATGGGGGAAGTTTTGGGTTCCCCTGGTATCTGCTTCTGGGCTGCCCCCCCCCCCCCTCCTTTTGGAGGCGGTCACCAGGATGGGTTTGAACAAGGGGATTTTCATGCTGATGATTCTGGGGATTGATGATGGGCGGTGCTAACTCAGTCCCCACATATACCCAATCAGGATTTGGATCCTTTGGGACCCATTTTTCTTTGGGAGGAATTCCCCCATCTCGGAAGGAGAAGATCCTTTTCCCAGGATCCTCTGAAGATCCCTCTCCTTCAAACTGGAAGACTTGTACCTCCTCGTCAAAATGGGTCTTTTTGGGCTCTTTATTTCTCCTATGCCCCCCGCCCCCTGCACCTTGGGTTGCAGACTTTCGGGGGCAGGAGATTTTGGTTCCGGTTCCTGGGTTTCCAGGGGCTTTTTACAAGTGGGGAAGAAGCTTCCTCCAAGGCTTTACACCTCCCTTCCCCTTGTGCCTCCTCCCTGGAAACCGGTGGGTTATCAGGGTTCTTCCCCCGTCATTGCTCTGGAGCACCAGATCCTGGATTTGAGGCATTCTGCATCGCCGTGCTCATCTGAGGGTTCTGTTGAGCCCTCTGCATGCAAACCATATCCTGTGCCATGTTCTGGACCTGGCGCTCTAGTTGGGACACCCGCTCTGGCTGGTACGGGGTCCTCCTGTTTCCCCTGGGCTGATCCTGGGAAGGGTAACTATCCCTTCTCCCAAAATACCCCGGGTTAGGGAAGTTTGGTACCCCTCCACCCTTGGCCTCCCCTCTCCCGGATTGGGCTGTCTGGGCTCAGGAAAGTGGGGAAAGAAGGATGGATTGTTTTGGGGGTTAAAATTTGGCGGATATCTGGGAAAGAAATGTGTCCGGTATTTGGGGGATTACTGCCCTCCTGGGGACAGTGAGTAGGGAAGTTCCCTGGGTTAGCTGCTGTCTGGTTGGACCCCCCCCATTGGGCTGGAGGAGTCCACACTTAACCCAGGATGGGTCTATTGCCCTTGTAGCATTGGCTGATGTAGTCAGGGAAGTTAGGCGTCCCATTTGTGGGGTTACCTCCCTGGCTCCCTGTTTGTGATTGGCCCGAGTACCTTCTGGTTTTGGGGTTGCTTTGATTATGCCCCCCATCTCTAGATCTAAAATGGGTGTTGGTTGTTTTGGGGCTTTTGGGATTATTTTTATTTTCCACTGGCTTTTGCACCTCATAAATGCACGTGGCTTGTTCAATGACCCAGTCTAGTGATCTTTTCTCATGAAAGTCCCTCACTAGCTGGGTCATGATATACTTAGGGAGAGCATGGAAGAAAGTGTTATCAAACTCTTTGCTGTCAGTGCGCACCCTTCTAGTGGTCTGCGCAAAGGTGCGTTTCAACTCTTGAACAAATTCTTGGGGAGCCTGGTCTTCCCCACATTGCAAGTTATAGACTGCCTTGCGAGCCTCCTGAGGATTCCTGTGAATAGAAAAATGTTTCAGGATGGCTGCCCTATAGGTGGACCATCTGGAATGATTCTGGTCCTCCAGCCCCGCAAAGAAGCTGGAGTACTCGGGAGAAAAGGTCCACTTTACCTATTGAATACAGCTTTGGCTGTCCTTCAAATGGAAAGTTTCCATCATTTGTTCGAATAGCTCAAGGTGCTCCCAAACCAAATATTTTGCATTCTTATGATAGGGCGTGATGACGCTCCTAATGGCTTTTATTTGTTTTAGGGGATCCTTGAGCAAGGCCCTCCTGACCTTGTTGGCTTTCTTAGTTCGTGTGACCCTGGTCCACTCATCCTCTGACTCAGAGGCACTGCTACCAGAGGTGCAGGTCTGGTCTTCTAGGCTCTCCCGGATTTGTCGATCTTGGGAATGGCTGGCAGAATGTGGGGGCCTAGTTTCTTGAGTCCTGTGGCGCTCAGAAGAGTCTTCTGATTCTTCCTTGCTCCCAGGATTGGCTGAGTACCCCCCCCCCACCCCCACTGTCCTAGCTGGGGAGGATTTTCAGGATGCCCTTAGTGGGCCTACTCTCATGGAGTTCCCCACTAAATTTTACCATCTAGTCTCTGGGTAAATTATATTTTTGAGGATCCATTTCTCTGACCCTCCCCTCATTGGAGTTTCCCTGACCAGAGAAGATGGCCCTAGCACTTAGGAATTCTGATGCGTCAAGATCAGGGATTCTGATCAGAAATTCTGCTGGGCACACCAGACTGGGACAGGCTGCTAGATAGACCACAATTTCATAAATGTCAAAATGTAACTGTACATTAATAAGCATACAATTGTGCATTATACTGTTATACATGTGGGGGGAAAACCTAATAAAGACTTTCAAATCCCTTTTAGTTTTGGGTGTAGGGGTATCTAGGACGGCTCTCACTTTCTCATGTTGGGGCTGTAAATTCCTGTTCCATACAACAACAAAAAAATATATTTTATGGCTGATTGTGCCAATCTGCATTTAGATGGATTAGCAGTTAAGCCAGCTTGTCTCAGGACTCTCATAATAGAATGAAGGTGTAAAAGGTGGTTTTACTGTAAATGACGACATTGTCAATGTAAGCTTCACAGAAGTCAGAATAGGGGCGTAAGATTTGATCTATTTGGTGTTGGAAAGTAGCGGTGTCCTGGGCAAGCCAAAAGGGAGGACTTTGAATTGAAACAGTCCTAAGGGTGTTGAAAATGCAGTCTTTTATTTATCTGGCCCATATACTGGTACCTGCCAGTACCCTTTTGTTAAGTCTAGGGTGGATAGAAAGATGGCTGCTCTTAGTTTATCAATTACGTCATCAATGCATGGCATGGGATAGGCATCGAAATCGGATATCGGGTTGACTTGACGGAAATCTATACAGAACCTCCAGGAACGGTCCGGTTTATTGACCAACATGATAGGGGAGGACCATGGGCTCGATGAGGGCTGTATGATATTAGCTTGTAGTATTTTGTTTACTTACTCAGCCACTATCTGTTTAGAGGTTACTAGGAGTCTATAGGGTTTTAAATGGACCGCTTTTCCCTTAGGTGTTCTAATATAGTGGTAAGTGCCTTTGAATCTTCCTGGTTGTCTGAGAATACATCAGGGAAGGATGTGATTACATCTTTTAGATCTTGTTTTTGGGTAGACAACTCACGAGGAATTAGTTAAAAGTTGTCTACATCTTCTGGAACCAAACCATATAGTACTTTGGCATGGATGGCTGACTGGTTCTCCTTCCACTCCTTTAGGAGATTCACATGATATAAATGGACCATTTTTTTTCGGTCCGGTTGGGCTACTTTATAAGTGCAGGTTCCCGTTCGTTCTACTATTTCATAGGGCCCATGTCACTTAGAAACAAGCTCGTTTTCTGAGGTGGGTAATAGGACCAATATTTTTTTTCCTATAGAAAACAATCTTAAGCTTACTTTCTTATCGTAGCTGGATTTCTGTTGACTTTGGGCCTTTTCCATAAGAGTGTGGACCAGATCTCGGACAAGTCTCATATGTTCTTGAATTCGGGTAGCGGTGTGCGAGATGGGAATGGCTGCCTCTTCTTGTTCCTCCCAGGTTTCCCGCAGCATGTCCAGGACATTTCTGGGCTCACTGCCATAACGTAATTCAAAAGGGGAAAATCCAGTAGAAGCCTGTGGGGTTTTCCTCACTGCAAATAGTGGCACAGGATCATTCAGTCCCAGTCCTTCCCGTCTTTATCTACTAGTTTCCGCAGGATTCATTTTAAGGTTTCATTGAATCTTTCTACAAAACCATTGTTTTGGGGGTGGTACACCGACGCTCGTAAGGTGGTAATATGGAGTAGCTCTTTGACCAGTGCCATGATCTTAGTCATAAAATTTGAACCTTGATTGGTCAATATTTCCTTGGGAAAGCCAACTCTGCAAAAATACAGTAGGAGGTGTTTAAGGATTTGCTGTGTGATATTATTTTGCATTGGGAATGCTTTTGGGTATCTAGTGGCATAATGAAAAATTACTAAGACATACTTGTTGCCTAATCTGGCTCTAGCAGCCCAATAATGTCCATTCTGATTCTTGAGAAAGGGACTTCTATGATTGGCGAGGGACTCAAAAGGGCAAGCAAGGGGACATGTGTGCCAGTTTATTTTTACATATTTCACACGTCTGGATATAGGTCTTTATATCGGTGTGGATAGCTGGCCAATATAACTTCCCACTGTTGTGTGCTTGGGTTTTCATTTGTCCTAAGTGACCCCCGTTAAGATGTGAGAGTGCGATTTCCAATGAAACCTTTCGGTGGGTCCTGGTGGTCACCAACTGCGTCTTTATCAACCCTTCAGTCGACGTTTCCCTCCTATAGACTAATCCCTACTTTAAGAAGAAAAAAGGGCTTCCTTTTCCTATACTTTCTCCTTCTAAAATAGCCTGTAGGAAGGCCTCAGCGAGAGCTGGATCGTGTCGTTGGGTGAAGGCTAGATCGGGATAGATGAGAAGAGTACTCTGTAAGTACATGAGTGTAAATAAGTACCGTATATCCTTGGTTTGTTCATTGACAGCAGTCGTCTACCATAAGATATGAAGAGTCTGCTCCCCAAGCAAACAAAGGGGCCCACCGGCGGTGCGACTGCAATTCAGGATCACTTGTGAACACTCTCAAATAATAAGACATTTTAGCCATTATTTTAAATCCACAGGCATTACTAATGTGAATGCTTTTCAAAGTAACACAGATTTTATTTTAAGTTGGCATTCTAAATGCAAGTTGAAACGCTGCTTGATTCAACATGAAGCTTAAACAAACTAGGAGAATCAGCTTGTGGAGTGAGGATATTGGAAAGGGCAAGCAAGCCCGTAGCCCACAGCGCTCCAACAAACTGATACGTGACGGGCCCAGAAGTAAAAAGGGCAAGAAAGAAGGCAAAGTGGGCGAATCCATTACCATGGTGCAGCAAACAAAGATCTCAGGCTTTTTCTCTGGATTGGGAAACACAAAATCACCTTTACCAACTAATATAGGCATGGGAAACAAGTCAATCATTCAGAGAAAACTGGAGTGCCCAAAATCAACCGATGAGAGAAACAAAACTTAGGAGGTCCATGAGCAACTTTCCTTTAATGATCAGTTGTTGGATAACAACGGCTCCCTTCTGGCCCTGTATAACACTATCAGAAGAAACTCGCTGGGTCCCCAAATTCATGCAAAGAGAAATGAGAAATGAGACCCAATTCAGTAATTTATCGGCCAGCCCCAATCTGGAGATACTGACAATACCGGGAATACAACTAGAATCATCGGGGGGCAGCCCTGCTGGCTGTAGGATGGGGGCCGGCGGTCATTTCAGGCAGCGTTAGCTACCATTGACCTACTTGTGACTCTGGAAGCGAAAGTAGAAGCCTTGTTTACGTTATGCTCAGTGATGGCCTCTGACCAGAAAACTATTCACTTATGACAAAGCTAATGATAAATAATGAGGCCGGCATCCTGACTGAATCACAGCCTATTAATTATGTGAATGCAGGCTACCAAGTATTAAGACAGACCTGTCCTGTTGCCAGTCCATCCCATACAAATTCGCCAAATAGAGTACAAATGGCAAAGGCACGGAAAGTAAAATGAGATATCATTGTGGTGCCGGATGACTGACATTTCATTGAAAACCCAAGATTCAGTAAACATCGCAGTGGTGCCAGAGGAAGATGCCATAGATGCCTTATATTCCGAGATCTCTATGATGGAGGCAGTATCTCCCTCCACCAACATGGGCCACCATAACGATGAATTACAATTACCCCCACAAGATGTATGTGATTATGCCCGAGAGGAGCCCACGAAGGGCAAGCGGGGCCATTCCTCAGTGACCTCAAGTATACAGGGTCAAAAACTCTCGAGGGTATTTACTAGAAACCAGCAGGATGGAACTAAAAGACCAGTAACATTTAATGACCCATTGAATAAATGGGTCCATTTTCAGACACCTGGGTCCTAATACTCCCGTGGATGCCCACCACCAGGGCCAGCCATAAGGCATCAGTGTTCATTGCAGAAACCTGAAGCAACCCCCATATTGGACAGCAAGCCTAAAGTGACAGGGGAGTTCTCTGGCATGCTAAATGACCAAGAAGACAATGCCAGAGCTGCTCAGACAATTCAGACTAGATGGATCTCCAGGGTGCAGATGCCAGTGAAGGAGACCAATGTAGTGAAAGTATCAACAAGACACTCTGAGTGGACAGTGCCGCAGAGATGTGTGTATCAAGAAAGGCAGCCGGTATGTGTGATGGACATGAACCAGATACAATTGTCCCCTGGATTTATTAGGATTGGCCTTTCAGTAAGACTTGATGAAATACACACCTCTGATGCCAGTCCTTTCCTGAATCGAGCTGCGCTGTGGAAACTCTGGTCGTCTATGCCATGGCTATCATCTATCTCAAAGAAGGACATGGCACAGATCCAACTGCCAAAATATGGATGTACTGCTACGTTTTGTAGCTGCAGTTGCTGTCATTATTGTGCGCCAATGCGTAGACTCTATTAAGTGTAGGGCTCAAACTAACAGCGTGTAAAGAATGGCAGGCGCACACTGGAGGCTACGGAGGCTACAAAACAGCATATGACAATTTTGAATCCTTTAAGTTAACTGGCTCGGCAGAGGAAAATTGTCCGGGCCTACCTTTTGCTGCATCAAAGGGAGCACATAAATATTGAGATGAGAAAACAATATATGAAGCCATGACTTGGGAATTGTCGAGGAAAAGTGACATGTCTGTATGCAGGGTGCCGCCATCTAATTGACAAGCTGGAACACTCGAGGGCATAGCCATATACTAAATGATCCTGGTTCTTTGTCACAATTGAAGTCTTTTGATATCTTTCTGTTACAGGAGACATGACTAGACTGTCCCTTGTGTGTGAAGGGATATCATATCCACCAATAACTTGCCATGAGGGGAAAAAGAGGTAGACCATATGGAGGCCTTGTGATTGGAGTGGGACAGAAATATTACTCCAGGAGGGTGATGGTATATTCAGTAAATGGCAACATTCTGGCGGTCGAGGTACGCCAAGAGGGCAGTTCCATGGCCCCTGCCCCTGGAAACTGTTGCTGATAAAGGTATATGCACCTCCGGGTGCCAAGGGTATAGAGGAAATTCAAAATTGCATAAAAAATATTCTGTTGCCAACAGAGGGGGCCAGTAGATCACAATTGACGATTGTGGGTGGTGATCTAAACTCTCAATGCATAGACGATAACCGCTGTGCGATGCATGATAAAGTATCGCAACGTAGTGTTTTGCTACAAAGATGAGGTAAGATTAAAGGATCTAATTGCGTCTCCTTTTTTGACCAATGGGAGATGTGGATGGTGCATGGAAGAACGTTGGGCGACATTCCGGGAGCATATACCTGGAAAGGAAATAACTGTGTTACCACGCTGGACTATCTGTTCGGCAATAATGTTTGCCTAGAGAATGTAGGAAAATTTGCTGTGGTATGTGTGATCATAATATATTGGCCCTAGAAATCAATATACAAACCCATGAGCGTAGACCGAGCGGGTGGAAGAATGTTTCTGTGAATCATGCAGGAAATTCAGTTTGATGGACTGAGAATAATCTAACAAAGATTACTATCATGATTCCGGACATTCTTGGGGCTGACATGGCAATGTTGGAAAACATGAATGTGGATGAAATAGAACGTTGGATTTACAAACTGACCATGAAGATTGGTGGTAATAAAACCACGGGGCAGGCTGTATGTAGCAAAATTCCCCACAGATTTGATAGGACCATCTGCGAGGCTAAGCGAGCCATGCGTAAAGAACTGCGCAAGGTATCCGAGATTTAGGCTGGCGCTTTTCCTAGCCTCTCATAAAAGAGTAATTAAGATGAACTATCAAACATGGCTCAAGCAGTGGAGATATTCCATATGCAATGAAAACTGTCAAAACATGATAAAAACATTACGTAGCAATTGCCCAAGGCCGATTTGGGCCAAGTTGGCAAAAGCAAAGGGGGAGGTGAAAAAACTCACCCTGAATCCCATACAGGAAGCAGTATGGAGATTATATCTGGACGACAAGATAAGTGTCTTGTCCCAGAATGCCAACCCTGAATATATTATTGGAGGATGGCCATTGCCTTTCAGTGTAGAGGTGATTAGAAATTCCATTATCAATCTCAAGAATTCTAGTGCCCCTGGCCCAAATGGTCTGGCTAATATGGTTCTTAAGAGAAACCCAGATCAGTGGGCCAGACTACTAAATTTGTTGTTCAAGAAGGTCTGTTCCGCCCAGACCATTCCCGAGTCATGGCGGCAAGCTGTACTTCTTCCGGTCTACAAAAAGGGTGATCGTATGTTACCGGTGAACTACAGATTGTTGTCGCTGCTAGACGTGACGGGAGAATTATTTTCTACCTTTTGTACTCCAAGCCTTGCTGGAATGGGTGGATGAATCTAAGATTCCGACAGGCTTTCGTGCTGGATCTAGTACGACCCACCATTTTAGGGCCCTGGATAGTCTAATAAGAGAAACACAGGATTCTGGAGGGCAGACGCTATACATCATTTTTGTGGATTTTAAGGAACTGTTCGATGGTGTCGATCGAGCGAGACTATGGGGGAAACTTAAAGAATGGGGATGCCTGCTTTGGCTTATTGACATCTTGAAGGCCCTACACCAGAAAACCCAGGCGGGGGCTCGGCTGACAGAAGACGGCGTGGTCACTGCCCCAATAGTGATTCGAAAAGGGGTGAGACTGGCATGTACCCTAGACCCCCTGCTATATAATTTATATATGGCAGACCTGCCGGACTAGCTGGCACCTAGGATGGGGTTTTGTTCAAAGTTAAGGGGACGTAGAGTCCCATGCTTACTTTACACTGACAACCTCGTCCTGCTTAATTACACTTATGCAGGTGCCAAAGCCATGTTTACTGCATTGTGTGAGTATGCATTGAAAAACAAGCTCAAAGTATTGGTGGTGACTGACAAAAAAGCAAAGAGACCTAGCTTTCTTACCCCCTTGGGAAAGGTGGAATACGTAATATCTGGACCTTGATATGAGCAGCAGACAGTGTATAAGTTTGTAGTGGAATCTAAGAAAACTAAGGCCCTTAGGATGACCCAGCTGATAATACATTTTGCAAGAGAAACAGCAGGGTTTACCTTCGATGGAATAATTATATTAAATAAACAATGCTCATGTCCCATGGTGCTCTATGGTATGGAATCATTGGCATTGAGGGACCTTGCATGGTTGGACATCATAGAGGGACAATTTTGGAAACTAATCTTGAGGTTTAGCACCGCCACACCAGTGCAATATATTAGATTAGAACTTGGGTTGACCTCGCTCAAAGGCGAGTTGCTGACGAGAAGATATCTTTTGTATATGAAAATCCACACTAAGCCAAAATGTCAGTTGCTTCGCCTATTAGAAGTACCTGATTGCAGTAAGAACTGTTTTGAGGTACTGGTTGCCAAACTATTTAAGAGCATAGGATGGTGCCCTGATTATTCCTGGGGAATCACCTATGAAACCCTAAAACATATCTTTACAAGAAAAATCAAAGTGTGGGATTGGGTTAGTAATTATACCAACCTGGAGGCATTGCAGTCATACATATGTGTCAGGAGTAGTGCATAAATATCTTCAGCCAAAGCAGTATTTAAGACAGTGCCGAATATGGGAGTACAGTTTTTTCGTTTGAGATTGTGCACCAAGCAACTTCCTATCTTGGCATTAATTTGAGCAAAACTGGTGATTCCTCTAAAAGATAAGTTTTGATGTATATGTAAGAACACAGACAGAGCTGAGACTGCGAGACACATTTTAACGGAGTGTGCTGTCTTGGGCACATTTATGACAACCCTAGGCCATCTGGTCCATGAATACGACGATATTAAGGGTGATGAATTGTGGAATTACTGCCTGAACACAGACAGTGAAAGAGTTCACATTGCCTTGTACTAACTGTGGTTAATAGTTAAAAAGCGCATACCAGTTGTGGTTTAGATGGTAAATGGTTAACTAATGGTTAACGCAAATCAATCTTGATCTTGATAAAGCTTTGACGTGCTACACGTGGTTGAATACCTAGGGGTGAATTAATGTTTTAATGTATGATGTGTTTTAGTGTTTTATGAGAAATGAAATGATTTTTCTTAGGCTGATCGGAGGTTTTTAAAATGACAAAAATTAAATGAAAGATGAAATTTTTAACAAATTTTAATAAGTAATTTGAAATGTGTGGCTTAAAGGTTGCAATTAGTTGTAATTTGATGTGATGTTTTCATCTATTATTGGAATATGAAATTTTGTAAAGTTTTTATGAAACTAAACAAATAAATAATAAGTGAGGAAATTCCTTGAGCAATTTGATCCCCACGGTGTACCTCAAATGGGACTTCACTATGATTCTGTAAGAGAACCTTTACGTTCTCGCGGAAGTCTGGGTCGATGACGCCTGCTAAAACGTCTATACTGAACTTCCATGCTAGGCCAGATTTTGGAGCTAACCTGATGTAACACCATGGAGGGGGTATCAGAACCAAATTGGTAGGAAACATTGCTCATTTCCCATGGGAAATGAGTTTCCCTACTGCTACAAATATCAATACCTATATATTCTTTTGTGGCCACAGAAGGGCTAGAAACTTGATGACTACATTTTTGAAAATTGTAGGGTTCCCCAATGTGTTTCAGTTGAGTCGCATCCCACTCCTTACACCATATGAAAAGGACTACATATGAAAACAACATATAGAAAATATGCGTATTAGGCTATTTGCTATTCACCTAACCTGCACAGTTGGTCAACTCGCGATCTCTCTTACATTGAATGCATATTCTTCTTACTTTTTTCTAATTACTGTATATGATAGGCCAATTGTTTTTTATTGATGGCCCACCTGTAACGTAGAAGGCCCTGCTCACAAATACAGACGGCTGCATATGATAAAACCAACGGTACTACCTATAACCAATACCTATGTTGGTTTAGCTATTTCTCCAGCTCTAATGACTACCACTTACTTATGCTCTGAAGGTTGCTCATGTATAGTTACATACTAGCGGAAGACTCAGCCGGCCTTACACATATATCCGCACAGCTGACACTTTGACAACATAAGGCAGCTGCCATCCAATATCAAAGTCAGCTCTCGCACCCTAAGAACATGAAAGCCAGACTACCCAATATCTCTGCCTCCTTAAGCAAATATTACCTGCACCTGGCCGCTGCCATCTCCCAGACCTGGGCTAGATCCACCCTGTCCCTCTCCACTTCACATCACCTCCCTGACTCTAACACCATCCCACCGACTTGCTTCCTCCCACCTGTCCTCTATCCCTTTCCCAACTCACCTCAGACTAACATCATCTTAGCTCAACATCCTAATGTTAAAAGAATGCGGCCGTGCCCAACAACCCAGGCCACAGCCACCCATGCAACCTAATCTCCGAAACCAGAGGTTAGCAACAAAAACTAGGCATTACAGAGACTGCTTATCTTCCACTACCCCCTCCTATCTGAGAAGGAACACTCACCTTACTTACATAACAACCTGCTCCTGCGTCATTACTACAAAAAACCATTCAGACAGAATAAAGAAAAAGCTGCATCTGATCTCTAGCAACACCAGTTCCACAACCAAACCGAACACAATCACATACCCAGTGGCACATACTCCTGTATCCACGGCTGCTACCCTTAAAAGGACATGCAAACCCAACCAACAAATATAGGGCGCACTCATTAATGCCAGATCCTTACCGGCCCATGCCTTAGGACCCCCGCCCCCCCAATATACCATTAAAACGTTACAAGGAGCTGGCCAGTGCCGAAATTTCAGCACTGGCCAGCTCCATGTGACGTTTTAACGTTACAAAAAAATGCATTGAAATGCTATCTTTTACATGTAAAAGTGCATTTCCGGTGAAAACAGTCCATTTATATTTTCAATGGACTGGTTTCGATGGAAAGGCACTTTTACATGTTATAGATAGCTTGTCGATGCATTGGTTAACCTTGCTTTGGTTTCGATGGTGTGGCATTTCAATGCTTCAGTTTCGATGAAATGACTAGGAATCTGAACATCCACCTGCTCTACAGACCCCCGGGCCCTGTTCTATCTTTCAAGAATGAAGTAGCCCAACTTCTATCAACAAACACTAAACTTACTTCACAGACCATCATCCTAGGCGACTTCAACTTGGGCCTAAATGACCCGACAGACAAGATTGCTCTATCCCTAGCTAAAACCATCTCAACAGTAGGCTTAGCACTAAATCTAAAACCCTACTCATACTAAAGGCTGCACCCTTGACTGGCTAGCGGACCTCATCTGCAACACCACCATAACTTTAATCACTCACTTCCCTTGGTCCGACCATCACCTTCTAACTATCAACATCGTCTTGATGCGTGGCTGCACCAATTCCCCACAGTTTGCCCTGGCCGCCCCATCTACAAACAAACGAAATATCACGGCGGACAATATACCACTAATACAACCCATTCTGGCACCCCTAAACTTTGGAATTAAAGACCCTGTCCTCCTAGTCAAACTACAATGAGATAGTACTTGCCGCTATTGACAAATTAGCACCGCTCTCCATGCGCAAGGCCAAACCAATAGCCCACCTTAATGCTTGGTTCACACCGACCCTAAAAGTACTTCAGAATTCCAAGAGAAAAGCAGAGACTATCTGGAGGAAAGTGCCAAGCGAACTAAACAAAGCAGAATTTGCTGCATCCTCTCTTAAGTACAAACAAGCGGTCCTACAGACAAAAAGGGCCTTGCATGATTAAAGAATTACCAATGCAAATTTTAAAACAAAGGAGCTCTTTGCCATCCTCAGGGAATTAGAGTCACCTGTACCACCAACAGAAGTCTGTAACAAGGACACAAAATGCTGCTCTAACATTCAAAATGCCCTCTCTAACAAAATAGCACTACTTCAACCAAAGATTAACCATAAAAAATGACTATCCATCCTCACCCACCATCGTCTCTGATCCTCACCTCCCCAGGGAACAGCACAGTGCCACAATTTGAATTCACAGCTGTTTCCAACGATGAAGTCCTCAAAATAATTACTAACCTTAAACCTTCTACGTGTCAAGGCGACCCATGCCCGGCTACGGTTATTAAAGACTGTGCCCCCGTCCTTGCACCTTTCATCACAAGCCTCATCAATGCCTAATTTGAAAACAGAATGTTCCCAGTCGACCTCAAAAAAGCCTGGGTACTCCCATTATTTAAACAACCTACTCTCGACCCAAACACATCAACAAATTATCGCCCAATCACAACAGTCCCAATTCCTACTAAAAATACTGGCCAGAGTAGCGTATCTACAAATAAAAAACTATTTAGAAGTGAACAACCTCCTAGGCCTTTGACAGTCCGGTTTCCGCCCAAGACATGGTACGGAAACAGCCCTACTTGACTTAACCTTAATGACAGAGGCAAATTAGCCTTAAAACTGCTACTTGACCTCTCCACTGCATTTAATCTTGTCGATCACAAAATCTTATGCAAACATCTAGCTTCAGCCGCCCACTTCTTATCATATGCCATCCAGTGGATACAATCCTTCCTGCTAGAGAGAACAATGAGAGTCGTCTCCCCAAGTGCCGAAGTTCAACCAACACCGGTCACATGTGGAGTACCTCAAGGTTTCTGCGTTTCGCCAATGCTTTACAATATTTTCACTAAACCTATTTTCGACCGCCTCAATGATCTGGGTGTCACCTACACTAATTATACTGATGACACCCAAATCCTCATCCCAATCACAGGTGACCATGCTATGGACACCGCTAGCTTCAATACAAATCTACCTAATCATCAAAGCCTGGATGGCGCACCATGGTCTGTGCCTGAATGACGAAAAGACAGAACTGCTCCTCATAGGGTCACAAATTCATCTGTCTAAACTAAATGAGGCCTTTAAAACATTCAACATCGATGGCAACCTTATAAAAGTGGCCAAAGAAAACCTGGACTCTTCACTTACATTATCGAAGCAAGTTAACGCTACTGCATCAGCAGTAGCATACACATGCAAACTCATCAACGCATGTAGACCTTTCTTGTCACCGGATAGCTGCATCACTCTGGCCAGAGCACTCATCTTGACGAGATTGGATTACTGTTATGCCCTCTACGTTGGTACTAATGCCCAAAACATTACGAATCTCCAGGTACTTCAACATAATGCCCTCACAGTGGCATTCAACATCCCTAAATCTACCCACATCTCCTCAACAAGACGGGAGGCCCACTGGCTACTGGTTCAAGAACGTATCATATTCAAAACTCTTACCCTGATTAATAAATGCTGCCATAAATCAGCACCCTCTTATCTGTCAAACAAAGTATGTAAATTTCAATCCAATAGGACTACTCGATCATCCAACACGAACCTCCTAGCCATTCTCAGATTTCAAATACAGAAAGCAGGAGGGTAAATACTGATCAAACTGAGGTCAGAAGACTCTTATTGGACATTCGGTAAACAACTTAAAACCCACCTCTTAACAGAGGGATGACCTCTATGTAACATGTAATTAACAATGACCTAAGTGCTATGTATATTTTGAACATTGAACATTGAGAATTGCTGTAATTTGTAACAAGAATTCCATGTAAATAATTTGACTTGCGTGCTATGTATACCTATTACCTAGAAAATTACTGTAACCATTACTTGTCATATGTAAGTAAAGCGCCTAGATGCCTCTAGGCTAGGTGCGCTATATAATTGCATAACTAAATAAACTCCTTTTGGCAACCGTAAAGACAGACAACGGTTATCACAGTTCAAGGGTGTTTATTGAACTTTATATTGGGTGAGATAAACGCCTAATCTAAACCTAAATCTAAAATGGGAGCAAGCTATGACCATCGAAGAATAATAAGGCAGTCCTAGTGGTGTCTTGTACAATAAAAAGGGCCTATACTAAAAAAAAAACGATTGCCAATTCCTTACTGCTAAATCACACAAAAAATGTGTGGGATAATGTTCACCAGAAATGAAAGAAGTGTTCACAAAATGAAAAGTCAGGATGGTATGGCTGGGTCTCCCTTCCCCACGTTTGAAGCACGGGACAAGGCGGGACTCTCAAGCACAGCACACTCCTTGGCCTCGTCAGCACAAGGTTCACAGTTCAGTTCAACTATATCAAAAACCTTCAGAGGCTAAGTCTCCTTCTTACAAATGTCTCTTGCTTTAGAAGGCTTGCTTTTTCAAAGAAACAAACAAATATCAAAAGTTACTTCGTTACTCTCGTACCATGGGCAATTGCTCTTTGCCCCTTGAACCTTCCTCCGCCGGGCTCGGATCCTTCTTGCAGTTTGGGTCCCCCTCCGTTGGTTTCACTGCAGCCTTTCTTTAACACATGTATTTCTAACACAGTTCATGTATTGCTCATTTTCATCAGAAAGCGGGGTTTCCCTTCTCCTAGCTTTCTTTTGGCATCCCTCTGTCAGGTTCACACTTGCCTTATTCCACAGTTCACAATCTTATCGGAAAGCGGGGTTCCCTTCCTGTAGCTTTTCTTTGGCAACTGGTCAGAGACTTTTGATTGTATAAGGGATTTGACGTAACTCTCTGATGCCTCATGCCACCCTTCCTAGGGCTTCTGGTTCTTGTAGTTCCAAAGAATAGGTCCCAGTCAGAGTCTTTTGAATGAGCGCCCACATGTGGCGGACCCCTCTGCACCTGCACCTCAACTGGGCTTTCTCTAAAGTTCAGCACATAGACAATTTTTGGTCTTTCAGATTCGTTGTGTTGAAAAATGTTGCCACTTGTACCCTTGGGCTCAACGCAGTTCGGTTTACTATCCGCTTCCTCCGACTCACCGGCTGTGCTGAACCCCTTTGGCTTCTTTGTTCTCTGGAGTCAAGCATAGTACCACGGTAGCCTGCTTGCCTCTCCGCCTACGTTATCAATGAGGGAGGCCCCCGTGTACAATTGACGCCGCCTGCTGCTTTGCACTCGAGCTGTAGCTCCTGGTCTTATGATTTCCCTTTCGGAGGCATCGCTGGTCTGAGTTGAAAAGGGCAAAGGCGATTCCCCCTTTGTCGTTCTTCTAGGTCTCATCGCCTTTCTTCTCTGTTTGAACTGCCGGTTTGATGTAGCTGTCTCCTTGTGCGTTCGGCCTTGCTCGCAGTGTGCTTTAATGCTCTGTCTTTTATCCCAGTGGGAAAGGTAAAGGGCCGTCGGGTGTGCTTGACTGTCCATTGCCTGACCATGCCTGACCCCTGTATTGGGACATATCAGGTCAACGGCTCTGGTGTTAGTCTGTTGTCTGTTGCAGTGTAAGAAAGTGTTTGTGTGGGAAAAGGGGCTGGGGTAGAGCTTCTAAATATCTTACAGGGTAGGATGGGGAAAATGTGTTACAAGAAAGGGGATACCGTGTCTCAACCCTCGGTGTCCCACTTCCACTACTCGAAGACCCCTCACCCAGGTGATCTTGATCCAATAGCAATGGCTGTGTCCTGGCCACCTGGACGATAGACCTCCGGGGACTAGCGGTTGAGACACCTTCAGGTTTCTCACAGCACACACATTAACCTTCTGAGTGATAGCCAGACTGTACTATAAGAAGGGAGCCAGGAGCCAAAGCAGGATGGCCGCTGCATCACAGCAGCCCGCAGCTCCACAAAGAAAAGAAATTAAAAATGGCTGCTGATCTATTTAAAATCATCTATTCCAGACTCAATTTTACAAGTCATCCTTGCCACTAAGCATGCTCGGCCAGAAAACATGATATTTCCTGCCATTGGGAGAGAAGCTATTAGGTCCAAGCTATATATAGGAGCTGCCTTCCAGGACAGCAGTCATTTGGAGTGCACTGGTGGTGAGTTGTAATTTTAGAGAGAGGGAGAACTGTTGGATAAGGAAGCAGGGACTTTGGAGTGCAGTAGGTGGCTATCAGAGAAGGCAGACAGTAAAATGTGGAGGAAGCTAGACAGAAAAAGAAAAGCAAGAGTGGAGGATGCTGAAGAGAAATAGGAATCTCTGCGAGTAGAGCAAGGTGGAAGAGGATAACACAGAAAAAGATAAGTGGTTGATGAGAAAAATGTGTCGGAGACGAAAGGCAGAAAAAGTAAAGGCAGAGGCTTTAACTATGGAAACGATAGAGAGAAAAAAGGCTAAAGCTCTGACCCAGGACAGATACATTAGAAGCTCTAACTAAAGAGAAATAAGAGTCACAGAGAGAACAATCCAAAGCTCTGTTCATGGAAAAGGCAGAGAAAGACGAGGTTGAGGTCCTGGACTAGGAAAATGTAGAGAAAGATGAGGCTAAGGCCCTGACTACGGAAAAGGCAGCTAAAGGAAAAGGTGTAGGCAATGGACAAGGAAAAGGGAGAGATGGTGCCCCAGGCAGTCATACTCAGACGAGCATCCAAGGTTACCTGGGCACTAACCCATGGAGAAGGCAAACCAGATGAGTGACTAGGGGTCTAACTCTGGGGAGACATTTTCATAGTGTAGGGAAACTCTAAAACCCCTACAAAAAACTAACAGCCATGCCGAAGAGCCACAGGGACTGAAAGCCACTGACACAACAGTTCCATTGTGAGGGCATCATGTCTTGCTAGGGTGAAGCCGCTGTGTGGTCCACTAGCCAGTTGCAGTCACCTGGGCATTCTGTAATTCACACAGCTGTCATGCAATCCAGAAACACGCACACTCCACAATCATAGTTTCTTTTCCAGCAATTGCTGGCCTGATCCAGTTTTTTTTTAAAAAAGGGAGTGGGGCCAATTGTAAGTGTGGAAGTTAGGAGTATGGAGAGGGAGGTGCAGCTTAGAGTGTGGCTGTGTGGTGAGGAGGTGAAGGAGATGTGAGACAGCAGAGGAGGAGAGAGAAAGTGGAGTAGAGAGTGCAGAAAGGTGGAGGATGAGCAAGAACAAAGCAGAAAGGACAAGGGTAGAGCAGAGATGAGGAGGAGGAGGAGGCGGAGGAGGAGAAGAAAGTCTGTGGGGAGGAGGGAACAGCAAATGTTGAAACCTAAGATGGACCTACAGAAAGCTGAGACCTTTTTGTGATACCTTTACACCCATCACTGGAAATCCCAGAGAAAACCTAATCCCTATTGGTTATGTTGTTGTTGAAATAAAGACTAAGCCCTCATTACAGTTTGACTGGTATCCCGCCGGCGGGATACTCTTTAAAAAAAAAAAAAACAAATGCCTTACTGCTTCTGCCGTCAGATTATCAGGATATCACGGTCGGCGGAGACACCAGTAAATTCCCATTCCATGGAGTCCCATAGGACTCTATAGGATGGGATACCGGAATCACAGGTAGTTATGGTGCCAGTGATTCTGGCAATTATTTGCCAGTAGGGGCCTGGACTCCCGGCAGGTTAGGTCGGTAGTTTACTGTCCTTACCGGCAAACTATGTTTCCCTGGTCTGAAAAAAAAATGCCAGTGCCGGAATTGGAAGCAATGTTTCTGGACCGGCTATGTTATAATGACCCTAAATGTGAGGCTGCATGCAAGATTGAGTTGATTATTGATCTCTGTGTCATGACAACAGTCATACTGTTGTTTTCCCCTATTGCCGAGGCAAGCTGACTGATCCCTTTGTTGTACACTAATGCACGGTGCTGCTTGGCCAGAGTGAGATTGCTAGAGAACTCCAGTGCTCAAGTTAGTCTGATGCAGGTCAGAAACCATGTGGTGTTTCAGCAGTTACATAGAGGAGCCAATCCAGTGTTGCCTGAGTGGCTCGTTCAGTAGGACCAATGATATCAGAGGATATATTTGGCAGATTGGAAGTCTATTACTGGAAATGTATAAAGTGGTAAATAACAAACCTTATTATCTTCTTCAGGTGGACACTTAACTCAGTTTATTCCTTGTTGTTTGATTCCACGTTTAGAGGTAGGTTCATGAATTCCATATACCCCTACCATCCATTCACTGTCAACTCCTTCAAGTGACAACTATCCAACACTCACTCAACCTGCACTCCAACATTTCATGCTTATGACATCACTATCATTTCATGCAGATGCAGACAAACTCATTACAGCACCCCTCATTTCATAAAATGTTTTGAAAAATCATGGGAAATTTAAAAGAATAATGCGAAGAGGAGGGTATGCACAGAGAAAGCATTCTCTCCCCCCCTTTCCCTCACCCTAACTTTACGTAGCTGCTGAATGTATTGCCTGTTAACCCCTGTCTGTAGACCAAGAGTACCTGCTTTCAATATTGTTGTAAAGACTGGAGGGGGGTGTCTGTACTTCCGCTCTCTATATGGTAGAGGCGAGGCACAGAGGACCCCAGCCAAGATTCTCTATTATTGGTAACGTAGTCGAGCAATCGAGGCCTAGCTTCTCAGGAGGTGATGCAGGCTGGTTCTTAAGTACACTGTAATCCCCGAACCCCCACAAAGGAATATCCACAAACTGTATTACTGAAAACACAGTCTTTATATAATTAATATTCAAAGGTATGTACACGATCACAATAACGCACTTTGTACTCAGAAATCAACAATGATAAATATATACAATTCTAAAGTGGTACCACCAATGTTATCAAATCTCATGAAAGTGCATCAACTGTACGGTTAAAATGTCACACAGATCAATAACGAGGAAACCAGCAATAGAGATAGGAAGGAACGTAAGATGGTTGAAACAGTAGGCAGAATGCTGGCCTCTACCGATAAACACAGTTCTGTGTGGAGATCCCCCCCACCTGGGCAACCTGTAAAATAAAGATAGATAGCACAAGCCCAGTCCATATATTGTTCAATAGCCTTATTTCCTCCTATAATGTTTTACCCCCCCAATGTACCTGGTGGAGTAGAGTTCTTCGAAGACGCGTCGAAGGATCCTTCTTGAGTGACTCCATTTAAAGCAGGAGCCACGGATCGTCGAAGATGGTGAACTTGTCGTCGACGGCGGCGATGAGAAGTTCAAGGGTGCCGAGACCCCGATGTCGATCCAGGCGGTGCCCGTCAGCGACGTCCTGTGAGGATGAGGTGTGCGGGGCACCTCGGCGATAGATTGTTCAGGACGGCAAAGAGTTTCGGAAGAACTGTGGCTCAACAAGGGCGTCGAGTCATCGAAGTCTTTGTGGCCTTCAGGTGGCAGGAAACCCACCGGCGGATTCTCCTCGGCACCTTGGTCGTCCTCGACTTTCTCCGGCGGGACAAAGCGGTCGACGTAGCGGACAAGGGAGTCCTTGGATTCAAATGTTCTTAGGCAAAGGGAGCGGGCGGCTCCGGTCGTCAGCGGCACGGCGTCAAGTGGTCCCCACGGCTGGGCAACACAACTTCGACGGGCCTCCAGCGGTTACACAAACCTGCGAACCCTGGTCGACGGCAATGGACTTCGACAGCGGCGAAGTCTGGGTGCTTTGCTTCGTTCTCCTCAGTGGTCCCGTCTCGGGTCAGCAGCCTTTCGAGGGTCTGACTTCCAGGGAGCTTCGGCGAAGGTTAGCGGTGCTCGATGGTCCCTCGGAGCATGGGAAGAGGGCGCCTTGCCAGGTCCTCTCTCGGATCAGTCCTAGACGAGTTCGGCAGCTTTCAGATCAGGTCGAAGCAAATGCAACAGCAAGTCTTCGCCTTCCAGCTGGGCGTCGAGGATCAGCAGTTCCAGTTACTCTTAAAGTGTAGACACAGCTTCTGAACAATTTCCAGTGGTGAGAGGTCCCCAGATATACTATCTTGTCTCTCATCCACACTGCTGGGTCACTCTCAGCAGCCAATCATACAGAAGGGCATTCATGCAGTCAGTCAGCCAATCAGGTACACAGTGCATTCAGGCCATCCTCCTCCCTCTCAGACACTCACAACAATGAATGTGGATTGGGACAAGTACCCAGCCATTCAACACTACACACTGCATTCAGGCCAGTTTCGGGCAGGGCAGTCTGAGTCTTTGTCTCTCGTACCAGAAACCAGACAGCCACAACAAGAAGCGCATATTGGTCACACACTCCATTCACCCAGGTCCCACCCACAGGAGGTAGCCACAACATACAGTCACTGGGAAGGCTCCAGTCAGTCTGGACTGGACTTCACAACACCACCATATATGGAACTTCCACCCAACAGCCGGTCAGGGGAAAGGGACAGAGTCAGGGCTTCCCAGGACTTTGGGAAAACAAGGTAATAGGTAATAGAAAGCAAGAGGCCACAGGGGCCATCTTGTTTTCCATCAGGAATCAACTGATTCCAATGGCAGGGCCTGGGGATCCCAAAATGGAGGATACTCGGCGCACCTGTCAAATTCAGCATGGAGCTGCCACCAGCCCATACCCTGCTCTACGGGCCACCCACAGGTGCCCAAAAACATACACTAGGGGCACAGGGTTGTACCCCCACCCATGGGTGCTGTAAGGGTATCCCATGCGTCTGTTCACCAAACCAAAAGAGAGCTGCACCGCCAGGAGTCCCACATAAACTCCTGCGTGGAAAATATGACAGAACACACGATAAAAAGGCAGTAAAGGACAAGGATACGGAGGCCCTGTCCCTCCGATGCATTTCCAGCATCACAGTCGCCCCCCCAGACTGAGGTGGAGGGTGCCTAATCTCCCACGGGATAAACACCCTCATCCAGACGGTCAACATACCTTCTGGAAAGGCCATCTGCATTATTGTGACTCTTCCCTGGTCTGTGCTCTATGGTGAAGTCTAGCCCTTGCAGGCTAATGGACCACCTGAGCAGTTTCGGATTTTCACCCTTCATCTGCATAAGCCACTTCAGGGGCTTATGATCTGTTTGGACCTTGAAGGTAAGGTAGGGCCTAAAACGCCTAAGGCACCAAACTATACTGAAACACTCCTTCTCATCAGTAGCCCACCTAAGTTCTCTACCCTTAAGTTGTCTACTGATGAAAATGATAGGATGTTCCCTCCCTTTGTCATCTAACTGGGACAAGATAGCTCCAATTCCGGTGTCGCAGGCATCCGTATGGACGATAAAGGGTCGGCTGTAGTCAGGCGCACACAACAATGGTGCCCTACACAGACTTTCTTTCAAGCCATCAAAGGCCCTCTGACAGTCTTCCGTCCAATTAACCTTCCTAGGTTGTTTGGGGGAAGTCAGAGCTGTCAGTGGTGCAGCTATGGTTCCATAGTCTGCCATGAAATTGCGATAATACCCAGTGAGGTCCAAAAAGGCTCTCACCTGGTTTGAGTAGTGGTAGTCTCCCAGTCCTGTACATCCTGTACCTTACTGGGGAGAGGTTGGATTTGACCCCCTCCTACCTCATGACCAAGATATGTGACTTTCCCCTGAGCTATCTGGCACTTGGTGGCCTTGATAGTGAGGTTAGCCCTTTTCAAGGCCTGCAACACCTTACCCAGATGTGTCAAATGCTCTTCCCAAGTTCAACTGTAGACGGCAATGTCACATAAATAAGCCACACAAAAGGCTTCCAGCCCACTGAGAGCATGATTGACCAATCTCTGGAAGGTGGCAGGGGCATTCTTCAAACCAAAAGGCATGACCCTAAACTGGTAGAGTCCCTCTGGTGTTGAGAATGCTGTCTTTTCCTTGGCATGGTCAGTCAGAGCTATTTGCCAATAGCCTGAGGTGAGGTCAAAGGTGCTCACAAATTTGGCAACACCTATGGTGTCCACGAGCTCATCAGCCCGGGGCAATGGGTGCGCATCAGTTTTGGTGATGGCATTGACTCCTCAGTAGTCCACACAGAACCTCTAATCCTTGGTACCTGCCTGGGAACTTGCCTAGGGGACAAGGACCACGGGACTGGACCAGGGACTGGTTGAGGCTTCAATAACACCCAGATCCAACATCTTGGCAACCTCAGCCTGGATGTGGTTCTTAAAAGTATCTGACATACGGTAGCTCCTGCTCTTGACAGGCACGCTGTCACCAGTGTCAATCTTGTGCTTACACCACGGTGTAAGGCCTGGCGTCAGCGAAAACAGAGAGGCATACTGCTGGAGCAATGTCCTGCAGGCCCTCTGCTGCTCTGTTGTCAAATCTGGAGAGAGATGCACTCCCTCCACTGAGCCATCCTGAGGGTTGCTATACAGCAAATCAGGAAGGGGCTCACTCTCATCCTCTTCTTGCTCTGAAGCCAGCAAGAGACATGAGACTTCGGCTCGCCTGTGGAAAGGCTTGAGCCTATTAACATGGAATACCTGAGGGGCTACCCCTGGGATTCCCATGTTAACCAGATAATTGACCTCGTCCATCTTGGAGATTATCCTGAAGGGTCCAGTCCATTTATCTGCCAATGCCCGAGGCTTGGTAGGCTCCATCACGAGGATCTCCTGTCCCGGAGTCCAATCCACTTGCGATGCTTTAAGGTAATTTATTTTAAAATTTGTTTATTGGCATTTATAATTTCAAACAACATTCAGTTTGACCGACTTGGTCACTAAAATTCTGTCTTTGCAAATAAACAATAACATTTACATAACAAAAACATCAAACATTAACTATCTCCGGTCTGGGGGCAAGTGATGACCGATTGGGTCGCAAGCTGGGGGGAGTGGCCGGGGGGGCCACGGTCGTGGATATGGGCTTCAGAGAATGTCAATGCTGGAGGGGTCTGATTTCGAGTGTCTTGGTCGACCATTTAGGTCATGTGATGTGGCCGGTGGATTGTTCAGGGGGGCTTATCATCGGAGGAATGAAACAGTCTGGACATGGTGTCTTTCCATGCAGCCAGGGCCATACTCGACTCGTCCGTGGATCTAGCCACGCTGTCCTCCCAAGCTCTTGTTTCGGCGGTCACCCATCTTTCAAATTCTTTGCGCCATGCTCTGTGGTTCGGCCCTGCCGGCCGTTTCCATGCCATGGCGATGGTCCTCTTGGCTGTTATACATAGCAAGTCCATCAGCTTAGCCGTATATTTGAGTTTGGCCAATCTGGGGTAACAGCCTAGGAGGCATTCGGCTGGGGTCCATTTATACCTAGTGACTTCCGCCTCTTCACAGGTTCTTTTCACCATTGACCAGAGGCTACGTGCTTTGGTGCAGTTCCATAGCATGTGGATTAGGTCCGCTCCCTCTATCCCACACCAGGTGCACTGTGTCTGGGCGGTTTTATTGAACTTTGCAATCCTGCTCGGGGTTAAGTATGTGCGATAAAGTACATTTAATTGGATGAGCCGAAATCTCTGGTTTCTGGAGACCTCTTTCGAAAAGGACAGCGCTCTACTCCGTTCCACATCGGACAGCTCTTGTCCCATGTCTGACTCCCAGCGGGTCTTTAGTGTATCACTGCGGGGATTGGGGATGTCAGCGAGAAGACTGTAGATTTGAGATATTGCCTTTCCCCCCTCACTCAGGCTGTATAGTAGTGTCAAAAAGGGGGTTGCCTCAGGCTCCTCTGGCCGGGTGTCCCATTTTGTGCGTGCTATCTTGCGAATCTTTTGGTACCACAGGAATTGGCCAGCGTGAATGCCCTCTACCTCTTGCAACTCAGTGAAGTCTCTGAATATGCCTTCGGTATACAGATCACCCCAAGTGTATATACCTTTGTCCTCCCAGAGCCTAATGGTGTGGAGGGTGGTGACAGATTTGTCGAGTCCAGAGAGTATTGGTACTTCTTGTAAGTATGGTTGCTTCCAGTGTAGTGTCGTCTCAGTACGACGCCATATTTTCCTACCCAGGGTTGCCAGAAAAGGCTGATCGTGTAGCAAAGTTTGAGGGGCCCAAATCGGTTCCTTCAGACGGATTGGGAAGATCATGGCCTGTAGCAGGGGGGTCTCTGAAGTAGTCCCGTCCGCTAACCATTTGGTTACGTGACTTAACTGGGCTGCAAGGTAGTACTTCTCAAGGCTCGGTAATTGGATCCCTCCTTGTCTGTGTGGTAATACTAGGGTAGATAGTGCCACCCGATGTCTGCCTTTCCCCCATAGGAACTCCTTAATTATTGTGTCCAAAAGCTGGAAAAAGGGTTTGGTGATATAAAAGTGCACATTCTGGAACCCGTACAGGAATCTGGGTAGAATGATCATCTTGGTTATTGAGGCCCTGCCCAGCATGGATAGTGGAAGCTTAGACCAGAAATTTATGGACTTGCGCAGTTTGGGTATCACAGCTTTCGTGTTTTGTATGTACATTTGTTCTGGGGTGTGCATTATCTGAATCCCAAGGTAACGGAAAGATTTGGTCTCCCACTTTATGCCCACTGAGGGGAGCTCTTCTGTGGTTTTATGTTTCAGGGCTGCTAATGGGAACATGCAGGATTTCGCTTTGCTAAATTGTATGCCCGAGACTTTGGCATAGTTATCAAGGACCTCCAATATTCTTGGGACGTTGAGATGTGGGTTGTTAACGTATAACAGTACATCGTCCGCATATAGTGAGACAATGTGATCTGTCCCGCCCAGCCTAATTCCTGCATCAAAAAATTGCTGCCTGAGGAAGGTTGCAATGGGTTCTAGACCCAGGATGTAGAGCATGGGGGAAAGTGGGCAGCCCTGCCTGGTGCCCCTGCGGATGTCCCATGCGTCTGACACATACTTCCCAGAATTCAGCCTGGCCCTAGGTTCATTGTACAGGATAGATACCCATCTGATAAATCGTTGGCCAACTCCAAAACCCTCCAAAACCGCCACCAGCCACTCCCAATAAATGGAATCGAATGCTTTAACTGCATCCAGGGATAGTAATGCGAGATGTTTTTCGCTTGTATTGGTCTCAGCTATAATGTGCTGAAGCCTGCGTAAGTTTAGGGACGTGTTACCGCCAGGTACAAAACCATTCTGGTCTTCGTGCACTATGTCACCTATCACTCTAGATAGTCGCTTTGCAAGTATCTTTGTCAATATTTTCACATCATAGTTAAGCATGGCAAGCGGGCGATAGGAGTCGCATTTATCGGAGGGTTTATTGGGTTTGAGCATCGGGACCACTAAGGTTTCCCTCATACTGTCAGATAGGATACCAGTTTCAAATGTCTCTGAGAAGACCTGGTGTAGTAAGGGCGTCGAGGCGGGTTCATATGCCTTGTAGAATTCTGGGGGGAGCCCGTCACACCCTGGGGCCTTACAAGTAGCGAGGGACCTGAAGGCCTCTGTAATGTCTTCCGGTGTGATGTCGGAATCTAGGGCTTCTGACTGTGTTGGCGACAATTTGGGCGGGCCGATTTCTTCCAGGGTGTCTAGTATCTGATCTTGAGGGACCTTGTGTGTGTGGGAATATAGTTGTGCGTAAAAGCGCTGAAAAGTGTCATTTATGCTCTGTTGGGTTCTATGTTCCGTGCATTGTTCGTCCTGTAGTGCTGTAGTTGCATGCCTAGGTTGTTCTTTTTTACAGAGCCATGCTAGTAGCCGACCCGGCCTATCAGCCTAAGCATGTGCTCTGTTAGTTCTAACGCTAAAATCGAACTTAGCCAGTCTGTCCCATGCTTTAGAGCAATCCTCTCTGAGAGAACTTAGTTCCTCCTCCCTCCCCAGTGTGTCAGTAGGGGTGGACTCTAGGCGCTGGACTTCCAACTCTTTCTGATCCAATTCCTCCCGAAGTGTTCTCCTGATGCCCCCTGCTTTTGCAATTGCCTCTCCCCGTATCACCACCTTTAGAGCATCCCATAGCGTACTTATGTGGTCTACACTGCCTGTGTTTTCTGCCACATAATTCTCTATGGATTTTTGGAGCTCTTCCCTGAAGATCGGATCTTTCAGGGCCTCGGCAGACATTCTCCACATAGGGATGGGCGGTCTAGGACTGTTGTGTTGCCAGTCTAACAGGAGTGGGGAGTGGTCAGAGATGGTCCTCCCCAGGTATTGCGTACTACCTATCTGAGGCATGTGTTCTCTGCTTATAAAAAAGTAGTCCAACCTCGTGTGAAGTTTGTGTGGGGAAGAGTAATAAGAGTATGTCCTTTCGCCCGGGTGAAGGTCCCGCCAAGCATCAATCAGATCTAGTTCATCGATCATGACATTCAGGGATGAGGTGGCGGCGGGAAAGTCGCTTACCGGTGGATAAGACCTGTCTAGATCAGGATTGTGGACACAGTTGAAGTCCCCTCCCCATAAGAAGAAACTGTCCCGATATTGTGACATCTGGGTGCTGAGTACCCTTAAATGGGCTGGCTGAGATATTGTTGTTGGGGAAGTATGAGTTTACTATGCATATTTCTCTTTGTTCTAACGTTACCCATATGATCAAATATCTACCTTCAGGGTCCTTCACCATCTTACGTAGGGGAAACGGTACCTGGGGGTTGAACCAGATGAACACACCCCTGGCGAATCTGGAGTAGGGGGCTCCGTAGCCTTGTCCCCCTCCAGTGTTCTCTGAGTCTCTCGTCGGCTTCAACAGTGCAGTGAGTCTCTTGTAGGAGAGCTATGTCCACTCTCTTTCTGTATAGGTAAGATTTGATCCTGTTCCTGCAGAGGTAGGTACCTAGGCCCCTTACATTCCAAGTCAATAGTCTAATGTGTGTAGCCATCTCGGTTTCGTAAAGAGCTTAGGGAACCCCTCCTTCCAACGAAGTGCGGATGGCAACGTCCAGTGCTGCCAATTCGGCACTGTTTTGCAAGGTCCAGCCCATCTCGGCCCTCGGGTCAGCCCCCCGTCCCGCCAGTTGTGGTATTACATTCGGAGATTTACCAACTTGAACAACTTCCATCCCGAGGAATGGATCAACGAACAAGAACAACAGAAAACTGCCCCCAGCAGTCGATACAAACTCACGGCGCTCGGGGGCTCCCGGGCCTTCCAGTCCTCTCCAGGTCTTACGGCTCGGGTGGTGTGTAGGTATTTTACCTGCACCGTTTCGGTTGGGGTGGGTCATTGGTAGTGTTGCACGTGGGCCTTCAAGCTCCTGCCCGTTTGCGTCGCCTTCCTAGTGTGGCGATGTGGTGCATTCAGAGATTGTAACCAAGGTTAATGTGTCATTCAGCTTCTCGTGTGGTCAATGTCCTTGCCCTGGTGTTTATTGCTTCTCGTCGTTCCTTCCGCATCTTCAGCCAGGTTGTTGTGTTCAAGCCATAGATTTGCCGCCGCCGGGGTTTCCAGAAAGATTGCCTTCCCGTTGTGGAGCACTTTGAGTCTCGCTGGATATAGCAGCATGTATTTAAGGTTGAGTTTTCTTAGGGTGGCCTTTACTGGTATGAAAGAGTTTCTTGCTCGTTGTACCACAGGGGTATAATCGGGATACATGACTATCGACGCCCCGCCTCTTCTGATCTCTCCGCCTTCCCTCGAGAACCTCAATATGGTCTCCCGATCCCTGAAGTTTAGGATTTTTGCTATTATTGGTCTCGGATGTGAACCGGGGGGTGGCCGCTTTTGAAGGGATCGGTGCGCTCGCTCCACCGAAAACCCCTGGGTGAGTTTGCCTGCCCCGATTTCCTGCAGGAACAGCGATTCAATGTATTCGGTGGGGTCGGGGCCCTCTGAGTCTTCCGGTATCCCTAGTATTTGGACATTATTGCGGCAGGCTCGGCCTTCCGCATCCTCTGAGCGCGTTTCCAGTCGAGCTACTGTAGATTCCAGCTCTTTGACTTTCGCTTTAAGTTCCAGTGTGGTCTCCGCAGTGTCCTGTAGGGAGGCCTCCGCGGTGACCATCCTGTCGGTTAGGTTTCGAGCGTCTTGTCTCATCAGTTGAATGTCCGATTTTATTTCGCCAATCTTGTCTTCCATGGATGTCCTCAGTGCTGCTATCGCCTGTAGGATTTGGGAGTCTCGAGGATCTGCCTGAGTCGGAAATTCTTCGGCAGCGCTTGTCTCCTGTGGCATCTGTTGTTTTGGTCTAACTGAGGTGAAGGAATCCATCGTGACAAGCTTGGGTTTTTGCCTTGGAGATGACATTCTCTCTATACAGGGTTTTTTGGTGAGATGCTGTGTGATGTCCGCTTCAAGCTTGTGATCGGCGTGAAGTAACCGCGGGGCCCTGCGGGTCGCCCGTTCACCAGGGCTTACAGCTGAGTATTCCAAGAGGGGTATGCAGTGCCGTTGTTGCCAGTGGTAGTGGCGAGTTCGTTGGGCCTTTCTCTTGAGTCGTTTGTGCAGCTGTTGCCCCTGTTATTTGTCGCTGTATGGGCCTGTATATTGTGAGGGAGCCCTCGATGCGGCCCTTAATTTGCCTTTGGGAGTTGGCTTCCCCCGCCGCCAGGCTTCCTGCTTCTCGCTCCACCTCGGGACTCACTCTCGTGTTCTCGTGCTATAGGGCCTGTGGCTGTCTTCGCCGGATCTCGCAATGATGTGGCCTCTTCCAATGGCCTTATTCTCCTGCACCGGTGGTGCTGGAGTATTGGTGGCTACTGTTCTTTGGGGCAGTCGTGTGGTCCAAGCCGTGGAGGGTGTGCGGCACTGTGGCCGGTGTGCCTTTCCCACTTCCAGCTGGGGCTAGGCACTCTAGCTCTATGTAGGTGTCGGTCCTCAGACTGCGCTGCTCGGGTAGGCCGTGTGATGGGGTTCGTTATGGTTTGGCTGAATCCAGGGGACCCGGGGGGACTCGTGTCCCTCAGGGACGTCTGCACCGGGTCGTGTGTGTAGGCCGTATGGCGGTTGCCGCCTGCAGGGCCGCCGGTGTCTGTTAAGGCCCAGTGGTGGTCCGGGGTGCCCGAGTCGGAGCGCTGCGGACCGATTTGTCCGCCGTGGATGAGTGTAGCCCTGCAGCAAAGTCCTCACAAGAAGGGCCTTGGTATCCCAGAAGGTTCTGTGTGCCACTCCGTGCGGCGCTCCCTGTCCGCTTAGGGGCCCGCACCGGCCCGGGCCTCTAGCTCCTGCCATCTCCTCCTCACCTCTCAGTGGCGATGTGCCCCGGGCGGCAGGCGCCTCTCGATAGTCTCGGCGCGGGGATGGGGGACGCCGATGTCTGAGCGCCGTCGTTGGCGCAGGTGGTCAGCGGCTCTGCGCCCTCCGGAGCCGTGGGTGTCGCCTCCCTCAGTTGTTGGGCTCTCCTCGGCTGCGGGCTCAAGACGGAGTTGCGGCCGCCATCTTGGAATCCCGGAGACCGAAGCACGAAGGTCGCGTTTCAAATGTTGCCGGCTCCGTTTTCCTCTAATTTCACCTTCGAATGGTGCAGGATCGGGTGAGACAGCTGGACATGTAGATTATTCTCGTCTTCAAATCCGGCTGGAAGTACTTTCAAGGATCAGTTCCAGGATCGGGGCAGGAGCTCGGGAGAAGTGCGTCCTCAGCCCATGGATCTAGGCCACGCCCTCCGATGCTTTAAGGTAATGCCAGTGTTTGTTCAATTCCTGGCTGGCATTGAGATTCGCTATTGCCTGACCGATCATCTGTGTCATCCTCCGTCTGAGGCCTAACACATAGTCCCCCACTTGCTTGGCAGAACCTGGAGGGGTGGCTTCCAAACCTTCACTGATCAAGGCAAGGGCCCCCCCCCCACAGGATGTCCAAAGAGTAACTCAAAGGGGCTAAAACCAACACCCTCTTGAGGTACCTCTCTGTAAGCAAACAGCAGGCATGGCAGGAGGAGATCCCATTTCCTCCTTAGGGGTTCTTCCAAAGCACCTATCATGCCCCTGAGAGTTTTATGAAATCTCTCAACCAGACCATTGGTCTTGGGGTGGTAAGAGGTGGAGAACTTATAGATTACTCCGCACTCTTTCCACATGGTCTTCATGTAACTAGACATGAAGTTGGATCCTCTGTCAGAGACAACCTCCTTGGGGAATCCAACACGGGTGAAAATGCCCAGGAGAGCCCTGGCAACCACCTTGGCAGTTACAGTCCGAAAGGGATATAGCCTCAGGGTACCTGGTGGCATGATCTACCAAAACCAGAATGAACCGATGTCCACCTGAAGTGGGAGGGTCCAGGGGACCGACGATGTCGATGCCCACCCTCTCAAATGGTGTGCCAACCACTGGCAATGTCTGCAGTTGGGCAATGACACTGCCTCCAGTCTTGCCAGACAACTGACAAGTTGGGCAGGTCCTGCAGTGGGACTCCACTTCTACTCCCATCCGAGACCAGTAGAAATGGGCAGAGAGCCTCTTCTTAATCTTCTTGGTACCAAGATGACCAGCTAAGGGCACCTCATGCGCCAACTGCAGTAGGAAGGGCCTGTAAACCTGTGGGACCACCAACCTCTTGAGGGCACCAGGTCAGGCTTAGTGGGCTCACTAACAAGGAGCTCACCCTCCCAATAAATCTGGAATGTCCTGGGCACTTCTCCTTGTGCCTGGGACAGGGCCTGTTTCCTCAGACCCTCGAGAGAGTGGCACTCTCTCTGTC
This sequence comes from Ambystoma mexicanum, assembly GCF_040938575.1. Lineage (NCBI taxonomy): Eukaryota > Metazoa > Chordata > Amphibia > Caudata > Ambystomatidae > Ambystoma > Ambystoma mexicanum. Next base: position 521,704,347 of record NC_090939.1, read on the forward strand.
CTTTACAGAAGTCTGCCCAGGAGGGTCCCCCTTCAGCTAACAAGCATTGAAGATTGGGATGATCCTTCGGGTTGAGAACCTCTCCCACAGGAGAGTCTTCTGGCTCTTCTCCCACAGGAGTAGAGATGGGGTTTACCACTGGACCCAGCCCGTCCAGAGCATGGATCCCAATGGGTGCTGTAGGAACAGCAGGAAGAGAAGGAGCTCCCTCCACAGAGGTGGCCTCTTTGTTCTTCCTTCGTCTTGCCTTAGGACGTGCCTTTGGCTCGGGTACCTGACTCACAGCCAGACCCGGGGTCACCTGTGACCTAGTGACCGCAGCAGCAGTCATGGGAAGACCATCCAAGATCAATCCCAACTCGACTAGATTATTACCTAACAGAATGTTAGCAGGGACATTGTCCTGAACCAGGACAGGAAGTTTTGCTGTCTTGCCTCCAATTACGAGTGTGACTATGGTTACAGGCGATAATTTGGGAGGCTCACCAGCTAACCTGGTGGTTCTCAGAGGAGCACCTACATAGTCTTCTGGCTTGAGCAGGGTCCTGTCCACCACTGTCATGCTCGCCCCAGTGTCTCGCAAACCAGTAGAAGGCTGGCCATTCAGGAGGGCACTTCTCAAAAATCTACAGGTGTTCTGTGGGATAGTCGCCAGTACTTCCGCGTACTGGTCCCAGGCCCCAAGGGACACTAAGGAAATCTCTACAGGAGCACCAAAGGTGATGCCTGTAGAGGAGAGGAGGACAGTGGCCTCCACCTCAGACATGGGGTAAGGGTAGGTCAGGCTGACAGCCTGTACTCCAAGTGCCTTACCTTTACACTTGGAGTCACCCCTCTTGTGATCCAGAGCCCCACAATCCCAACAAGTGCCGGGAGTGCGGGGTACGGTACTGGAACCACTGGGAGCCTGCTTTGGTAGATCATGACTTATCCCCACTAGATTTTTGGGTCTTAGGAGAGGAGGGTTTAGGTTTACCCGACTGTGACTGCTTTTGGGACTCCTCAGCTTTCTAAGAGGCCCCTTTTTCTTTGTCCTTGTCCTTCCCACTGGAGTCCATAGGGGACACCCGGTGGGAGACCCACTTGTTAGCCAGCCTAGCCAGCTTAAAGGGATCCAAAATTTTCTGGTCAGCAACATACTGACGGAGCTCCGGTGAACAGGCTTCAGAAAAATGCTCAAAAAACAACAGGTGGGACAATTCAACAAATGTTTTCACCTTGTAACCATCAATCCACCCCATCATGTCATGTGCGCAGCACTCACCCAGTCAACCCAAGACACATTCTCTCTTTTCTTAAAATCCCTGAACCTTTTAAGGTATTGGGTAGGTGTCTTTCCAAACTTGGCAATTAAAGCAGACGTCATACACTCATACTGACCCCTGTCTTCCACACTCAGCTTCAGAATACAGCCATACCCAGTCTGAGGCACTCTGCTTAACAAACACTTAGCCCAATCCCTTTTGTCAACATCATGAATTGCACAAGCCATTTGAAACGCTTCAATCCATTGGAGGATGTCAGAACCCTCCACAAACACACCAACCAAATATTTCATAAATTTGGTGGCTGGGGGCCTGCCACACTCAACTGGTTTAGCTGAAGTCTCCACTCTAGCTTTCTCTAGCTGGATCCTTTGGTGCGCAGTGTCCCTATCTTTGAGTATCACTTGCTGTGCGAACTCCTCTTTCTTCAACTCAGCTTCGGTTGCCAACCTTTTGTATTGAAAGGCTAACTGTTCCAGTTGTAGCTCCAATTTTAAAAGTTCAATCTTCAGGGCTTCTCTCTGAAGAGCAGTGCTGGGGTTCGGAACAGAGGCAGCAGGAATTGTGGCATTCCCAGAAACAGATTCAGCAGAACCCCGAGGGGCAGAGTCCTCATTGGTTGCATTCCCCCCCTCATCAAGAGTTTCACCATCGGTCTGGTAGTCCACCAGGGCAGCTATCAGCTCAGCCCTAGACTAATCCACAAAGTCTGAACTCCATGGCTTCACAAGCACTCTGGAGAGCCTCTAAGCTCATCCTAGTCAGTTTACCATTTGCAATAGACTCCATCGCTTGTAATGCAATTATTTTGTACACAACCAAACCTTAATTTAATAAAGTGCAGATATTTTGTAAGTGGCACGGTTATACACTGATTCTTAAAATCATAAGCATCCCACTGCTGCCACCAGCGTAAAGACTGGAGGGGAGTGTCTGTACTTCCGCTCTCTATATGGTAGAGGAGAGGCACAGAGGACCCCAGCCAAGATTCTCTATTATTGGTAATTTAGTCGAGCAATCAAGGCCTAGCTTCTCAGGAGGTGATGCAGGCTGGTTCTTAAGTACAGTGTAATCCCCGAACCCCCACAAAGGAATGTCCACACACTGTATTACTGAAAACACAGTCTTTATATAATTAATATTCAAAGGTATGCACACGATCACAATAACGCACTTTGTACTCGGAAATCAACAATGATAAATATATACAATTCTAAAGTGGTACCACCAATGTTATCAAATCTCATTAAAGTGCATCAACTGTATGGTTAAAAATGTCACACAGATCAATAACGAGGAAACCAGCAATAGAGATAGTAAGGAACGTAAGATGGTTGAAACAGTAGGCAGAATGCTGGCCTCTACCGATAGACACAGTAATGTGTGGAGATCCCCCCCCCCCACCTGGGCAACCTGTAAAATAAAGATATATAGCACAAGCCCAGTCCATATATTGTTCAATAGCCTTATTTCCTCCTATAATGTTTTACCCCACCAATGTACCTAGTGGAGTAGAGTTCTTCGAAGATGCGTTGAAGGATCCTTCTTGAGTGACTCCCTTTAAAGCAGGAGCCACGGATCGTCGAGAGGCGTCGAAGATGGTGAACTTGTCGTCGACGGCGGCAATGAGAAGTTCAAGGGTGCCGAGACCCCGATGTCGATCCAGGCGGTGCTCGTCAGCGACGTCCTGCGAGGATGAGGTGTGCGGGGCACCTCGGCGATAGATTGTTTAGGACCGCAAAGAGTTTCGGAAGAACTGTGGCCCAACAAGGTCGTCGAGTCGTCGAAGTCTTTGTGGCCTTCAGGTGGCGGGAAACCCACCGACGGATTCTCCTCGGCGCGTTGGTCGTCCTCGACTTTCTCCGGCGGGACAAAGCGGTCGACGTTGCGAACAAGGGAGTCCTTGGATTCAAATGTTGTTAGGCAAAGGGAGCGGGTGGCTCCGGTCGTCAGTGGCACAGCGTCAAGTGGTCCCCACGGCTGGGCAACACAACTTTGACGGGCCTCCAGCGGTTACACAAACCTGTGAACCCTGGTCGATGGCAATGGACTTCGACAGCGGCGAAGTCCGGGTGCTTTGCTTCGTTCTCCTCAGCGGTCCCGTCTCGGGTCGGCAGCCTTTCGGGGGTTTGACTTCTACGGAGCTTCGGCGAAGGTTAGCGATGCTCGATGATCCTTCGGAGCATGGGAAGAGGGCGCCTCCCAGGTCCTCTCTCGGATCAGTCCTTGACGAGTTCGGCAGCTTTCAGATCAGATCGAAGCAAATGCAACAGCAAGTCTTCGTCTTCCAGCTGGGCGTCGAGGATCAGCAGTTCCAGTTACTCTTAAAGTGTAGACACAGCTTCTGAACAATTTCCAGTGGTGAGAGGTCCCCAGATATACTATCTTGTCTCTCATCCACATTGCTGGGTTACTCTAAGCAGCCAATCATACAGAAGGGCATGCATGCAGTCAGTCAGCCAATCAGGCACACAGCGCATTCAGGCCATCCTCCTCCCTCTCAGACACTCACAACAAGGAATGTGGATTGGGACAAGTACCCAGCCATTCAACACTACACACTGCGTTCAGGCCAGTTTCGGGCAGGGCTGTCTCAGTCTTTGTCTCTCATACCAGAAACCAGACAGCTACAACAAGAAGTGCATATTAGTCACACACTCCATTCACCCAGGTCCCACCCACAGGAGGTACCCACAACATACAGTCACTGGGAAGGCTCCAGTCAGTCTGGAGTGGACATCACAACACCACCATATATGGAACTTCCACCCAACAGCCGGTCAGGGGGAAGGGACAGAGTCAGGGCTTCCCAGGACTTTGTGAAAACAAGGTAATAGGTAATAGAAAGCAAGAGGCCACAGGGGCCATCTTGTTTTCCATCAGGAATCAACTGATTCCAATGGCAGGGTCTGAGGATCCCAAAATGGAGGCTACTCAGCGCACCTGTCAAATTCAGCATGGAGCTGCCTCCAGCCCATAACCTGCTCTGCGGATCACCCACAGGTGCTCAAAAACATACATTAGGGGCACAGGGTTGTACCCCCACCCATGGGTGCCGTAAGGGTATCCCATGGGTCTGTTCACCAAACCAAAAGAGAGAGAGCTTCACCGCCAGGAGTCCCACATGAACTCCTGCGTGGAAAATATGACAGAGCACACGATAAAAAGGGAGTAAAGGACAAGGATACGGAGGCCCTGTCCCTCCGATGCATTTCCAGCATCACAATTGTGTCTACTCTTACAGCAGCGGTGGCTTATAATGTATTTGATTAGCACATTTGTATTTTTAGTTTAATTAATGTCTCCTATTGTTATACAACCGCTGTTGGACTTTCTTTTATTGTGGCTCCCCCAGTATTATTGCTGTTTGGATGCTTCTTTGCTAACTCACATCCCCCCTGAAGAGTATAACCTGCCCTCGGCCCAAGTTATCACAATAGGCGAAGTAGGTTCACCGGTCGGCTGTGCTTATTTCACCTTTATGAATGGGTTCACTGCTGGTTTAGTAGTAGTGTTGAGCGGACTATGAGTTTTATTTACTACTCATCCATTTTACTCTTGCAGAGCAGTAGTCATTTTGTCACACTAAGCAATCTGGAATTGCTAATTTTTGCTTTATTTGATTGAATCCCCCTAATTTCTTTATGCAGCCCGTTGTATTCCCTGGTGTTAGGCAGAAACCTGTGCAGTTCCCTCTGGAACCACTGCAAAAGATTTAGGACTACAGGTGTTTGGCAGTAAACCCACTTGGTAGCAGTCTGTACCACACAGATTCACTTGGTAGCTGTGGCTGAGCAGTCAGACTTCCCTCAAGAAGAGTTAGGCAGTATACAAAGTATTCACAATAGGTCAAGAGAACACAGTAGAACAAGTAAACACTGACCAGGGCTTGGTGTAAAAGAGAGATAATTATTTATTTAAAACCACATCTAGAAAAACACACAGGCACTAATAGTAAGCAATTCAAAAACACGGTCACTAAAAGATATACACTCCCTTAAAAGAATATTAGACAAGTCTTAAGTAAAGCCCCACTTATTTTCAGACAACGGTTAGCGCTTAACATAGATGGCACTCTAATAATTCGTTTTAAAAAGGGAGAGAAAAGCAGAGAATAAATTGAAACCGATCCCAACACTTTTTCACAAACACACAAGAGAGAAAGGCAAAGTAGCACCGTGAATTCAGAGTCAATAGGCTGGATCCGCTTTAAGAGAATCAAAACGAAATGTGTCCAAGGTCACACGGTTGCAGTGCACAAAAGTCTTGTAACGGTTCAAAAAGAAGTTGGACCAAGGAAAGGGACCAGTTAGAGGGTCAAGGCGGCCAGCCCAGTCCAGAAGGTTAAGGAGTTATTATTACCTTGTTGCAATCTTTAGAAAGGGAGGCCTGGCGGACACAGTACCTTAAAGTGGTGAGAACGCTCCAGCGGGGGCAGTTTTCCTGGCAGCGGGTGCAAGTCGGTGCTTCGTCCGGGGGAAGAGAGGATCTCGTCGTGGAGGAAGACAGGAGTCCGTTGCACTGCCAGGGAAGAAACCAGCCGCAGGGTTTCCCAGGTACAAGGAGCGGTCCGGTGATTCGCGGTTCAGTGGTGAGTGGCTATCCGGCTGCCGGGGTGCTTGGCACGGGCAGTTCGACCACAAACCGGGCTTGGGTGCGAAGAAAGAAACGTAAACTGGTTGTGCCCACCAGTCAGGGGAAGAAGCCTCTTCAGCCGGGAGATCTTCTCTGTCGTCATGAAGTGGTGAGTCGGTTCTGCAGGGCTCCACCGGTGGTGTTGTCGTGGTAGGTCGGCTCAGCTTCTCCCTCGTCGGATTCGTAGGTCCTGTGGCGACTTCTGAAGTTCTAGTCCCCAAAGCCCTGCTTTTATGCAGAAAAACCCCATTCACTCAGCCTAGCTGTCACTCAAACATGCTAAGTGGTGAGCCAGCCGGCTCACCACTTGGGCCAATCACACAAGAGTGCGACCTGAGTTACCAAGGTAACTCGGTCCAGGGTGCCTAAACCCCCTCCCGCACCCCCTGTGGTACCCAGACAGAATGGCACCACTTTTGGAGGCTTCTGTGGAGAAGCCCGCCAAAAAGTGGAACAAAGGGCTCGACTTCGGTTGGAGTCACAGAAGAGAACACAAACGCCATTTTAGAATCGAGTCTTGGCAAAAAATACCAACCGGAGAATTAATATTAATTAAATAAACCGGCGGTATGTTCGAGGCTATGACAATTAAATAATTAAAAGTTGGTAGCCTCGAACAATGGGAAAATCCCATAGGAAAATATTCGCAGTCGAATATAAAAAGTAGTTTCCACTGCCACCAGCCAAAACTCAATCAGGGGGGACGGAGACGTGCCCCCTCGACTAACAGACCCCGGGGCAATCTAATTGCCCCGACCAGTACATCCACAATATGATGATTTGTACTGGTTTCTGTTAATAATTTGGGACTAGTAAAGCCAATGGTGACTTTACATGCCCTGGGAGTCAGTAGTCAGTCCCTGGGTATGGAGTCTATGGTGGGTTGTCACTATGACACCCCTGTGTTACTGCACGGAGGGTGCTGTGTAACACACATAGGAAAAACACATGAGACCCTATGGAGTAAAGGACCCCATAGCCCATAAAACACATTACCAGTCAAAGGAATACCATAAATCATGTCCAAGAGTGGGAGAAAAAGAGTCTCACTCTTGGCAGGAGGAAAAAACAAACCCCAGAAATCCAGCAAAGCTGGTGGGGGACTCACTAGGTTAGGAAATTCAGCCTAAAGAGAGAATTCTCCCTAACACCTGGGCCCATTTGTGCCATAAAATAAACGCTTTCTTACCCCACTTTACGAGTCTTGTGTTCTCTGTTGATTATTTGGCCATAATAAAAGCCACTGATGCTGCAAGTCTATGTGAAAGCCTGAGAAGAAACAAGAAATATCATGCCATCTATAAGCTGAAAATATAACATTGCAGTACAGGTAAGAGGGAAATTGGATATGAGGAAGGACACACGAATGTTAGTTGTTTAGTTATCCCCCCAAACCCCTTTTGTCCACCCATAGTAATCCCTATGGCCATTTACACCCTCTCCCTGCCCCCTTCATGTAAAACACAATCTCCTGGGATCTCTCTGAGCTAGCTCTTGTAACATCAAACTGTGTGTTGTATTGGGCTTGCCCCTAATTTGTCTAAGCAGTCTTCTGAAAGTTAATCGCTTAATTGCGATTGTAAATGAAATCTTGGCACATTAAAAAGTCTTAACCATGCACTGTTTCAGCTGCTTGAGTTATAGAAAATGCTTGTCCTCACCTCTGTTCCTTGCACTGCAATCCTGATGAAAACAAGCAGTGGCAAAGGCAACAGTTTTGTATTACATGTAGGTATTAGATGCCTACACACAGATATCATATGCCCTTTCACCATGTTTCACTTGTTAACATCTTATTGGCAGGAAGTATCATTATGCCGGGTCATAGGAAAAGCCTGTCCCATGCCTACACAAATGTCATATCTGTTGGCTTAGCCAATGATTGTTCAGTAATATTAAAGGATCAGGGGTCCCATAGACATTTAGTCATGCCAGCCATGCTATTTACGAAAATGTTTCAAGCCTAAAGGATTCTTACCTCTTTGTAGTCACTGAATGTTGACAAGGGTAGTGCAGTGTAGCAAGTCATTTTGTATTTAATTTGTTGGATTTCAACACAGTACAACTGTAAAAGTGACTATATTCTGCTCTCCTCTGCTTATCACAAAGTACTCACAGATCCTGTTCTTGGCCCAACTCACCCCCACCATTCCCCCTTACCCCTCTTATGGTAACTAGCTGTCCTGACAAAGCAATTATGCAAAGGACTTGGGGCTTACAGGCCTTTCCATTTGATCATCTATCAAACTGGTAGAAGAAATGTGCTAATATTTCATACCATATCGTTCTACAAGTAGTTGCCATCAATTCCATATACTCTACAGTGGAAGAGATGTACAACATTGCACCATACCAGATCTGTGTCCTCTTCAGACATTTTAGCAGTCCATGTCTACACCCCACACCTTCAATTCAAATGCTTCTCCGCCCGTGTTCATCTTTGAGAACCCTTTCCATGCCCACTTCTTTCCTCATGTCAGTCAGCCCATCTTCTACTGCTACAGGTTTGTTGTTCTTCCACCTCCGCAGTATTCTCTTTTTCCCCGACTACATGACCCTTCGATATCCACAGATTATAAAATTGTTCTTGTGTTCCAAGATTGGGCAGTTCGTTGAAACGAACCATTCAAGAAGGTAGCCAAACCCCTGAGCCCACCGCTAAGCTTAGGCTCTCTGGGATCTCCTTCGTATCGTATGCGTTCTAAAAGACATCTGCTGTGCCTCAGTCTGTACAACATGTTGATATTGACTCTAGCAAGGAATGTCTCTCTGCAATTCATCCCAGTCTTCCTCTGGGGTTGTAGATTTCACTTCTTCGTTCCACCCATTCCTGTGGACAATGATGTTGACTTTAGCTAGGAATGTCTCTCTACAATTCTTCCCAGTCTTCCTCAGGGGTTGTAGATTTCACTTCTTCGGTCCACCCATTCCTGTGCACAATGATGTTGACTTTAGCTAGGAATGTCTCTCTACAATTCTTCCCAGTCTTCCTCGGGGGTTGTAGATTTCACTTCTTCGGTCCACCCATTCCTGTGCACAATGATGTTTTGCTTTTCCAGAGTTTGTAGATCTCAGAGGCTTGTATCTTGTCTGTTCTGTCTGATAGTAGGATGTCGCCCTCGTTTTGGATTCTTACCTTTCACGACACCCCTGAAGTAAATTTGGTTACCTCATTCCGCAACAAAAGATAAAAAACCAAGCTCCTGCGTTTCCAGCTTGATTGCCCTCGTAATTCAGAGAATAATTTCTGTTATCTTTGTGGGGGAGGCACACCAGACCAATGCCCCTAGTAGCCCACTCTTCTCCCCTACTAACTTTTCTCACAGTTCTCAGAGTTAGATTGTTCCAGAGGGGGAGGCTTGGCTTGCCTAATTCAATTCTTCCAATTTATGTTCCACCTTCTCTATAGTATTGTGCAGGTATTCTTTGTTGCTGTTGTAGCGCTTGTTGATATTCTTCTCCCCAGAATCCAGCACTACTTTCTCATTAGTGGCTCTGTTGCTTCCCAAAACTAGGTCAACGCTCAATAAATACCCGAATAATAATAACCCTGATAATAATTTCTGGAAAAGTCAGGATATGGCCGAAAAACTGCAGTGCAGGTTGACATCAGAATTGCAAGTGGTTAAATGAGTAACAGTGGCCCAACACCCACCACCATTTCTGATTGTTAGCAGGACGCCGCCCTTCCCAGCCTGCACAAGTGTTTTATAGTTAGCTGCTAATAGTTTCCATGAAGGGGCATTCACATTTAGAACAGTTCCTTGCAGATGAACATCAGTTACTTGCTTACTTGCTTAATGGGTGATAAGGCACCTGTTAGGGGGGAAGGGTCCGGTTTAAGGGTAGAACTGAAGTGTAAATGTGAATGGTTAGTGGTAAAGTAAAAGGCTGAGCGATAGGTGTAAAAGGTGAATGGTAGGGCAGGAAAGGGTTCAAGGATTAGAGGGGGAAATGTTCAAGATTGAAATGTAAGAGGCAAAGGATTGGGTGAAAGGTTAGACATTTGTGGTGGAATATTAGGGGAAAGCAGAAAGGAATAGAAAAGGGAATGGTGAGGGTTTGGGGGACAAAGAGTGTAGGGTGAAGTGATAGAGGGATACATGGCCTGGGTAAGTGAATGGGGTGAAATGGTAACAGGTAAGAAGAAAGGGTATAGGTGTGGTATAGCGGGGTGCATGCAATAAAACAAACATAAAAGAGTCACCTAGAGGAGAAAAGCCCTAGGTGAAATTAACTTGAGGAAAAAACAGTACTAATAGAAAGTATAGCAACTTGAAGGTAATGAAAAGACCTCAATGAAAATAGTAGTCTGGCAAACATTGCTTTTTCTCATTGAGGGACCATACCAAATTATGCAGCAGCAGAGAGATCGAGTGCATTGAGTCAATGCAGTTTGTTTTAGTGTTCAAAAATGCAATTATTTACTCTCAACAAGAAGTAACAAGTGGAACATCTGTGGTAAGTGTTCTGATGTACCATAGTACATAGTAAAAGGGTGTGGTTGGTGATCAGCTGAGATGACGACCCTGCAAAGAGTACTTTAGGTCACGTTTGCAACTTAAGTGCTCCTCCCTCCACTGGAGAAAAGTCGTTCAGCTCTGGTAGAGATCAGGGCTTTCCCATCTACCATGAAGCTGCTAGAAAGCATACTGAGTTCCATATTGCATAGAAACTGCAGTTTTTGTGGCATTTGAATTGCACTTTAAATGGTAAACATGTAAACCTTTGCCTGATGTAATGGTCTGTAGGATAAGGGGCTTCAAAAAGTGCAAGCCTGCGAGTAAAGGAAATTCAAGGTAATTGAGAGGAAATTCTCTCTTGAGGCCAGATTACAGAAACTTTGCACGAGTGCACGTTTGCAATGTATTAGCACTAGGGCACATTCTGCCATATTTTTATAAACAGTGGGACATATTAGATGGCCTTTTCACCTTGAGAAGTGCAATTTGGCATGTGTGAAGTCATCATGAAGCAAGACACAGATAACAGATTCAAAGTTCAAAATCAAATGGTTTATTAAATCAAATGTCGGGATGGTTGAAGGTCTGACTGTTCCTATGCTAAGTTGGGAGTTCCCTAGCTGAATGAAACTAAGGAAAGTCTGAGTCAAAGAGTACAATTTAAAAGTCTGTCTTTGTCCAAAACCTATCGCCCTCACAGCTAAAGCTAAACAATGTGTAGGGATTTCAATAATCAAAGAAATCGTGATCAAAGCAAAGTTCTGAGCTTCTTTCAGCTCTTAGCTTCTTTTTCAGCTCCCCTTCCCCAAGATGAAGAAAGTTCCACAAGTCCTTGAGGTTCCCCTCCCCAAGTTCAAGGCAGTACAGTTGCACACAATCCGCAGGCTTCCCTTCCCCAAGATCCAGACAACACAGTACACAAGAAAAAGGTCTTGAGGCACCGTCCTCAAGAAAACATTTGCAGGTCATCAAGTCTCAGGGTTCCCGTACCCAAAAGTCCAATGTAGCAACTTGTTTATTGTTATTGTTTATTCTTGTTGTTAAACTGTAAAGCGCCTTGGATTAAGGCGCTATATAAGTACAATAAATACAAATACAAACTTGTACTTGTTTCAATCTCTCAATGTTCAACACAACTCCAGGTCATCTTGACCCTCCTTTTGGATTGCATCACTTATATGGCTCCTTCTTGCTTTGCTTCACATTGTTTCTGGCTTTCGTAATTGTAGGGCTCCCTGTTGTAGGCACAGTTGTCAGACAACGCGGTCCACCTATCACAGAGCGTGCAACCAGGAACCCTAGGCTCTTCAGCCCACAGAGGTTCTTCTGTATTTGCCCTGTGTGCAGGTACACACTCTCCTGGCTTCTCCTGGTTAGCCTCTTGGCTTTGCCATTACGTGTCACATATCTCATGCCAGTCGTGGGCCTTACCACACTATATCCATTCATAAAGTTCACTCTGTGGTGGTCTCTTTTATTCCCCACCCTTCTGTCATTCTCTTTCATACGTGCACTTTTATTTTGTAGATTATATTCCAAAAGGGCACTCTCCCTTTTAACGTTCATCAAGTAATAGGTTTGCCTGCAAAGTGCTCATGCAGTTTGATATTAAATATGCATGATTTCAAGTTTTCATTCAGTTCGGTATTCAATATGCATAATTTGACTTTGCTTCAGGTTTTCATTCAGTACGGAATTCAATTGGAGTCATACAGTACTTTGTTACTTATGCGTAGCCCCTAGGAGTGCCCCGGTCTTGACTGTCACTTCTCTGCACTCACCGGCCTGTGAGTGGCCTCGCTGCTTCCTTTCTGCTTCGCTGGCTAGCTGCTGGTCACTGAGAGCCCTGTTCGCAGCTCCGGGTGCTTCCTTGAACACGCCTGCAGCTCTGCTCTTCCACAGACGGCATCCTTGCTTCTTCTTCCTTGGCCGCAGCTCCAGCTGCTCCCTCCTGACCAGGGAGGCTCCCCCACCTGTGGAAGTCATACAGCACAGCTCACCCTGTGCTCCACAAGTCCTCTGGGACTTCTGCCGGCATCCTGCCTTCCTCTCAGGTGCCACCACGGCTGCCTCCTCTCTCTGAGTCCCCTGCTGGTCTCTCTTACACAGGCCTCCCTCTTGCTGTTCTCTGCCTCTCTTCTTATACACCTGAAACCACTTGGCATGTTGCAAGTGTGATTTCTCAATTGGATTTTCCTGCCTGTAGTTAGAGGGACATCGCTGACCTTAACGGTGGTTTACATGCATCTTCCTCGTCCCAGTACTGTAGTGGTGAAAGGAGTAACTAGTGTTCATAACTCCTAGTCACCTCTTTCTTGTCCCAGTACTGTCATAGGTTGGAAAATGAGGGGAGATGTTTTGCAATATCCCATACAGGTCGGGGAGGGTTAGGTTGGTTTTCAATAGGGAACGGGGGATACCATGTCTCGCCTGTTGGTACCCCACTCCCATTCCCCAAGAACCCTCCACCTAGGTGTTCCTCCCTCGCTTCTCCACCCCCAGGGTCAGGATGCAAAAGCGATGGCCTTTCCCTGGCCTCCTGAGAAGAGGATCCAGGGGGGAGAACAGCCTCAGGTTTCTCATACATGTTATAAGCACCAAGAAAAAAATTGACAGTGTGAAAAAAAGATATATTTTCAATGTATTTTTGCACCATGGCAAACTTTTCCCTAGTGCTAATACTGTGCAAACTTGCAGTAGCACCAGTGCAAAGTTTCTGTAATCTTCCCTTTGATGTTCACCTTGCCCTGTTGGTTGCTTCTTTTGAAACATCGCTGTCGGTACTGCAGTCTGAGTCCCCTGTAGTAATCCACCAAAACCATAAAGGCACATTTCCTTAATTGCAGGCGGTATGATGGGTTCTTCATTTCCTTTTCTTTTGGTTTCCTGTGGTTTGATGTGACCAACAACTCTTCTTTCTTGATTCACTGATACTCTGATAATACAGAGAGCTGGGACACATGGTGCTTTGTAAAAAGCCTCCACTGTATGGTGGTTGCAGACAGAAAGGCAACTGATTGATATGGGTAATAATGCAACTTTTTTTGTCAATGTGGTGTTGCTCTGTGTCTGGCATGTGAATGGGGTCCTAAGTACTGAAACAGAAATATCTGGAATTGGTATACACCCTGACTTGTGAGGTAAGCTTTTTTGTTTCCTCCATCTGTGTGGTGTGATGATCTGCAAATGTAATTTGTGCAGATAAAATAGTTGCCCCATTTGGTTACATTTGGTGTCGAGTCATGCCGTAAGGATTATAAGGGGAGACGCCCTCACTCTTCAGTTCGTCCCTTCTGCACCTGTCTTCCCACCCTGTCTTTTTTTCCGAAACCATATCTTTCACCACAGTGACAGCCTTTGTCTGCCTAAACATCCAAATCTTAGCACTGTCTTCTTTCATTTGTATTTCATCAAAGACTTTATCTCCATTTTGTTATTTCAATAGTATAGTGTCTGTCGCCCTCCTGCTGAGACTCTGACATTTGGACCGAGTCTTCCTTGCCCTCATATGTCTCCACTGCCACCCTCTTGCCAAGAAAAAAAAGTTCCAGTCTCTTTGCATCATGCAATTGGCTTTTGAACAAATTATCCCCCTTCTCATCCACAAATTAAAGAAGTGAACGCCACCATACCTTATGCCCCTCTTTCTCATATCTGATACTGGTCTCACACAACAAAATAGAATGGACAGGTGGCCGCTCCTTCTACATTCTATTCACCTATCTTTGGTCCACCTTGCTTTCTCTGCGGCTATCGGTACTATTGGGGAATTCCAATTTGTGGTCAATAATCTTGTCAAGTGAAATATTGTCATGTTACATCCGGACACAGAAATAAGAGCAATGGTATTGTGTCTTCACCATGATATGCTTTATTGCCCTGTAATCCAGTTCCCCTAGCCCCTTTCTCCAGTACGAAATAGTGGGGTGAAGCTGCATGATACTCATTGACGAAGAAAGGCTGTTTTTCGGAGGCTGTACAGGGTAAGAAAAAGCACAGCTTCCTACCCAGTCAGTGCATATAAATGACCATAATGAACAAAAACTCCATAAAGAAAATTGATAAGGCAATCGTAATCCCTATTCAGAGAAAAATGTTCAGCTTCATTCTTACCAAATACATTAGGCAAACTATTCTAATATGCAGGATGAATTGCTTGGAAGCCCCCAACTCCATATACGGGGCAGCAATGCTTGACACAAAGGGCCTCATCACAGGTTTGGCCTGAGCCCTTAAATGCAGCAGTAACGGTATTACCGCTGCATTTAAAGGCTGACCCAATCACAAATTGGGCAGAAAATTGGATTTTCGTCTGTTTTCAGCGCAATTACCGCCGGCAGTAATAGCGCCCACCAATCCCATTGGGTCATATTGACCCAATGGGGAATGGGAATTTACCGTCCGACTGCTACTCGTGATCCGGTGTCCAAGTAGCAGTAACGCTATTAGCGTTGGACAGTATTCTGGCGGGATTACCTTTGGGATACCGCCAAACTCGTGATGAGGCACAAGTTACTGATTGCTTTCCCGGTCTTCCCTGAACATTAAAAATGTTGGTTACCAACAGAGTAATGGAAAACGTATAATATGTTGCACCCAGTCAACCATAGGAACATGTAAGATCAATCAGGGCATCCTTAAAATGATACCAAAATGTGGCACTGCTATAAGATCAAAATATATTTGTTCTGAATAATCATCATAACACATCAGGATTTTAATGAGTTGGGCCAAAATAGGTCCAAGAGTCAACTGTTAACCATCCAATGCTCAAACCGCTCCAGGGATGGTTGCTGTATTGTAGGACCTGTCATTCTACTGCCAAGCTGGCTCCTTGTCCGGACTAAGAAGAGAGCCCACATCCAAGCCCGCGTCTCTGCAGCCTCTAACAATGCGGCCAAACTCTTTAAAATCTGCAAGGAGCTGGTCAACCCTGCTGCAGTCTTTACCTCTCCTGTCACCTCCCATGCCCATTGCACGGCCCTTGCCTCTCATTTCACCTCAAAAACCCAGGACATCCTGTCCACCCTCCCGTCCTCTCCTCCACTGCCCTTTCTCTCTCCTCTACCTCTGGCCCTCCTACAGCTGCCCCCCCCCCACTTTCTCATCCTTTCCTTTTTTCTCCCCTGATGAGGTTTCTAGACAAGTCTGATTCATGAAAGTCTCGTCAAAACAGGTTCTTGCCTGTTTGTCTAAAACCATCAAGGACCACAATGACACCCTTGCTCCTGTTCTGGCCGACTTTTGTAACCTCTCCTTTGCCTCTGGAGCCTTCCCCTCCCCTCTGAAGCACTATTTGTGCACCCTCTTCTCCGGAAACCCAAAGCTGACCCCTCATGCCTGGCTAACTATCGCTCCATCACTTCATTCCTGGGCAAACTCCTGGAAAAACTGCCCATCTCCCAGCTTAATCTTCACACTGATTCTGTTGGTTGTCTCCATGACCACCAGTCTGGCTTTAGAGCTGCCAGAAGCACAGAAACTGCTCTCCTGAACATCAGTGAAGACCTGCTCTCCAACCTTGACTCTAACATCCCTTCTGTCCTCATCCTACTCTATCTCTCTTCTGCCTTTGATACGGTCAACCATGCCATTCTGCTCAACCGTCTCTGTGATAACCTGGGCTTCACTGATCAGGCCCTGACCTGGCTGACCTCTTTCCTCTCTGATCGACCCTCCCAGGTCCAACTTGGGTCCTTCCTTTCCTCTATCTCATTGTCTACCTGTGGTGTTCCCCAGGGGTCGAACCTTTTTCCCTGCTGTTCAACCAATACATGGCACCCCTTGCCCACCGCATTGCTGCCCTCTGCGCCAACTTTCAGTGGTATGCGGATGCACTCAGCTCGTCTTCAGGCTTCCCGCCACCACCTCCTCTCCTTCTCTATCTCTGACTGTCTGTCCGCTATCCAGGAGTGGTGTGCCACCAATGATCTATGCCTTAACGTCAGCAAGACTGAGATTCTCCTCATCGGCACACCTGCACCCTCCTTTCCTCCTTTCCCGTCTCTCTCTGGCTGGCCTCCCTTGACCCTCTTCCTGCTCCCACCTGTGAGGCTAAGAACCTCGGGGTCTTCGACTCCACACTCTCCTTCTCTCCTCACATCTCTGACGTCTCCAAGAAGTCAAACTACCAATTGCACCTCCTCAGAGGTATTCTCCCTTTCCTCTCTTTCCCCCAGAAGGGTACTGTCTCTCAAGCTCTGGTTCTCTCTAGGCTTAACTCTTGCAACAGCCTCTTTCTAAATCCACCCTCTACAACTCATCCAGAACAGGACTGTGAGACTTGTCATTGGCCTCAAGCCCTGGGAGTGTATCTCTCCAGCCCTGAAATCTCTGCATTGGCTCCCAATGGCTGCAAGGATTAACTTCAAGACCCTTTGCATTGTCCACAAGGCTTTCTTGGGCCTGGGTCCAAAATACCTTGATCTTTCCCTTCGTAAATACCATCCCACTCGAGCTCTTCGCTCCTCCACCTCCAACTCCCTCAGGGTCAGTCGCTTCTCCAAGCAACGAGTTGGGGGGGGTAGCTCTGTCTCCTCGGCTGGTGCCTCCCACTGGAACAGCCCCCCTAAAACTTAAGAGGAACCATCTCTGGTTCTGGAAGCACCTCAAGACCTTCCTCTTTGCTTCTGCCTTCGCTCTTCCTCTCGCCTGCTGATCTATCTGATCTGTCTGCTTTGGTACCCTGCACCTGGTTACCCTCTGACTTGGGCCCAGGTCCATGCCGACCCCCCCACTCACCCGCACTGCATTCTGGCAACGGTGTGCTCGAGTCTGTATCTGTAACCTCACAGTCCCCTTACCTGCACTTATCAGACACCCCTTGTCTGCGCGTTAAACCCTGCACTTGTCACCCTGCTGGCTGCACTACCAGTTGTTGTTTTATTTATCACTTGTTCGCACTTTCCACTTCTCCCCTGCACTTTCCCACTTGCCTCTCCCCTGCACTTGCGCGTTCTCAATGTCACTGGGCCTAGTAAGATCGTTGTTTTGTCCTCCCTTGCCTCGCTGTGCTCTGAAACACTGTGCATGAGTGCTATACAAATAAAATATCATATATATCATATCAAACAAAATATCAATGAAATCATTGGCTTCTTCAGAATTCTGCAATACATGGTCTTCTTCAGGGAGCCACAAGCCACAATATGACACACACCTCTGCGTTATTCTGAGAAAACAATTTTTTGCATATGTTAGCCAAAAACTGGGAAGCAGAGTGAGCAGGGCTGGTCCAAGTGATTCCATCTATGCTATGCCATTTCTTGACAACTTTGTTTTCAATGACATTCCTAAACAAAATGCCCAGACCCAACCATATTACAAACACAGGTTAGAGGCTTGCCTTCTTTGTCTCTCTATTTAATGTACCTGAAATTCCCCCCGTCTACATAGGTCTGTGTGTATGATCTAAAACTCTGAGCCTTGACATGTTCAATTTATCTTTCCGGACTACAAGTAGAAAATCAGAGCATCTACATTCACCCTGCCCTTAAGACATATGACGGTTTATTTTTAAAACAAATTCAAATAGTGCAAGGAACATGTAAGGGATGGCGGGAATAGCACTTAAGTTGTCTTTTTTTCCACCACTTAACCCTTTATAAAAGACTGACAGTTTTTTCCCTTCTGTTGTGCAGTCTTAGAAGCTAGCTGATTGCCCTATTCAGCACAGGAAATACATTCCTTTTTTTTTTTATCTGCGTCACATCTAGAAACTCAAGATCAGTAGCTTGGTTACTATGGCTTTTAGCAAAAACTCTTGCTTATTCTGCAGTTAGATCAATGAAGTCAGACAGTGCACACTATTATGTTTGAGAAGTGGATTGGAGCTAACGGAGATGAGAGTGGGCACCACTGAGGTTCAAAAAAATTCAAAATGTTCGAATGAATATGAAGTCAAAGTCAATTGTTTCAAAACATATATATATACATTCAATTCAAAAGGAGCTGGCTGTGACAAGTCTGGAGACACCCGGACTTATAATTACAACACAAGCATAAGACCAAGTAATAATACCGGGTCACACAACCGCTCGCCTATGGGGCCCAATATGTGCATGTAATTATTTCTGGTTCAGAACAATATGCTCAGGTATCCATTGTGTACCATACGTCTTTAAAAAAATAAAAATAGAAAAATGAGTCTGTTTAATTTATATCAGATTGATTTATCCGTAGTAATTCAAATGTAAAGCTGTCACTAATAATCCTTAGTGAGGAAGCAGTTGCCACAATCCATATGTAGTAGACTAAATAAGCCAATGCATTTCGGAAAACATTTCCTTCATCAGGGCAAGTCTAATTGTATGAGTAAAAATGCAAATATGTAATGTAATGAATTCACATCATGACAGAAATCAAAGCAAAACACACATTAGAGAGAAAATACATTAATGGCAAGAATAAGGAAAAATGATGAAAACAACATACCAATCAATAGATGTTTTGAGATGGGTAAACATGAAAAACAAAAAGTGAGAGAAAAAATATATGATAAATGATTTGTAAGATAAAAAAGCAAAACTAAGGTGTATCAGGCGTGGTTTTACCTCTATTCTGTGGCCAAAGGTGAAAAGACTGAACGTCCAGCGTTCGCACCCACTCAACAGTGGGTTAAAGATAACGTGTTCCACGGAGAAATGGAGAAAATCCACTCGTGTTTCAAAGGTAAACAATCTGTGGATCACAAAAGTTCCAGTAACATACCGTGCCTACAAATGTATTCATATATTGTCAATGAGAAGCGTTGAAGTCAGACACTCACCTCGCAGTACACGGAGCGGGCCGATCCTCCGCCGTGCAGCTGCAGGGCAGTGACACTGACTGCCGTGTGAAGCTGTTACCTAGGAGACGGCTCTTGTGTTAAGCACGTGACCGCCTCGTATCTGGGAGATACAGTCGGTCACGAAAAGTGATGTAAATGAGGCCTAGGCCTATGCAAATCCGCAAACAAGATATTTATGGGACATCACCAATGGGTGCCCGTAATTGTGGTGACAAAATGAAAAATTAAATTAAATTAAATGAAAATAGAAGAAATACTGTCACTAGTCCTATATCTGACAGGACAGCATGTCGTGGTACAATTAAAGGGAGGTGTTTTTATGCAGGCACTGAAGGCATGGTAAACAGTAAGAGACAGTATGGGAACCCCTGTGGACCTAGTGGGGTGGAGCTACTCAAACGTTACTGAATCGGTGAGGTACAGCCTCAGTGCGTAAGGTGTCGCCATGGGGCGGCACCTTGGGTCCCAGACACAGCCCGGGACATGCACTCGGGCTGTTATTCGGGTACTTCAAGCAAAGTTAAACACAATGTGAGGTGGCAAATATTAAACAGCAATATAATCCTTAATGATGCACAAAAGGAGTCCCCATGAGGTGGGGTGATTCAATCATCGTAGCAAAGGTAAGGTTCGACTTGAGTGAAATAGGTGTCACCATGGGGATCGCAGACAGCGTACAGGACATGCAGCAAGATTGGTATCAGGTATGCAGAGCATCATACGCAGAATACCCTGGGCATCATGTGAAGTAACAAATGCAATAAAAAAAACTGCAATTGAAGCCCAGGGCAAAGAGACCCCTGTGTTTGAAAACATGTTATAACATACACCCTTGTCATGGGAGAACAATGATATCATATTTCAAACATAAAATGCATACCCTGATGGCACTGAGACGATAAATAGGAAAAAAAAGTCCAGCCTCGGGCTAAGGGCAGATAAAACATAGCTGCACAAGATGAAGAAGACCTAATGTAACAATTTAGAACCGAGATCCAGAAGAGAGATGAGTAACAGGTAGGAAACCTGGAAACAGCTCGCATTACACCCAATGGAAAATCCAAAAACAAGCCACAAAATGTGTGAGGTAAAACCAACACATTGGCAGCTAAGGGGTAATCCAAGATTGTATCTACAACAACAAACCACTGGGTAACAACCATGAGCAATAGGAATCAAGGAAAGAATATCATACTGACATCCAGACTCATTTTGGAGAAAGTAGTCAAACCATCTATGCTATTATATTCCTGAGTATGCGTACATGGTTATGCACACAGACAGTTACTGAGATGCTCTGCGATGCACACTGGCAGGTCAAGTATTCTTGGGACTGAATTTACACTCATACATTTCCTTGTCTGATGCAAATTAGCTCACGGTCATGATTTCCTTGGAACCCTGAATGAATCTGGGACTCTGTCTACTGAGTAGCACAGAGTCTTTGGTAGCTCCTCTGAAATAAACCAGCGAGTGGGCGCCACAGGGACAGAGGGCAGGCAAACTGTGAGTCATGACAGTAAAAATCCTTTGTGTGAAGAGCTGTTCATCAAGAGAGACTGACCTTCCCTCAAAACTGTTATTCCTCCACATATGAATATACTGCAGCTCAGAGGCCTGTGGCACAGAAAAAGGAAATGTGGAGCATTAGGGTGCCATCTGCATTGCAGAACATCTGTCACTGTCCTGGTACCTTAGTGCCACTTGCAGCCTTTGAGAGAGTGTGACAGTGTTCTGGGGATGCAGCCTGATGGCTGGAATATTTTCAAAGGATAAAGACTCTGGGCCATACATAACCATTAGGAGCACATTTATGAAAGGGTATTGTTGCGAAAGAAAACTAACCATAGATTCTATTTCAATGCCAAAACAATGGCACAGGATTCTCTTCTGGGGTTTATTTATATTACTGTAAAACATGCCCCCCCCCCCTATATTTGTGGGGCTCATTCTGATCTTGAAGCACAAATCAGATTTCTAAATATGTGGCATACAGTAGGTACTTCATCAGTCTCTGTTAAATGGAAACTGACCTCCTCTGGCGTAATACCTAACTCTGGAGTGAAATGTTTTAGATTTTTAATGTATACCACACAGGTTCTTTCTTTCAAACTCCGTTCTGGTTCAGAAAGGTTCCAGAAATCTTAAGACGGCCTACGAAGTGCAAGGTGTTACTTCAGGACCGGCTCTGACACTGCATCATATGTGCTGCTGGTACCAGATGATGTAGCTAGTATGCATATATGCAAATGCATGTACCACAGTACCTTGGTTGCTTTTGTGTGCCACAGATGTTGCTCTGTAAACTTTGCTACTCGGTTTTCTAAAACCCATAAGAATGCCTCCTACAAGAGCTTTTGGATAACATTATTCCAAAAAATTGAAGTAGCAGATGGTGGTGTTAGATCTGCATTGGTCCTGTGTTTGATGCCTTGGTGTGAAGAATAACACTGATGCATGTGGCTCATGTCAATGACTGCACTCTACGGTCATTAGCAAGGGGGTCTCGGGAATGACGAAGGCCCGCTGCTTTTCCCCACAAGCCTCAATCGACCCCAGCAGGCCAAAGGATTGAAAATCAACCTTTGCACTATCATGGGTCCTCTAAGATGGGGAGGATCGCTGTACCCCCTGCACCATCCCCATGAAGCTGTAAGACAAAGATACAAAGTTGATAAAGGAATTTATACCAAGTAATGAAACCACCAACCACAGTTTCCCCAATAAATATTATTAATAGCAGTGTAGAGGAGCTGAGTAGTAATCCAAAATTTTCAGGGGCAAGCGGGAAATAAGGAGAGAAAAGTCCACAGTCCAAAGAAGTAATCCTGAGGGAAGAACATAAATGTCATAGTCAAAATAATTCTTGAGAGGAAAAGTTCCAGGAAACACACCCTAAGTCCAGACAAAACGAACCACAAAACGAAGACAGACACTTTTCGAGGAAGAAGCTTAGGACTAGAAGAAGGCAGTTCCACAAAAGAATACAGACTCGAAGTAGAGACATCGAAAGGAAGCGTTGAGGAGCACTGAAACCCTGTAGTTCCCAGCTAGATAAGTGGGCAAACAGTGGCGTTTCAGGGATCGTGGCATACGCGTTGTGCGCCTGACGTAATGCCGTAATCAGCACACACGCACATGATAACGTCATTGGCGCATATGCTTGTTTCCCTGGATATCATAGTGTTTGCGAGATCCGCAATGGAGCACATCAGCCCGTGCGTCGACACCAGACCTGGCCAGTAAGGAACACACTTCATACCCCATAAGGGTTGATACGGAAAGGGAAACCCGCAGCAATGACAGTTCCATTTCCCAAAGCACTCACAGGGTGCAAGCAAGAAGGGAATCGGCATTGAAACCGAATCACCAACCAGGAAGCCCAGATGTTAGAAACAGGTTCCCATGAGCGGTCCTCTGGCCCATAGCCTTTCCAGTCCACCAAGTATTGCAATTGGTTTCTGAACCAATGGGAATCTATGATTTCGGCAACCTCATACTCCATATCCTCAGTTTCCGTCTAGCAGCGCGTGTTTAGATTCTACTGCTTGAGTAGTCAGATGTAAAATACTGGATGCATTTGCCACTTTTTTGGTAGTCGTAGTGCATAGGCTACCGGATTGATAACTCTAACAATGATGGACGGTTCAACGTATCATGGCTTAAGTTTGTTTGACCCTGAAATGCATAGATGCTTGGTGGATAACCATACTTTGTCGCTGATTTCAAAAGGAAGCATATCTTTCCAATACTTATCGGCCTGAATCTTATATCGCAGTTGGGTCTTCTCTAGATGTTCTTGCACTTGTTTGTGCACTGAAGTTAACATATCAACAGTAGTTAAAGTATGGGGCTCTCCCAGAATCTGCGAAAAGGACATTGGAAAGGTTCTCGGATTAGTACTGAACTAAGCGCAGAATGGTGACAGACTCGTGGAAGCGTGAGTAATGTTGTTATACGCAAATTCTGCTAATTGCAATAATGTGTACCAATGGTCTGTCTGCTGGAGGCCCTACCAGCATAGGTCCAAGCATGCGATTACATTTTTCGGTTTATCTATCGGTTTGCGGATGATATGTCATAGATAGACATAGGTCCATATGCAGCAATTTGGCAAAAGCATGCCAAAAATACACTGTAAATTCCAATCCCCCGCTCAGAAGCAATGGCTGATGACAGAACATGCAATCGATGGACATGTTTCACTAACAGGGTTGTGGTTAGGGTTGCGGTCGGTAATCCATGCATGGCACGAAGTGACCCACTTTCGTGAAATAGTCCACAGCAGACCAAATGGTTCAAAATCAACCTTTGGACTACTCCCGGTCCCCTAAGGTTCCCCTCTACCATCCCCAGAAAGCTGTAAAACAGAGATACAAAGTTAATAAAGGAAATGAAGCCAACAAACGAAACCCCCAACCACAGTTTCCCCAATACCTATTATTAATAGCAGTGTAGAGTAACTAAGTAGCAATTCAAAAGGTTCAGGGGTAAGTAGGAAATAAGGATAGCAATCAAAAGAAGTAATCCAAGTAATCCAAAGGGGAAGAACGTAAATGCAATAGTCAAAATAATCCTTGAGGGGAAAAGTTCCATGAAACACACACACCCTAATTCCAGACAAAACGATTCACAAAATGAAGACTAACACTTTACTAGAAAGAAGCACAGGACTCTAGAAGAAGGCAGTTCCACAAGAAAATCCGTACTCCAAGTTGAGATGCCAAAAGGAAGCATTTAGGAGCACCAAAACCACATAGTTCCCAACTAGGTTAGGTGGCTGAACACTGGCGTTTCCGGGATTGTTGGCTAACGCGCCTGTGATGACGTCATTGCCTAACACGTCATTCCCTTGGATATCGTAGTCTTTGTGAGATTTGGGACCCTGCAAGGACACCAAGCCTGGCCTGAAGGAACACCCTTAGTACCCCATAAGGGGTGATACAGTAAGGACAATGGAAACGCGCAGCTCTGACAGGCAGTTGAATAGGGATTCACTGCGCTCCATAGGGTAAAAGGGTAGTTAAATACCCCTCCTACACCAGCCCCAACACTATTTGAAACTTCATCTGCATTGTGGCTGTATATGTGTAAGCAGAATGTCTGCACCTGCTGCTTTGGCCTGTCTGCTTCTACATTGTACAGTGCTTCTTAACCTAAACATACTCTCCAAGAACAGTATTTGCCACCACGACCTCCTTAGGGCACCTCAGTGTCTCCTCAGGTGTCTGAAGAGGACAGTACTGAAGCAGAGATTCCCAGTGAGGATATTCAGCTTCTAGGCTGGTGCTTCCATCCATGCTCAAACTGGCACTATTGCTGACACTGTTCTCCAGTCTTTGGCATGGCTTTAGCTTCACTTTGCTGATGACAAGGTGTCTCTTGCTCCTTTCCGCTGAAATCAACTCAAAGGTGTTGCGTGATGTTGCCATGCACACTTATGAACCTGAACCTGAAGTCACAGATTTAGCCTTTGGCCTTAGGGAAGCAAGTGAATTAAATACTTTCCTTGTTCAAGACTCCCTTGACGTGTAATAGCTCCCCTCTGATGAGGTGTGCTCCTTTCAACAATGTGATACATATTTTTTTTTATTTTTTATTTATTGTGCATTAGCCAAAGTATATGACTTTTTACACTTTTCTTTACATATAAAACATTTCACAAAGAGAAAATTCAAAAAAACAGAGCAATACATATTTCATTTAAATACATTTAGACTAATATCAAAGAGACAAAGAAAAAAAAAAGAAAAAAAAAATTTAAACTAAAATATTGATAAAATTACAACTCTCGTCCCAGTTCCTTTTGGCAGTTATCTAACTTTAGATCTCTCATTAATCTTACCATTTCAGCTGTTAGTCTCAGTCCCAGAGGAAGCTCTGGACCAAAATTCCTCTGTATCTAACCAGCTCATATTGTGTACAAATCTTCTCAGTCTCAAAATTCTCATCTCCCTTGTACCAGTACACTTAATTACCAGATGCTTTAGTGTTTGACATTCGTTGGCATCACATTTTGTACAACAGTTCCCAGATTGAGTCAAGTCTCTGGCCGATTGAATTTCCAGGGTAGGTAGTAAATTAAGTCTAAACCTCAAATAACTATCCCTTGAGCGTGTATCTGGATATTTTTCCAGGTAAGGGGGAAGACTTGTCCTTTTTCTACCCATACTGGAAAACGATTGTGATAATTTAGTCATCTTCATCCTCTCTCCGGTGGTCACCCAATCCCATCTTTTCAGGTTATCTTTCACTTTCATAGGGTTTTGGATCAGCATATCTGTTGTACAGTCTAGACTGTCCAGTAGATCTTGACATTTCAGCCTTAGTTTTTCAAGAAATATATTAGTATTATCATGGAGCAGGATGGACAAGTCCTCGTAAAGAGAATCCTTTATAGGAACCAACAGGGAAATCCATTTCCACTCCAACCACGATCTTAAAGAGGAGAGTCCCAATTCAAACCTCACAGAGACAATTGGAACGCAATTTGGAAGAGATGATGTTGTTATCCAGTGTTTTGATTCAATCAAGTCCCAATTCACATCCAGTGTGAGTAGATTTGTATCCATACTATACAGAATGATCGGGACCACCTTTCCTATATAGAATTTTATCAATGGGAGTATAAAGAATTTACAAAATTTCATTTTTATCCTTTTCATCTGTGCCCCCAATTTAAGGGTTTTTAAATTAATCATTTCTAATAGATGACTCTTAGTCGGGTAGGATTTAATTAAGGCTCCCAAATATGTTAGCTCAGATACTATCTCAATTTTTCTATAGTCCAATTCCCACAAATAGTTCTTGACTATTTTCTTCGGATGTTTAAATATAAGGATCCTCGATTTCTCCGGATTAATCTTAAGATCGTTCTTTTGGGCATATAGGTCAAGTGTATGAAGCAATCTCTGAAGGCCAACCTGTGAGTGGTCCAGTACCACCTCATCATCGGCATAGGCCAACCAATTAATTTTAGTTGAACCTATCCGTGGTGGTATTAGCCCACTATCATTCAAGTCCATTTCTAAATCAGCCATAAAGAGAATAAATAGGAGAGGCGCTATCAAGCAGCCCTGGCGTACCCCTCGCTCTACCCGTATTGGGGCTGTTAATTGGCCACTTTTAGAAATTCTTACTCTCATTCTAGTATTTTGATGGAGCTCAACTAGAATAGAGAGCAATTGTGAAGTAACTCCCCAAGCATGCAATTTCATCCACATAAGTGACCGATTAACCGTATCAAAGGCTTGGGTGAAATCAATCCAAGCTCCAAAGAGGGGTTTACCATCTTTGTTTCCCACATCTCCATTCAAACAGCTAAGAATCAGACCATTCAAGGAGGTGGATAGTCCCTTTCTGAAGCCGGTTTGTTGTTTCGGAATTATATCATTTGATTTGGCCCAATCTTCTAGCTCCCTTAGAATTAAGCCGACAAAGATTTTACTATCAGCATCTAATAATGAAATTGGCCTATAATTCACTGCTAGGAGTCTATCCCCTTTTTTAAAGATGGGAATTGTGATTGAATTTTTCCAGGACTCCGGGAGCCGTTTTGTTCTAATAATTTGATCAAACAGTAATTTGAGCAGATGGGCCCACAGTGAAGGATTCATTTTCAATGTCCAATTGCTCATCCCATTTGGCCCAGCCGCTCTCGATGTAGAAGAGCTCCTTATTAAAAGCTCTATATCAGCTTTAGTATAAGAGAGTGACCAGTGAGCTGATTCCCAATTGTTATCTATATCAGAGTCTACCGCCCCGTATACCCTCAAAAAGTGATCCATCCATGAGTGTTCTTGTATTGCAGAGAATTGATTTCCCACCTGCTGATCTTGCTTAGCCCCTATAATAGCCCAGAAATTTCTTGAGTTTCTCTGACTCATTACCCTTAACATAGCTTCACCATCTTGTTGGAAGATAGTTGACTTGAATGACCATTTCCAATTTCTATATTCATTATTAATGGAGATTAGCGCACTCTCAAACGATTTCCTATCAAGATTCGATCTTCTTAACTCCGTTTTTTTAGATCTTATAGATGTCTTCTGTTGCAATATCTGGTCGTTAAATGCATGCTTATGAAACAATTTGCGAGTTTGGTTATTTTGTTTCTGAGGGTCCAAATCCATTAGAAACAAATGAAATTAGATGGACTACATGTATCATGCATTCGCAAGTCATATTTTGCAATTTGTTGGTCAAACTTTTTCCACCTCTATCAAATTTTCGAATACAGTTACCAGCCGAATTCACAGTCAATTTATCTGTATATGTGGAAACAGTTGCGGATAAGTTGACTTCTATTATTAATTTAAGCATAGCATGGGCATCAACATTTCCTTCCTCTATCCGTAAAGTAGCACAGTTTTCATAGATATTACTAGAAGCAAAAATGTAATCAATTGTAGAGAATGCTGAACCCCTATGCCAAGTTGGGATACTCGGGATATCTCCCCTAATATTTCCATTAAGTATCCAGAAGTCCCAGCCCTTCATAAAAGTTACCCACATTATTCCATTCTGCGTCTGGTGACGAGTTTTTCCTGTGGCTTGATCTTTTGTTGTTAAACATTGAGAGTTCAAATCTCCAGCTATTAATATATCGTCCATAGGAAATCGGGATAGCATCTCAACCAGAAGATCAGAGAGTTGTGATAAAAAATCCAAGAGGCCAACCTTACTAGGATTCCAATATAAGTTTACCAAAATCCAGTTCTGGCCCATATTTAAGGATTTCAACTCCAGTCTCACTATTAAAATACCCTGTTTCACATTTGATAATATTCTGATTTCCTAGTGAGCATTATTTTTACAGCTTATCATCAAACCCCCCGCGGGTCTCCCTCCTTCTGACATTGCTGCTAATTGATGGTACGTGGTAAATTCATCTATTCCCATTTCACAAGTCAACCAGGTTTCCTGAAGAAAAATCAAAGGAACCAAAGATACAGGATTTTCTCGGTTCTAAAAGGAATGAGTTGTAACCTCTCGAATTCCATGATAATACCTTCAAATTATTTTTTTTTGCTAGAGGCTCTTCTGTTGGACACCCATTCTAAGGAGGACTTGTGTGATTATCTCTAGAACCATATCCCATGCTGCCGTTGATGTTATTCCCATGCTGTTACTATTTTTCTGGATTTGATTACCCAGATAGTTTCCTTGCCATTGTGCAGGCAGGGTTATCAACCTTGGGCATACCTTGGAGACTTTAACGCCCCTTACTCCCCAGGCTTCCTCCTCCCCCACAGTGGATTCCAAACCCAAATTCGATTTTAGTAATAGTTCTACAGTGTTTGTATCGGGAGAGAAGGGAAATTTTACTGCATCAATATCATCAGAAGAAACATATTTCAGACCCGGAATATATTTCATTTCTTTTTTTTTTTTTTAATTTTTTTTTTAAACTTTGGTTTTATTAACATTTTCATAAACAAACTTTGGGGCACCAAACGCATTCACATGAAATCAAGTGACAGGCCCGAGGGCCTCCGCCCTCCCACCCCAATGCAATCCCACCCCCCTGAAAAAAAAAAAAAAAACCCACATCGGGGCTTTGAAAAACGAGCTTTCTTAATCTGGAGCATGGAAGCGAGCATGAGCATTGACTTCTAGTTTGGCCGTTTTCCGTCTGCCGGTTCCCGGGCCCTGGGTACCCACACCATTCCCAGTTCCACGATACGGATCAATGGACATCCCATCCCCAAATCTGTTGCACCCCGTACCAGTTCGCTTAAAAGGAGGCCGAGTCATTGTTCACCATTGCCGTCAGTTTGTCCATCAAGAACATGTTTTTGACCTTCTGTAGCCATTCCACCTTGGAAGGAGTTTCTGGGCTCTTCCACTTTTGGGCGAGGGCAACCCTTCCCGCTCGTAGCATTGTTTCCCACATTCTAGGGTACCTCGATGTGTCCGTGTCCTCTGGGGGGAGGCCCAGCAGCATGGTCAGAGGGTTCTGAGGGAGCACTTCCTCCGAGATTTCAGCGATCCAGCCCCTTACCTCCTCCCAATATACCTGTACCTTCGGGCAGTGCCACCACATGTGTGCCCTCGAACCAACCTGGTCGCAACCCCTTGGGCATGCTGGGGATACACCTGGGAACATTTTTGACAACTTTGCAGGGTCTCTGCGCCATCCCTGGAGGATTTTAAAGTTATGTTCCATATCCGCGGTAAATAAATTCCCGTGGAAGGCTATTTTAAAGATCCTGGACCAGGCGACCTCTGAGATCTCTTCCCCTGCCAACTCGTTCCAAAAAGAGCGGAACCGCCTCCTCTCCCCCAAATTGACAGTGTTCAAAATTGTATACACCCCTGAAACCGCCCCCTTACTGGAAGACGCTGTATCAAGAAACTTCTCAAAGGGGGTCAGTTGTCTCTTCAAGTCTTGGCCCCAGGCCTGGTCACATAGGATGCCCTTCAAGCGGAGATATTCGAAGATGGATAGTGACCCCTGACCAAGAGCATCCCTCAATTCCTCGTATGTTAGGAATTCTCCCTCCCTGAACATCTGCCCTGCCCATTCCATCCCCGAGTCGGACCAGGACTGTGCACAGCCGAACCCCCTACTGCCCAGCTTGAGGGGTTGGCTCCATAGAGAGGACATCGGGGACGGCCATGACGTTAAGTGTGCTGTCTGGGGGCCCTCCCGCCAGATTGCCCATAGAACGCCTAATGTCGGGTGGGACTTCAGTCTGTTCGGGATACATTTTCGCGGGGCCCATAGAAGGTCCCGAACCTTTAGTGGATGGGTATCCATGTCCTCCAGATAGGACCAGTATGTGCCCAGCCCCTCTTTCATATGCTCCAGGAGGACCCGTAACTGGGCGGCGCGATAGTAAAGTTGGAAATCTGGCAACCCGAACCCTCCCTCCTCCCTGGGTAAAGTCAGGACAGTTTTTGCGGTTCTCGGTGTCCTACCCTGCCATATAAACTCACGGACCGCGTTTTGGAGGACCCTGAAGGTCTGGTCAGGGACGACCGCGGGAAGAGAGGTAAAGAGATACAACAACCGTGGAAGAATGTTCATCTTGACTGCCGTCATGCGGCCGTACCAGGACAGGATCATGGAGCCCCATCTCCTCAGGTCTGCCGTGATCCCCACCATCACAGGGTCGTAATTAATAGGGGCAAGATTGGAAAGGTCCCTGGGGAGGAGAACATCTAGGTATCGGATAGCGGTTTTCCCCACTGTTATCCCCTCCAACCTGTCCAGGGAGTCCATACCTGGGTGTAGTGTTCTCATGGGGAGGAGGACCGATTTGGATGCGTTAATTTTGAGCCCTGAGAAGCGCCCAAATGTGGCCATCAGAGACAAGAGGGGGGGGAGCGAGGGCCGCGGGTCCACCAGGTAGGCCAGGATATCATCTGCGAACAGGGATAGCTTAAATTCCACCTCACCCCTCTTGATCCCCTTGATATCTCTATGAGCTCTGACTGCGATGGCCAGGGGCTCCATTGCAAGAACGTAAATTAGGGGGGAAAGCGGACATCCCTGCCTGGTTCCCCGCGAGAGGGAGAACGGATCCAATAGCCTGCCGTTCACCTGAACCCTAGCCTTCGGGGCCCTGTATAGTGCAGCCACCCAGTCCCGGATCTGTGGCCCAAAGCCCATTCTCTGGAGGGTGAGTGCCATAAATCTCCATTCGACCCTGTCGAACGCCTTTTCAGAGTCCAAGGATAGGACGCTTGCGTCAAGATCCGCTCTCTGTGCATGGTGGATCAAATCTATAGTTTTTCGAATGTTGTCTGAGCCCTGACGACCCCCTATGAAACCCACTTGGTCTCCGTGGACTAGTTTCGGCAGGACCCCCTCTATCCGCCTCCCAATCACCTTGGCCAGGATCTTCACGTCAGTATTCAACAGAGAGATCGGGCGGTAGGAGGTACACTCCGAGGGGTCCCTACCGTCCTTGGGGAGCACCACTATGATCGCCTCCATCATGGAGTCCGGGAGAGACCCTCCCTCCAGCACTGCGTTGAACACCTTTACCAGATACGGAGCCAGGGTAGAACGGAACCTTTTGTAGAAGGCTACTGAGTAGCCATCCTCACCCGGTGAGGTACCCCCCTTCATGCCGCTAATCACTCGCTCCACCTCATCCTCGGTCACCGGGCCCTCCAACCCCGCCGCCATTTCCCTGGAAAGGGCTGGGATCTGTATAGAATCTAGAAACCCCTCAATTTCCTCCTCATCCCCATTATATTCGGACGAGTATAGTTTTTCATAATATCTGCGGAATGCCTCCCCTATGTGGGATGCATCATGGCCTAATTTCCCCTCCTCATTTTTAACTGCTCTCACCATTTTACTTCTCTGGACCTCTGGCAGCTTCCAGGCTAAGATCCTGTCCGCCCTGTCCCCCTTCTCATAGTACCTCTGTCTGACCAGCTGGAGACTTCTTTCGGTTTTTTGGAGGAGGAGTTCCTTCAACTGGAGCCTGTGATCGGCCAGGGCGGCCATCCTGTCACCGTCTAAGGGCTCCGCAGGGGAGCCCCCTGGTTGAAATTGGGCAATTTTCTCCCTTAAGCGCCTTTCCTGGACGGCCCTTACCCTCTTTTCCCGGGCTCCTATTTTGATCAGGACTCCTCGCAAGGTGGCCTTGAAGGCGTCCCAAAGGGTGTGTAGTCCTACCTCCCCATTGTCGTTAAACTCAAAGAATTCGGTGATGGCCTCTAGTATCTCCTGCGCTAGTACCTCATCTTTTAGTAGAAAGTCATTGCACTTCCATCTCCCCCCGCGGTCACTCAGTCCTTCCCTCGCTATCGTAATCCTGACTAGGTCGTGGTCAGACCAGGGGACCGGCTCAACCCTGTAGCCAGATATAGATGAGAACAGGGATTCATCCACCAAGATGTAATCTATTCTGGAAAACAATGTGTGGATTGCTGAATAGTACGTAAAGGAGGGGGTCTCGGATCTGGGGGTTGGGACTGTGTCTACCAAGCCTAATTCCGAATTGACCCTCTGGAAAGTTCGGGCCATGATTTCATCTGCTGCCCTGGGGATCTGGGGGCCTGTTCTTTTCCTGTCCCGGATTGGGTCCAGGACCATATTAAAATCCCCACCCACCACCACCGTGCCGTGAACAAAAAGCTTTAGTTTATCCCTCATCTCCTCCCAGAACTGAGCTTGGCCTTCGTTTGGACCATAGATGACCGCCAGGGTGAGTGGGGCCCCCTGCAGGGCTCCCCGGACTAGCAGGTACCGGCCCCCCGGGTCTTTCAATATGGTTTCTTTTTCGAAGTTGAATCCTCTAGCTAGTAGTATAGCCACTCCTCATTTCTTTCCCTTGTGGGAAGCGCTGAAGACCTCCCCAATCCCACCACCCCGCAATTTGGGTTCCTTCCCCAGAGGCCAATGGGTCTCTTGCAAGAAGAGGATGTCGAGCTTGGCTCTTCAGAACTCCCTACTAACCAGGGATCTTTTCGTGTGAGAATTTAAGCCCCGAACATTGAGGGAACCCACTCCCAGGGCAGGCAGACCCTCAGCCATAATTTAAGTAATCTTCCCTCACGATCAACGACTCAGTAATGCTCATTCCCGGATGCTCCTTGAATTGTGCTCTGAACTCCCCTCTTCCCCCCACCCTTCCCACCCCGGCGGACATGAAACGAAACCCCAACTGCCCCCCAACCCCAACTCCAAACTGAACCCCCACAACTTTCGTGTACCCCCCTCCCCGGCGTCCAGCCAAATAGTTCTGCTTTTGGCCGAACCACCAGCCTGCCCCCTGCGGCCAGGCTAATCGCCCTTGAAGCTAATCCTCTTGAGCCCCCCCAACCCTCCCACGGCTGCATTCCTTTTTATGAGACCCATATACTTGCTGTTCGTGGGGGTGCAGTTAAAGAGTAAACCTCCGACTCCTCCGAATGCCATTTTAGATCATAACAGTTCAAGTCCGTTCTCAGTCCTCGGAATCGTTACGCCCACCTTCTTTTGCTGGCGATGGGGTGTTCATTTTCCTGAATTTACGCGTCCCGGTTCTCTTTCTCCTGTCCCTCGACGGGCCGGGGTCACCGGGTCCGCCTCCCCCTGGGCCCGATGGGCCCCTCCGGGGGTTCGTGTCTACCACGTATTCCTGGATCGCACCACAGATGTCTTCTTCTGTAATCAGGGTCGATCTTTGGCCCATGTATTCGAATGTCAGGGAGAAGGGATAGCCCCATCTGTAGCGTATCACTTTATCCTTTAGCAGCTGCGTGAGGGGGCGGCACATTCTCCGCTTAGCCAATGTGTATGCGGAGAGGTCCTGGTATATGGAAATCTGGGCATTATTATAGGTGATTTCTCAGGCCTTCCTGGCCTCCTCCAGCACTTTAGTCTTTTCCGAGTAGTAGTGGAACCGGGCCAAGATCGAACGGGGGCCCCCCGCTCTGCCCCCCGCCCTGTGCACTCTGTCGAACGTAGGCTCTGTAGTCATCTCCTCCACAAACAGGAGAGTAATGATGTCCCGCACCGCTCTGGTGACGTCCCTCTCCGTTTCCCCCTCCATTTCGGGCACCCCGAAAATCCTGAGGTTGTTCCTCCTCTCCCTATTTTCGAAATCGTCCATCTGGCGGGCTCTCTCCTCGTCCCTCTTTTCGAGGTCTTCTAGCCTCATGTTGAGTTGAATCTCTTGGGGTGCCGAGGTTGTTTGCTGCATCTCGACCTGATGCAATCTGTCTTCGATATTTTCCACCCTTTGGTCAATTTTTTCAAACTTCTGTGCAATATCAGTGCGCATGTCTCTGATTTCTTGTAAGATTGAGGCGAAGCCCCTTTCCATGGCTGAGGAGGAAGGGGCTGAGTCTTCCGACTGGGCCATGGTTCTTTTCCGACTTGTACCTTTGTCGCCTTTTTTGCCCTCCTGGAAGCGATATTCCTGCAGGGACTCCCGCCAGCTCATCGGGTGTCTTCCCGTAGTCCACTGTCTGGGCCTCAATGTCCCTGGCGGGGGGGTGAGGCCGTTCTCCTGGGGACGTCCGCGGGGGGGCCCCGGGACCGAGGGACCGCCCACCGGGGCAGACCCGTCCTGGGCCGGCACCAGCTGGGGTTGTAGAACGTTGCACGTTGTAGGGGGGAGGGGCGGGCACACGCCCCACCGTCACCTGGCGGGGGGCCTCACACCCCGTCCAAACTCCTCCTGGGGGGTCGGGGCCTTTGGTTGGAGGAACGTCGGGAGCCCTGTAGCCCGTAGGGCTAGTATCGTGGATTTCTTTGAATCAGCAGGGGGGGAAGGGCGATCCAGAGCCTAGCTGTTTGTCCGCGTCCTTTTATTTTGTTCCTTTCTTCTCTCTTCTCTTCTTTCTTATTTTTTTTTTCCTCCTTCCCCCCCCCCCTCTCCCCTCTTTCCTTTTGATTCCCCCTCGTGGGGGTGGAGGGTCACCCCCGGGCAGGCACACGCCCCACCTGCGACCAGCGGGGGCCTCACACCCAAGTGACCCCCTGTCCGTTGGTGCTATTGTGTTGGGGGTGGTGGGGGGGGGCCGCCCGTACCTCCGGCACGCTCCGGGGGTCCGCACGCGCTCGGGGAGCGGTCCCCGGGCCTCCCCCGGCTCTGCTGCCTCACCTCTGCCGTTGGGCTGTGGCAACCCGCGTTCAAAGATCCAAGGGGGAGAGGGGGCCTCCCACCCCCGACCCGCGCCGTCCGCCTCAATCACTCCTCGTGGGCAAGGGGGGAGGCGCCGGTCCCCAGCGCCCGCCTCGGGCCCCCGGACTCCGGGTGGGTCCCGCCGCTGTCGGGTGGGACTTCAGTCTGTTCGGGATAAATTTTCGCGGGGCCCATAGAAGGTCCCGAACCTTTAGTGGATGGGTATCCATGTCCTCCAGATAGGACCAGTATGTGCCCAGCCCCTCTTTCATATGCTCCAGGAGGACCCGTAACTGGGCGGCGCGATAGTAAAGTTGGAAATCTGGCAACCCGAACCCTCCCTCCTCCCTGGGTAAAGTCAGGACAGTTTTTGCGGTTCTCGGTGTCCTACCCTGCCATATAAACTCACGGACCGCGTTTTGGAGGACCCTGAAGGTCTGGTCAGGGACGACCGCGGGAAGAGAGGTAAAGAGATACAACAACCGTGGAAGAATGTTCATCTTGACTGCCGTCATGCGGCCGTACCAGGACAGGATCATGGAGCCCCATCTCCTCAGGTCTGCCGTGATCCCCACCATCACAGGGTCGTAATTAATAGGGGCAAGATTGGAAAGGTCCCTGGGGAGGAGAACATCTAGGTATCGGATAGCGGTTTTCCCCACTGTTATCCCCTCCAACCTGTCCAGGGAGTCCATACCTGGGTGTAGTGTTCTCATGGGGAGGAGGACCGATTTGGATGCGTTAATTTTGAGCCCTGAGAAGCGCCCAAATGTGGCCATCAGAGACAAGAGGGGGGGGAGCGAGGGCCGCGGGTCCACCAGGTAGGCCAGGATATCATCTGCGAACAGGGATAGCTTAAATTCCACCTCACCTCTCTTGATCTCCTTGATATCTCTATGAGCTCTGACTGCGATGGCCAGGGGCTCCATTGCAAGAACGTAAATTAGGGGGGAAAGCGGACATCCCTGCCTGGTTCCCCGCGAGAGGGAGAACGGATCCAATAGCCTGCCGTTCACCTGAACCCTAGCCTTCGGGGCCCTGTATAGTGCAGCCACCCAGTCCCGGATCTGTGGCCCAAAGCCCATTCTCTGGAGGGTGAGTGCCATAAATCTCCATTCGACCCTGTCGAACGCCTTTTCAGAGTCCAAGGATAGGACGCTTGCGTCAAGATCCGCTCTCTGTGCATGGTGGATCAAATCTATAGTTTTTCGAATGTTGTCTGAGCCCTGACGACCCCCTATGAAACCCACTTGGTCTCCGTGGACTAGTTTCGGCAGGACCCCCTCTATCCGCCTCCCAATCACCTTGGCCAGGATCTTCACGTCAGTATTCAACAGAGAGATCGGGCGGTAGGAGGTACACTCCGAGGGGTCCCTACCGTCCTTGGGGAGCACCACTATGATCGCCTCCATCATGGGGTCCGGGAGAGACCCTCCCTCCAGCACTGCGTTGAACACCTTTACCAGATACGGAGCCAGGGTAGAACGGAACCTTTTGTAGAAGGCTACTGAGTAGCCATCCTCACCCGGTGAGGTACCCCCCTTCATGCCGCTAATCACTCGCTCCACCTCATCCTCGGTCACCGGGCCCTCCAACCCCGCCGCCATTTCCCTGGAAAGGGCTGGGATCTGTATAGAATCTAGAAACCCCTCAATTTCCTCCTCATCCCCATTATATTCGGACGAGTATAGTTTTTCATAATATCTGCGGAATGCCTCCCCTATGTGGGATGCATCATGGCCTAATTTCCCCTCCTCATTTTTAACTGCTCTCACCATTTTACTTCTCTGGACCTCTGGCAGCTTCCTGGCTAAGATCCTGTCCGCCCTGTCCCCCTTCTCATAGTACCTCTGTCTGACCAGCTGGAGACTTCTTTCGGTTTTTTGGAGGAGGAGTTCCTTCAACTGGAGCCTGTGATCGGCCAGGGCGGCCATCCTGTCACCGTCTAAGGGCTCCGCAGGGGAGCCCCCTGGTTGAAATTGGGCAATTTTCTCCCTCAGGCGCCTTTCCTGGACGGCCCTTACCCTCTTTTCCCGGGCTCCTATTTTGATCAGGACTCCTCGCAAGGTGGCCTTGAAGGCGTCCCAAAGGGTGTGTAGTCCTACCTCCCCATTGTCGTTAAACTCAAAGAATTCGGTGATGGCCTCTAGTATCTCCTGCGCTAGTACCTCATCTTTTAGTAGAAAGTCATTGCACTTCCATCTCCCCCCGCGGTCACTCAGTCCTTCCCTCGCTATCGTAATCCTGACTAGGTCGTGGTCAGACCAGGGGACCGGCTCAACCCTGTAGCCAGATATAGATGAGAACAGGGATTCGTCCACCAAGATGTAATCTATTCTGGAAAACAATGTGTGGATTGCTGAATAGTACGTAAAGGAGGGGGTCTCGGATCTGGGGGTTGGGACTGTGTCTACCAAGCCTAATTCCGAATTGACCCTCTGGAAAGTTCGGGCCATGATTTCATCTGCTGCCCTGGGGATCTGGGGGCCTGTTCTTTTCCTGTCCCGGATTGGGTCCAGGACCATATTAAAATCCCCACCCACCACCACCGTGCCGTGAACAAAAAGCTTTAGTTTATCCCTCATCTCCTCCCAGAACTGAGCTTGGCCTTCGTTTGGACCATAGATGACCGCCAGGGTGAGTGGGGCCCCCTGCAGGGCTCCCCGGACTAGCAGGTACCGGCCCCCCGGGTCTTTCAATATGGTTTCTTTTTCGAAGTTGAATCCTCTAGCTAGTAGTATAGCCACTCCTCATTTCTTTCCCTTGTGGGAAGCGCTGAAGACCTCCCCAATCCCACCACCCCGCAATTTGGGTTCCTTCCCCAGAGGCCAATGGGTCTCTTGCAAGAAGAGGATGTCGAGCTTGGCTCTTCGGAACTCCCTACTAACCAGGGATCTTTTCGTGTGAGAATTTAAGCCCCGAACATTGAGGGAACCCACTCCCAGGGCAGGCAGACCCTCAGCCATAATTTAAGTAATCTTCCCTCACGATCAACGACTCAGTAATGCTCATTCCCGGATGCTCCTTGAATTGTGCTCTGAACTCCCCTCTTCCCCCCACCCTTCCCACCCCGGCGGACATGAAACGAAACCCCAACTGCCCCCCAACCCCAACTCCAAACTGAACCCCCACAACTTTCGTGTACCCCCCTCCCCGGCGTCCAGCCAAATAGTTCTGCTTTTGGCCGAACCACCAGCCTGCCCCCTGCGGCCAGGCTAATCGCCCTTGAAGCTAATCCTCTTGAGCCCCCCCAACCCTCCCACGGCTGCATTCCTTTTTATGAGACCCATATACTTGCTGTTCGTGGGGGTGCAGTTAAAGAGTAAACCTCCGACTCCTCCGAATGCCATTTTAGATCATAACAGTTCAAGTCCGTTCTCAGTCCTCGGAATCGTTACGCCCGCCTTCTTTTGCTGGCGATGGGGTGTTCATTTTCCTGAATTTACGCGTCCCGGTTCTCTTTCTCCTGTCCCTCGACGGGCCGGGGTCACCGGGTCCGCCTCCCCCTGGGCCCGATGGGCCCCTCTGGGGGTTCGTGTCTACCACGTATTCCTGGATCGCACCACAGATGTCTTCTTCTGTAATCAGGGTCGATCTTTGGCCCATGTATTCGAATGTCAGGGAGAAGGGATAGCCCCATCTGTAGCGTATCACTTTATCCTTTAGCAGCTGCGTGAGGGGGCGGCACATTCTCCGCTTAGCCAATGTGTATGCGGAGAGGTCCTGGTATATGGAAATCTGGGCATTATTATAGGTGATTTCTCAGGCCTTCCTGGCCTCCTCCAGCACTTTAGTCTTTTCCGAGTAGTAGTGGAACCGGGCCAAGATCGAACGGGGGCCCCCCGCTCTGCCCCCCGCCCTGTGCACTCTGTCGAACGTAGGCTCTGTAGTCATCTCCTCCACAAACAGGAGAGTAATGATGTCCCGCACCGCTCTGGTGACGTCCCTCTCCGTTTCCCCCTCCATTTCGGGCACCCCGAAAATCCTGAGGTTGTTCCTCCTCTCCCTATTTTCGAAATCGTCCATCTGGCGGGCTCTCTCCTCGTCCCTCTTTTCGAGGTCTTCTAGCCTCATGTTGAGTTGAATCTCTTGGGGTGCCGAGGTTGTTTGCTGCATCTCGACCTGATGCAATCTGTCTTCGATATTTTCCACCCTTTGGTCAATTTTTTCAAACTTCTGTGCAATATCAGTGCGCATGTCTCTGATTTCTTGTAAGATTGAGGCGAAGCCCCTTTCCATGGCTGAGGAGGAAGGGGCTGAGTCTTCCGACTGGGCCATGGTTCTTTTCCGACTTGTACCTTTGTCGCCTTTTTTGCCCTCCTGGAAGCGATATTCCTGCAGGGACTCCCGCCAGCTCATCGGGTGTCTTCCCGTAGTCCACTGTCTGGGCCTCAATGTCCCTGGCGGGGGGGTGAGGCCGTTCTCCTGGGGACGTCCGCGGGGGGGCCCCCGGGACCGAGGGACCGCCCACCGGGGCAGACCCGTCCTGGGCCGGCACCAGCTGGGGTTGTAGAATGTTGCACGTTGTAGGGGGGAGGGGCGGGCACACGCCCCACCGTCACCTGGCGGGGGGCCTCACACCCCGTCCAAACTCCTCGTGGGGGGTCAGGGCCTTTGGTTGGAGGAACGTCGGGAGCCCTGTAGCCCGTAGGGCTAGTATCGTGGATTTCTTTGAATCAGCAGGGGGGGAAGGGCGATCCAGAGCCTAGCTGTTTGTCCGCGTCCTTTTATTTTGTTCCTTTCTTCTCTCTTCTCTTCTTTCTTATTTTTTTTTCCTCCTTCCCCCCCCCCCCCCTCTCCCCTCTTTCCTTTTGATTCCCCCTCCTGGGGGTGGGGGTGGAGGGTCACCCCCGGGCAGGCACACGCCCCACCTGCGACCAGCGGGGGCCTCACACCCAAGTGACCCCCTGTCCGTTGGTGCTATTGTGTTGGGGGTGGTGGGGGGGGCCGCCCGTACCTCCGGCACGCTCCGGGGGTCCGCACGCCCTCGGGGAGCGGTCCCCGGGCCTCCCCCGGCTCTGCTGCCTCACCTCTGCCGTTGGGC
Organism: Ambystoma mexicanum; assembly: GCF_040938575.1. Taxonomy (NCBI): domain Eukaryota; kingdom Metazoa; phylum Chordata; class Amphibia; order Caudata; family Ambystomatidae; genus Ambystoma; species Ambystoma mexicanum. The sequence continues at coordinate 521,744,117 of NC_090939.1, forward strand.
TGTGGCAACCCGCGTTCAAAGATCCAAGGGGGAGAGGGGGCCTCCCACCCCCGACCCGCGCCGTCCGCCTCAATCACTCCTCGTGGGCAAGGGGGGAGGCGCCGGTCCCCAGAGCCCGCCTCGGGCCCCCGGACTCCGGGTGGGTCCCGCCGTCTTCTCTTCGGGGGCGAGTCCCCTGGACGTGTCTTGCCGGGCCGGGGAGAAGCGCGCGGAGAGGCGGGGGCGCGTCCCCCGGACCGCGGCGGTGTCCTCGGGCCGCCGCCGACCCGGTCCCCGCCCCTGGTCGGGGAGAAGGGTAGTCGAGGGGGGGGAGGGCAGGCCGGGCTATGGGCCTGCCAGGCCGCGGGAAGGGCCTGCCTCTCCTCCTGCTCCGCGGCCTTCCAAGCCGCGCTCCTCACCCGGTGCGAGGAGTCCCGGGTCCGGATCCTCCGTCTCCCGGGGGCCTCGAAGGCCGCTCCTTCGCCCAGGAGGTGCTCGGGGGGGGCGCCCGGCGGAATCGTTGGAGTGGGCCCGCCGGGGGGGCATGGAGGGGGCTCAATCCCTTGCCAAAGCCCGGCCACAGCGGGAGCTATGCACTCAGGCAGCCATTGCCTGTGCGCCCCCTGGTGGCCTCCCACATATTTCATTTCTAATAGGATCCTGGAGCGATTCAATGGGTCCCTCACTTGAGGGTTTAGAATCATTCTTGAGATATATACTCTGAGATCTCTCTGCTGATTTACATGATTGGAGGCTTTGTCACATATAGTTTGTTTGGGCCCCCTCTGAGGCTGATTTAGCACCTTTTCTTTTGACTCAGAGCCCTTATCAACACCGAGAGGGTTTTGGAAGACTTCGTTACAACCTCCAGACACTGGATTCGCCAGGGATGTAGATTGTACGCCTACATTAGTCCCTGTTTTGTAGCTCTCGCCATTTGCTTCCGGCGCTGGACTCGCTCCCTTCGGGCACATCTCCTGCAATTACTTTTTTTTTTTAAAATTGCGGCTATCTTTATTGTTGGATCCATCTTCATTTTTTTCTTTGCAGGAAGAAAAATTGGCGCAATGCGCTTTAGAGGTTCAACTATATCTGTTTGAATGCCCACTGTCGTTTTCTTTTGGTCCGCCTTCATAATTTCTTTTATTTGATTGTTGTCCCCTTCTTTAATATTTATTTTAGAATTTTTTCCTTTTACTCTTTCTGGTGGATTCCTTTTTTCTGCTATTGCCACCTCTCTAGCCTTTGCTTTCATATGCTTCATAAAACGATTGGTATCCGTTGTCAGATGCTTCCTTTTTTTTTTTTTACACTTCCCTTTCAACTCCTCTGATAGTACTGACACATCTTCAATTGCCATTTTTTTCTTCTTTTTATTTTTCACTTTGCCAAACTGAATCTTCTTTTTTTCCTCTGCACTCTGTTCCTTCAGATTTATAATAACCTTACCAGGGGACTCCAAATCAGGCATTCTAGATGTTGCATCTAAATCTATTACCTGTGCCATTCGGATAAATTCCTCCATCACTGACTCTGACAATGGCGAGTCATCTGGCAAAGGCTCAGGAATTATAAGTGTTTGCTCACAGTTGCCCCTCTCGTCATTCACTATTAAAGGCGACTTCGAGTTCCTCTTCAGATTGCCTAGGTCTATTTTCATCAGATCATATTGGACCGAGAGTTGATCCAGTTTTGACGCTTGCACTCTTGACATTTCTCGAAGTTCTTTTTGGGTCACTCCCACACCTTCATTGACAGCTGTTTTCAAAGCCGTTACCATTATGTCATTCAGTTCCAAATCCTTTGATATTTCTAACAGTATCCCTGTATGTTGCTGTACCTCCAATTTAATTGACTCGAAAACTTTCACTAATGAACTGAGCACAAAGTTCAAAGCAGTAATTGTTGGAGGAATTAGTGGGGGATTTAAATCGATTTGACCTTCTTGCTGGATATTTCTACACAAATCCCCCAGCCTACTTGGTTCATGTGAAAATACCTCCTTTCCCCAATTCTCTTCTTGTTCTTCCGGTATGTCATTCAGTTCATAAGATACATTGGTCGATATTGGTAATTCTAGTTCCAATAACTCTTCATCACAGAGGTCCATCTCAATCGTAGGCACTGGTGCATTTACCACCTCCGACGACGGACTCACTCCGGAGGAAATAATTGTTCGTTGTGGGCCTTGCGAGAAATGTGATAATATACTATTTTTCATTGAAATCCTCCTCAAAGTATAGTCTAGGTTAGCGGGCAGTGAATCACGAATAAGATGATTGACTGGAGTTGAAATTCCCACTTCCTGGCCTTGCAATGCTCGAGGTTCTACAGATATGTTCAAGAACCCAGAGGTTGAGGGAATTTGATTGTCCAGAGAGAACAAACTGGGCGGAGGGCGCAATATGCCCCCACCTGTCTTATAGCGCTTAAGAAAGGAGCTATTTTGCGCCTTTTGCACACTCGCCCCTTGTTCCTTATCAACACCTTCTGTAGTGATCTTGTCCAGGTGGGAGTCTGGGTTAGCGGAGCTCCGCAGATTATACATAGTAGTCATCTCTCAGATATTAATTAAATTGTCACCTATACTCTACCTTTTGGGTCAAAGGCTCAATGGCCCACAGTCCCCAGAGAAATAGAGTTTACACTCAAGGTCACCGTTTTACCAGTTTTATCAATCAAAAGAGAAAAAAAAAACGAAACACACAGATTTAAACAGAGGTATTGGCTGACATGAGAATCACAGTCAGTCATGTATGTTTGTGATTCCAAAGAGACTCCTCTATAAATAAATAACTCCTCTATAAATAAGTATTGTAGTGGTGCTCCGGGCTCAAAGGTATTTCACTCACAGTCGCCCTAGCACACCGAGTACATTGCATCTACAGCCTGCAAGCAAGCCCAGCCATCAATTACCGCACTTAGCTGGTCACAAAATATTGCCTGCGCCTGTGTACTCCCGAGTACTCCTTACCGGAAGCCCAGCCGTTGTAAACCGTTTTACTTCAACAGCTGATACGGCTTATACAGCTTGTCCGGCTCCGAATTCCAGGAGGAGCTCTCGAAGACAAAAGGAAAAACACCGAGCACACACCGGCGCTTGAACTGTACTGCACTGCACTGCGCAGACTCAAGCCGCACCCCCAGGCAAAACTGTAACCGGAACAGGAAATCTGAACGCCTCAACGTCAACAAGGGGCCGCTTCCGAGCCTCAGCGCTACCTTTGTGTTACACATTTTGATACATAAGGCTGCTAACTTCTTTGGCCTCTATGCTTCAATGGCCACAGAGCTGTCGGAGCTCATAGATATACTGAAGATGTACTCAAGTTTAGGTCTTAGCATTCCCTTTAGAGAGGCTCTTCAGGGGCCATGGCTTTTGCACTGATAGAAGCCTTCCTTTGCTTCACCAGTGTCCAAGAAGGTTGCTACAAAACATAACCTGTTCCTGAGATCCTGCGTTACTCACTATGCATCCCACCCGTGAACGTTTACTGTTTCAGGACTCCTCCAGTGCAAGTTCGAATCCTAATACTTATTCCAACATTCAATACATGTCTTTGCCTCGCTTGGCATAGGACTACAGGTAGCTATTGCCTTTCTCATCTTTATTCAATATTCCTGCATCATATGGGATGTTGTGTGAGAGGATACCCAAGATATGCCTGATTAATTTCAAATGCCTTCTGTGTATGTGTCCAAAGGATGGGTCGATAAGAAAAATATTCTAAAATCAGACCTGCATACTGTTTTCCTGGGCAGGTCAGCAGGCTTTGTAGTAATCAATCTCCACCCCTGGATGAATGCGTCTGGATTTGCTGCAGATTCACAAAAATAAATGTCTTGACATGCCAATTGATGGGGGAATATCACTTTTTTCAACCATACCTAAGGAGTCCTTTGATAGATGCAAGGTATCCGTGGCTGCTGCTAATTTGCTGAGGTTGTCTTTTCAGATGACTCTAAAATCTTTTGCATTTTGGTGGTTCTCTTTTCCAGCATCAGCTGCACTTGCAGCAAAAACTTGTCTGTGCCAGCAGGGTCATGGTTTCCACTTGTGGATGTTGCTCAATTAGTGCTTCCAGGCCCACAGAGCGTCCACACAGAAATTTCTTTGGTGTCAAATATGGCAGTCAGCATCACCACTACGCAAGGAGTTTCCGATCGTGGCATTTTCCACAAGTGATATCTACCTTGCTGGTCTGATTTAGCTTTTGTCCTTATTTCTAGATTCCTGCTCCCAACGTTTGTGATTGGTTCACAGAACAGAAAGGGCTGAAAAACCCAGATCGCTGTCACCATCCCACATGTTGTAAACCGTGGCATAGAGATGTCATGGCCACAGGCCCCAGAACACAAAAACCACACCATCTAGTGATGGGGGCAATGGGTCACTTGACTCACTTATGTCCCTTTGGGACCTATAAACACAGTGGCCCTGACTGGAACGCCAGGCTCGTATAGAGATGTGAGCAGGAACACTTAAATTCAGTGCAGGAGTGCTTTCATTTTACAAGAACTTTCCAGGAGCTGAAAGCCTTTATTCCACAGAACATCCTCATGTGCTGACTTATCGGGTATGGTAGGGTGTGGCAGGCAGGCTGAACCTGGTGGGCGTGGCTTCAGAATCTCAGCTATGTAAGCTGCTCCATCCTTAAGGCCGGTGCTCCTGTTACTGTGCACTCGCGCGCAACGTGACGCTCACCGCCGCTTGGACCAGTTTACTTACCTTTGAAACCAGGCGTTCTCCTGCATACTCTCCTCCATCGCTTCATCTGCAGACTCATCTCCTGACATCCCGTGATCTTGATCCCGACGCCGCAGCACCACACTCCGCATCCACAAACTCGGACCCTGTGACGAAGAAGAAAGACCAGGTTAGACCATCCGTCCTAGGGCCGCATCTCATTTGAACCCGCCCCCTAGTTAACAACTTTCCAGCTACTGTACCACTGCAGCTTCGTTCTCATTCCCTCCAGCTTTCGCCTCGAGCTCCACAGCTTCTGCCGGGCCGGCAACATCACCTGCAAGGGAAGAAAGCAAAAGAGCAAACATCAAAAGTGGAACGGACAGCAATAGAAGACAAGAAACTTTACAATACAACAAAACAGACGAGGAAAGACAAGGGCAAACAGGAGCTCTTACCTGAAGTATAATGGCTTAGTCACAGCAGGACTGGACTACCACGTGCAAGGGACCAGTGAAGGAGTTCGGTCCAGATCGTACAAGCGCCCCTGCCAGAAGCAGCAGGACAGAGTGCTCGCCAAAACTAATCAACAGGTGAGCTTTCCAGGGACAGCACATTCCACAGGTACCACGGTTTGGGAGAAGGGATCTGGAAGGGGATCAGGCGCACAAGATGGCATACTCACGCCCCCTATTCTCCACGCAGGAGCAGTCCCAAGCAGCATCTCCTATTATCACCAGTCACCACATAAACGCAGAGGGCAAAGTCGGACCCGAGCGACCTCACCCCCGGGAGGGCTGCAACCGAGCCCCAACGCCTCCGCAGAGACCAGGTGAGCGTAACAAGAGATCTGTTGACAAGTGGGTCTGAGCCATCATTGGGTGTTGTAAGGATACAGAAGTAGACTCAGGACACAAAGGTGGCATGCTTATTGGTATAGACTTTTATTGAACTGAAAATAAGGAAGAACCCTACCTGTCCCTATGACTAATATGAGTATCCCTTCCCCAACCAAAACGAAGGATGTCAGAATGTCCGTCACAAGTATAAGTTCCACTGTCCTGGCTCCTAAATCTATTACCGTCCCTTACACTTCAACAGGAAACCTATAATTAAACTACACCCTGCTTAGAACAGGATGATTCCCTTCTTCACGATACTTTAGGCAGTTCAAAGTTCCAAGTTCCAAAACAGTATTGGGAAGGCGTCTCCCTTCCCCAAGCGTTCCTCGGGTTCTCTTTATCAATAGTTTCTTTCACAGTTCTGTCTTCTGCCAAACAAAATGACTCCCTTCCTCTGGTCCTCATTTGATTTGTGCCGAAAGGGTATTTCTTTCCCACTTGGGCGTTTCCGTGACTTGCGCTAAAGGGTCTCGCAACTTGGGCCAATGGTTCTTTGTCCCTAGTCTTATTGTGCTTTGTGCAAAAGGTTCTCTTCTTCTGGACTTCTCGTCTCATTCTGTGTTTCCCAGACCCCTTGTTCAACTGTGTAATGTCTCTTAACTAGGCCCGGTTCACTAACCTGCCAAGCCTCTCTTTCATTCTCTCTGGGGTGCTCTTTCACCCCCTCCTTTCTCAACTAGTCTCTCTTGATGCTTGGGTTCTTGATCCTTCTTCCAGCTTTGCAATCTCTCTTAACTAGACCCGGTTCATTATCCTGCGAGTCCTCTCTTCAGGTCTCTCTGTGGTGCTCTTTCATCCCCTCCGTTCTCAACTAGAGTCTCTCTTCGGTCCCACTGAGAATAGGAAGATGGCTCTGCACTTCCTTCCAGCCTCAGCCTCTGGGGCATCCCTGTGTTTTCCCGGTACCCTCTGCGTACCTTTGTACTTCGTCTGCGAGGGTTCCGGTCCTCGGCAACACCGGACAGCTTCTGCAGCTTCCCCTGGGTTCTCAGTCTTTTTTCGGTGTTCGGCTGATGCACCCCACTGGTCTCTCTCCACGCATCGGGTGCCATCTTGACCACTTAGGCGGCTTTGCTTCTGCCACTGAATGCCCGATCCGACAACAAGGTAAGTCGTGGTGCTTCCCCGCCTTGCCGTTCTCCGCCTCTCTGTTCTAGGTGGTCAGATTTGCCACGAGACCTCTCCTCAGCGTTCCGCTTCCCGGTGCGAAGCTGCTCTGGGACAGGACAGATTCTGAGGGGAATCCCTTGTCTGTTTTTATGTCCTGACTGCTTTCTAGCTTCCAATAGCAAGTATGTTTATATCGGTTCCGCGTAGGGCTCTCCATCGCCCTGCTCTCCCTCATGACGGTTCTTTTGAAAGTTTTATATTTTCACTCTTCCCTCACTCTTCCTCGTCATCATGTTATCTGCCTGATAAATACAATTACTATGTATAAGGAAATTAGTGGAAGCAAGAGTAGAAAGAGAGGATTGGGGTATCTGAGTCCTTCATAAAGGTCTGGATGCCTCATGTTTAACAGCATGATGGTGTGTTTACCGCGTTCTCCCTCAACAGTCCTTACTTCTCCCAGAGAGGGAGTCCCCACCCATGGGATCCTCCCACTGAGTCCCACCCCCAGGTGGACTATCGGGTAGCAGCCTCACCTCCCTGGCCCCATGGGGAGGGTCCCCCTTTCGGGGTGAAGTGACAACATCAAGGGATTAATCACAGTGTCTTCTTTGATTCTCTGTTGTTGTACAGTCCTCAAAGGTCCAAGACTTATCTGTGCCATCCGCGGTTGATGATGTTAATGTTCTGCTGCTTCTGCATTCGTCCAATCTGCAGGACCATGCAGATGGACTATGATGCCACCAACAATGCGCAGGTGAGTTTATTGGACGTTGTCCGTTGTACTCTCTGTGCCATAATGGCCTAATAACCCTTTGTGGATCAGCAGGCAATCCTGAAGCTGCCAGATAGTGTTACAACATAAGTCTGACCCGTTCCTGTCGATATCCCCCTAACCAAGAGCTCTTTCGTTCAACAGATACACAGCGGTCATCGTGGTATGGGTTATCACTTCATCACCTCCTGCCAATTAGAGGGAGGTCTTCTTGGAGCAGGTTGAGACCTCACCATCATCAACTTGAAACATGTGTGCATAGGCGCGTTATAAATAAAATATCGTATCATAACTCAAAGACTTTACTTTATAACATTTATATAGGGCAACCATGGACACAGCACAAAAAGCTCTCAGACGAAGTGAGTTTTCAATCTAGACTGCCTGTATGGGTCAAACAAACATCCATGTTTTCTGTTTTTTCTTGAAGAGCTCCAAAGATTCCTGGCATCTGAGATCAAGGGGGAGCATATTTCAGGCTTTTGGAGCTGCGATAAATAAAGCTCCACTTTCGACCTTCTTAGTTCTGCATCTAGGGATAGTCAAATAATTCTGGTTACAAGAGCTAAGAGGTCTGCTGTTTACTTTATTGGAGATGAGCTCTTGCAGATACGTGGCATTAGGCCAAGTCTACAATTAAAAGTGATAACCAGAAGACGAAAGATGACACGCCCCTCCACAGGAAGCCAGTGCAGAGAACGTCTGGCAGCTGATACGTGGTCGCGACAAGATGATCCGGCAACCCCCCTGACAGCGCCATTTTGAACCACTCGTAGTCTAATAGTGTTGGTTTTACTAAGCCCAACCAACAGACTACTTCAGTAATCTATTTTTGATCCAATAATTGCTCTAGCAATAGTCTCAGTGTTCGCCTGAGAAATGAAGGGTCTAAGGTGCACCAAAAGCTTAACATAATAAGCCGCCGCCGGCTGCTGATCGAACACAACTCCTAGAGTTTTAACTTTCTTCTGGGGGGTAATCTTTACCTCTTCAAGTAGAAAGTAATTATAGGGAGATCCAAGCTTAGCCAGCATGGACTGAGTGCCCACAATCAGTAACTCCGTTTTAGTCCTATTCAAGGCTAGATAGTTCCAAACCATCCAGTTCTCCACTATGGAATATACTCTATTCAGTGCTTCTTCGTCCTGTGAGTGAGTGCCTACCATCCGCCCGTTACCTACATCTTCCTTGGCCCATCAGTGTCGTAGCCTTCTCCATCAACACAAGGTTCACCACCATGACCACCTCTTAAGCGCTTACTACAACAACCCCATTATAAAAGGGTTACCCAGCCTTACTGTTTCCTAGCTTGACTGGTGTTCAACTCACCCTTTTCTTAATCAGTGCAAAATTCACAGAAGAAGCACAGAAATATTAATTAACAGTGCACAATTGATCTACATATCAACCTGTTTTTCTGTTCTTATATATCATTGTTGGTTTGCCATTAAAACAATTTAACGGTTACTGCCTAGTAGCAGTTTACTCTTACATTGGTTCCTTTGCAGACATCTTGTTGTCACTGCCACTTAAGGCACCGCAATGAATGTGCTGATCCGTGCCATCTACAAAAATAATTAAGCAAAGAAAGTACTTCCCTTTTACTGTAGAATCATGAGACTGAGCTTCTTCTACTCTTGTCATCCTATTATGTTTCATCTAACACAAAGATTAATTACATCTCTTCCATTTTTCTACTATTTCTGAATAATCAACTACCATTTACCAGGACATTAGCTACCTAACACCCCCATTAGCATTTCTCCACTCTTCGGAAGAAGCATACATATGAAGAAACACAAAGCTCGATCATCATAAAATTTCCTATAGTATTTTGCCATGCAGCTATGTGTATTGTGGTGAACCAGATGAAGAAGTCGGACTCAAGGATGACAATTTCAAGGGTGTTTATTAAACTAAAAAAGAAAAGCCTATCTATCCCTACTGCTAATACAGATTTTTCCTACCTACAAAACAAAACTAAGGGTGCACGTCCAGCGTCAAATTCAAACTTGGTCCTCAGCTCAAGCCTAATTGCTATCTGGCCCTACCACTATAGAAAAACAACAAAAGTGTAGGCCAAAGGAATAGCCTCTCAGTTTAGAACTTGTTCGGTCAATTGTCCTTTGGACCTCTGTCTCTGGAGATGGTTTTGAATGCATAAAAAAATTGTTCAGAAAAGAAATCTTCTCAGCTCTCCTGTTAGCCTCTTCAGATAGGCTTGTAAATTTCCACATAAACAAAAAATGTCAAGTTCTTCAAATGGAGGAATGATTTCCTTATTCCTTTCCCCACCACCTTGTCAAGTATCTATATAAATTGAATGTTTCATGTTCATTACAGGGAGGGAGGGGGAAGGTTCCCCTTATTCCTCCGCCAACCCCTTGGCAAGTCTCTAGATAAATCAAATGTGTCAACTTCTTTTCGTGGAAGAATGCTTTTCCTATTCCTTTTCCACCAACATGACCAATTTATGTCTATTGGTTTTATATCTTGAACAAGTGGAGTGGACCCTCCAGCTTCCCTTCTCCTTAGGTTTTTACAAGTGTCACTTGTTTCTCGAGAGTTGTCCAGGCCCCTCCTGCTTTCACGTTTCCTTGATTTTTCTCATTGTATCAGTGTTTGTCACCATTCAATACTCTGGTTTCTAGGGCTCCCGCAACCTTCACTGTCACTTCCTTTCTCTCTGTTTGGCTTTGCTCGCCTCCCTCCACCCCGGGTAACCCTGGTACCTTCTCTGTCTTCGGGTGTGCTCCAGCGGGATGGTGTTCAATCAGGGATGTTGGTGTTTGCCCTTTGTCACAATGTCGCAGGCACGTGAGCTTCTGCCTGACTGGACAGTCTCTGCGTTCTCGCATTCCAAGTGGCGGATTCGTTCCTCCGTTCTGTCCTGGCCTCGGCATAGTTTCCTGGGTCCAGACCCACCACAGCTGCAGTGTGGTCTTCCCACCGGGTAAGACGGTCCTTCCGTCCCCATCTCTTTTTTTGCCTTTATAGCCTTTCTCATCCCTTGCCTTCCGGCGTCTCTGCCTTCTCTCTGCTTCTCTCCACGCTACCGCTCACTCGGCAGTCTAGCGTGGCGCCTCCCCTCCAAGGTGTCTGTACATCAGAGGCTTGCCTCTGCATAGGATTCTTCCTTTTCTATTTAAAGTTCCTAATCCCTTTATTCTCACCACTGTACTTCAAAGGGGTGTGTTGCTTTTTGTCAGTTGCTGAGTTGAAGGGAATGTCAGTATTACCATGAGCCAATGACATAAAAGCAATGTCAGTATTTGTTGGATGTAAAACAGAAGTAACATCAGTCTCTTCTATGCGTGTTGGAATGTGAAGGCCCTGGAAGAACCACCATTTTGTCTGGCCGGGTGGTCATTTTGTCTTGTACTGCTCCACGTGCTTGCTGCGTGCCTACAGGTGTACTGGGACCAGCCTCTGCTTGTGCGCTTGATTGCTAAGGCTTGGACCTACCCTGCACCTCAAGTAGGTACCTGGTAGGCGGAGTGCCCTCGGCCATGGCGCCATTAGTCCTTGTAACGCATTTAGGCACCATTTAGTGTCAGAGCAAAGCCCCTCTGGGAGATCCCTGGTGCAAGAGCCTTGCAGCCCCACAGCAGTGGGACCAGAAGGGTCCGTGGACCCCTCAGCCAGATGGCTGGTAGCTCCTCGAGCATCGGCCCCTTTGCTGGTCTTAGAGCCTGGAAGGCCCCTCACGCTTGGACGCTTCACGGGGAAGAAGTCTACCCTACCGGGTTGCAGAGGACAACAGGCCACCTACCTTTGGCCTGGTCTTCCTCTTGACGTGCTCCTTTAGTTCTCCGGTGGTGATCTTGCGAACAACTCCCTCTACCTGGCCAGGCGATTCTTCAACGAATGCTGGATAACCGTGATGCATGCCGAGCACCAAGGCACTTGAGGCAGAGACCGCATGTGGATCCGATGTGGGGAAGGAACACTCAGGCCGGACACCTGCTGAATCTCACCGTTGTCAACATGTGCCAGGGTAGAACGTGGCACCAGAGAACAGAGTTTCTTAAATTCTCAAGAGTTCACTATGGAAGAAAAAAGGGAATAAATATCCCGGGAAGAGCACATGCAATTACAAGGCCGGAAGCCTAACCCAGGAGCGCTGGTGAAATCAGTCTGCTCCCGTCAATGCAGAAAAGAGGACTGGGGAGTGGCGCCGGTGGGCGGAGTCAGGGAAGTGCATGCTCCCAGGGCAGCACCCCTGTTCGCATTTAAATTTAAAGGGGAAGACCCATTTTTCTGGTGAAAAAGGTTCAGTTTCCCGTCTGTAGCTAGGGACGCCCATACAGTGTAGAGGAATGGAGACAGGACGTAGGAGTATGAAGGACTCTCTACCGAGTGGTATTGGAAATGCATTGTATTTTCAGGACGATATCCTGGTATATGCAGAGGATGAAAAAACTCATGACAGAGTGTTGAGAGAACTATTGGAGAAACTGCAGTGTGTGGGAATAACATTAAAGCATCTGAAATGCAGAATTAAAACAAGAAGTAGAGAATCTGGGTTACACCATTTCATCCAATGGGATCAGACCGAAGAAGAATCTGTGCATGCCATTGTCAATGCACCAGCACCAAAAAAACAAGATGAGCTATGTTAATTTCTTGGAGTAAAGAAGATGAAAATAGAAGCAATCGCTATGCCTCAAACAATTTGATCCAAAGTGAAAGACATTCATCACAACTGATGCCAGTGCATATGGCATAGGAGCCACACTAACATAGAAGCAAGGGGAAATAGAACCCATAGATAATAGAACCACTGCTCTTAAAAAGCACTTAATCTGTGCTCACCCATGACCCCGGACTCCCCAGCACTTACCCCCTTTCCCTCTTCCTTGCTGGACTTGCACGTTCTGAATACTCACATGGCATAGTAGGTTTGTCCCCTCTTCCCCCCTGCCCCCTCACTGCTCTTAAATATTGTGTTTTAATGTATTATCTCACCCTTGCTCCCTCCCTGCCCTGTGGGCACTTTGAAACAGTATTTCTTATTGCATAAGCACGTTAAAAGCAAACTATAAATAAATAGAAGCTTTTGCATCCAAATATTTGCACGAATTGGACAACATCTACTCCACCATTGAAAAGGGAAGGCTAGCCTGTGCCTCGGCTGTGGCATACTTTTGAAGATTATGAATGGGGAACAAAATTCAACCTGGTCACCGACAATAAACTATTGATACAAATGTTAAGTCAGTGAGGAACAAAAACCTACACAACTAGAGTCGCCCGCATTGTAGCAAAGATTCAGGAATACACGTTCACCATTATTTGCATACCAGGATGGAGAAACTCGCACCACATGTCGTGGATGCCAATGGAGGATGCAGAAGACAATACTTTTTAAAAGACAAATAAGTTGTAGCATTCCTAGATGAGATAAGTTAACATGAATATAAATAAGGAGATAAGCTAACAGCATTGTTTGCAGGAGATAGTCCAGGAAAGGGCAATGCCACGACTAAATAATTGGATATAACGTGGATAGCCAGATGAAAGATAAATGCCGGAAAACTTATGCCTGTTTTGGAAAGTGGTTGATGAATTATACACACAAAATGGGTTAATATTCAGGAACAACAAAGTTGTTCCACCCCAAACTCAAAGGACATGATGATAGCAAGAGCGCATTGAGGTCATCTAGGCACTGCCATGACCATAAGAAAAATCAGACTGGTGGTCAAGCATGGATATAGAAGTTAACTCGGCACCAGAACACTGCCATGAATGTTTTAACAGTGACAAACGTTACTGCCACCTGAAACGCCAGCAACATCTTGTGATAAAATAGGGTCAGAGTTTATTGGCTCTTTGGATTCCATGCCATAAGGGCATAAATATGCAATAGTGCTGGTGGATTACTAATCCAAATGGACAGAAGCCATCTTTGTGCCAGAAATCTCTGCGAAGACTGTGGTAGGAGCCTTAAAACAATATTCCAAAGAGAAGGATTAATACGAGAAATGGTACCTGACAGTAGAGTATAATTTAAGTCATTGGAGAAGGAAATATTTCTAAAGATGCACAACATTAGATAAATAAAGGCTGCACTATACTATCGCCAGGCCATCAGGCCTCTGGCATGGACCCGTGCAAGACTACCTTGGAAGCAATTGCAGTACACCATATAACACCAGAAGCAGTAGCAGGCCTATGCCACCTCACGCGCTGAGATGGAAAAATCAGCATCCACTCTAGTCCCACCATGGCTGCTAAGGTGAGGGAAGATGTGACCATAGACCAGAACAAAACTAGTGTGTAGAATAAATGAAGATACATATTTCATGAAGTCCTGGTACAATCTACACAAGGTGGTGCATAGAGCGTATAGCAAGTGTGTAGAATGCAAATAAGGTGAAGATAAAGATGCCACATAAGGATAACATTATGGTATCCAGGTGCAGTCAACCTATAAGAGTAATGAGGACAGAGACACATCCCATCTGCACACAAGATGGTAGGATATGTAATTTAAAAAGAGTAGCACTCTTTTCAAAGAAGAAAGGAGGAGTGCAGTACAGTGGCACTTTAGACTCTTGCAATAATGTACACATGAATAGAGAGGAAGGTTGGCAGCCCAGCCAGATGGACATTTCCCTGAGAAGTTGGATCTGGACAGAAATGTGGAGAGAGAAAACAATGAACTACACACAGAAATGAGCAGAGAAAGCACAAACAGAACTGAGGATCAAAGGCATGAAGATCAAAACATCAGAGCATCAGACACCTGCAAAAGCATTCACCCCAGCAGACAAAGCAGTTATGGAGTGAGCCATGCCATCTCTACCGGGGAAAGGAGTTATGTGGAAATGAGTCATCTCATGGGAGTGGTCACCGCCCAATCCTGCGATATTGAGAGAGAACGGTGTGGACACGCTTGACACATTCATAGAGAAGAGCTGGTGGATGCTCCGTCCAGCTCCAGCACATATATACATATATTTTGTGAAGGCATCATGAGTCAGACTCAGACAACCAGTTCACGTTTTCTCAACAAGCTTTATTTTAATTTAAATGTTGGGATGAAGCAAGGCCTAACTTGCCCTGTGTTAAAGTGGGATTTCCCTACCTAAAGAAAATTAAGGATAGTCTGCGTCAGGAAGTCCAAACCAAAAATCAGTCTGTGTCCAAAACCTATACTTGCCCTCACAATTGAATGAATACAATGTGTTAGGATGTCAGCCTCAAAATGAATAGTGTTGAAATAAAGTTCTGAGCTGCTTGGCTTGTAATCAGCTTCCCCTTCCCCAAGTTCAACACAGTTCACAAAGTACCGGGGTTCCCCTCCCCAAGAGTTAAAATCTTCCAGCTCTTCAAAAACAACACAATTCCTTAGGACACTTCCCAACGCTTTGGTCATCAGTATTTTTCACTGGTTCACCAATATATTTCTGTCTCTTTACTTCAAAATCACTTGAGCAACTTTGGCAAAACACAAGCTTCCTTACAGTTACTTTCATTGACTTTTTCCAAAAGGGCCACTCGGTCTAGGCATGGTTGTCGGACCACACAGTCCACCCATTACAGGTCACGCAACCCATACCCTTGTTCATCTGCTTTTCAGCAACAAATGTCCACTGCTTTCCCTTGACAGTGATGATTATTCCTTTCATCGGGATAACTCTTCCAACACTTTACCGTGGCTAGTTTGGCCATCATTGACTTTGTTACTCTTTCTATACTCTTCTGGCTATTACCAATACAGGTTTCTTCTTAACCTGCAGTTCCTTGAACACTTTGCTTGTGTCAATACTTGATTCTATTCTCACCCCCTTCTTGGGATTCTATTTGCTTTGCCAACACTTGTATTTCATCCCATTCACTGCGTGGTATTTGCCACTTGTACCACCTTACTTTCATTCCATTCAATCATGCTTATTACTTGCTTTAGCTCTGTGCTGCATTCAGAAATGCTTCATTACATTCAAAAAGGTTCATAACTTGTTTCTGTACAGCATTCCTAAATGCTTATCATGTCTTTCAGTTTGTTCAGTATTTCAGCCTTGAAACTACTTTCCGTTCATTCAAGATTTTTAAAGGCACTTGTTTCAGCATCAAAAAGTGCTTATGACAATATCTAGTTTGTTCGATATTCAAAAAGTGCTTGCTTGAGGTTCCCGGAGAGCCGCGGTATGAGTGTTCCCTGTTTACATTCAACAGCTTCGTGCAGCAGCTCCCATCCGCTTCGCTCCTTTCTGTGTAGCTCTGCAATCAGCTTCCACTATCTTCGCTCTTCCCTCACGGAGGTTGGAGAGAGCACAGCTCGCTCTCCTGGAGGTCCACGGTGACCGGAGCTTTTCGGAACCCCACAGCTCCTTCTGCTTGTGCCCGACACAGAGGGTGTGCAGACCTTCTCTGGGCCAGCCTCGCAGGGACGTCATTTCACCAAAATGCCAAGGGTAGCGGAAGTGACATCACACGACCCTTGACCCCTGATGACATCACAGAAAGTGATGTCATTTGACCCCACACCGAAGTGATATCGCGGGTAGCGATGGAACACAACCTTTCACCCGTTGACAAAACAGGAAGTGGCATCACATAGCATTGTACACTACAAAAAATATGGTCATGATATCACTATAATGTGATGTACATTTCATACAAGAATGGATCGCCATATGTATCGTTAAGATCAGTGTTTATAGGCCCATATTACCAAATTACTGTGAATGCAAGCAAACGTCCATGACCAAATGATAGTGATGTGTTATTATATAGCACTTAGGCTTAAGCGCTTTATATAGAAAAATATACACCCAATATCACCCAACCTGTGTTGGTACTCATTTATCGACCTCAGAAGGATGAAAGGCTGAGTTGAGGCATTTAAGAACAGACTAAATCAGAGACTCACCCCCCAAAGTGTGCCTGAAATAAACCTTTAATCAGTCTAGCAATTATTGTATAGAATTCCATTGTTTGGTATTCCTATTCTTTCTTTTTTAGGGTCAGTGCTGAAAGTATTAGACTTGTGGCACTCCTGTTCTTATTTTTCTTATTTTTTTTTAAAGGGCCTTACCAAGAAAGCCAGCCACTCCAGAAGTAAAGAGCCACATGGTGCTGGCCACAGCCCAGGAGATTCCAGTACAAAAAAATATATATATATTTATTTTGTTTTGCTTTCTTTTTTAGATGTCGCAAGGGAGAACACAGAGGTCACAAGGCCGACATAAGAGGTCGCAGTTGCAACCTCTGGCGACCCCTAAATGACGTCCCTGCAGCCTCGGCCCTGGCGTCCCTTGTCTCTGCTCAACACGGCTTCCAGCACCTGTCTCCCGCTCCTGTCTTTCCGGTCCGCCTCTCTTCAGCCGGCTCCAACAAATCCAGCCTGCTGTTTCTCACCCTCTCCTCTGCACAGCCCGTGTTTTTATATCTGTTAGGCTTGCTAAGTGACCACAAGTGAAGGCCATTTAGTCCAATTGCCTGACCATAGATAAAGGGACATGCCTGACTGTTAAATCTAAACTCCTTCACAGCCCTCTTCTTCGTCTCAGTTCCAGAGTGGTTTTTGGGGAGGTTTGCACTATAGAAATGAGGATGTGTCCTCCTTGTTGGTCTTGTCCTCGTCCCATTGTTAAAGTGGTATTTCGAGTGGATTGTGTCCTCCAACGGATTTCTCATCTTAGATGTTTTCCATCCAGCTTTGCTGCTCTCGGAAATTTTTTCGGCAGAGGGCGCCGTGCGTCGATGTCGTCGAGTCAATGGTCCCTCGAAGGCCTCTGTCGAGGGTGACGTCATCGGGTGTATAAGTAGCACGCGTGGCGCCCGTTGGACTCAGTTCCGTTTTTCCGCAGTTACGTTGCTTCGGACATTCGGCGCGCCTCGAGTTCTGTCAAGAAATTTAATATAACGAGAAGTAATTATGTCCTCGTCATCGACGCCGACCACGGCCCCGAGATCGGGTTTTAAGAAATGCAAGTCGTGCGGCTCAAAAATGTTGATCACGGACCCGCACCGCAAGTGTTTCTGGTGTCTCGGGGAAGGCCACGACATGGAGGCCTGTTCGAAGTGTCAGGCGATGACGGGGAAGGCCTTGCGAGAAAGGAGAGGAAAGCTACAGGTAGGTCGGAAGGATTGAAAAGCCTCTAGAGTCGAGTCGAGGCTCCATGGGGAAAAATCTCCTCAACGCGAAAGGCATCGATCTAGATCCCGAAGCGATTCTCATCGCTCGTCATCTTCGTCGAAAAAAAAAGTCGAAGAAACGACGCCATAGGTCTCCCTCCACCTTGTCGTCAGACGAGTCTCCGAAAATGAAATGCCCCACAAAACATTTATCAACCGAAGAGTGGGAAGCATTCAGGGTCAAAATGATGGAGGTGTTTGATAAAGCAAAGCCTCGTCCACGCCTTCTTCGGAAGCCGGCCGGGAGTGTCATCGCTCCGACGCTCGCGCGCCCTCGAGCCTGGGTGATCGTAAAAGGAAGGATAGGGAACCTTCCAGGACGCCGAGCGATAAACGCTCGAGTCGACAGCTCGAGGTCACCGACGCCGTTCGAGACCTATCACACCTCAAAGGCGAAACCGTCGAAGGCCACCTCGACGCCCTCGAAGTAGACCCTGTCGACAACCACTATGTCATCGACGCCGTCGACGCCTTTATCGACGTCGACGCCGAATCCCTCGGCGCCAAAGGCTCCAACCAAGTGAGGGCAGCCAGAAAAAGAGAAGGAAAAAGTTTAAAAACATGTAATTCCTTCAGAGCCTGGTACTACACCTCTTCCTCCTCCTCTCCCAGAGAAGATTTTCAAGCCTCTCCCTAGGAAGGAGTTTTTCAAATCCTTGACCTCAATTTTTGAGGAACAGGAGAGATCCGAGGAGGAAAATGTACCTTTTGGATTGGAGTATAGCACCCCAAATGTCCCAGAATGCTTGATCTCAGAGGAAAGCAGAATGAGGGATTTGGTGGAGTCTTTACACAATGAAAGTGGCATTGACACCTCTCCTGAGAATGACTTCGGTAGACCAGATCCAGGAGAGCATGCCAGTCCATCTTAACGTCAGTTAATGACCAAGGTGGTAGATTACTTGGGATGGGCTAGACCACCAGCCCAATTCGTCCAGGACGATTTAACAGACATATTGGACCATGGTCCCACTGAAGACCCAGTACTACCTTTTCATGTAGCCTTGCAAAACAGGGTGGCCAAGAATTGGGAAACTCTGGATTCTATTCCTCCGGTAAATAAATCCCTCGCATCAAAATACCGCCCAGCAAGTAGCGACCCCGGCTATCTGTCAAAACATCCAACTCCCGAGAGTTTGGTCATACAGGCAGCCACAGCTTCCAACAAACTTGCGTACCCGTCTATCCCTCCAGACAGGGACGATAAGCGTGTGGATGGTTGGGCACGGAAGGTATTTTCAGCCGGGAGCATGGCATTAAAATCTGCCAACTACACATGTGCCTTGGGAAAATTTTCGTACACTCTATGGGAGTGCATCGCAATGGCGGCGGAGCACATACCAGAAGGGGAAGAAAGGGAAGGATTCCTAGCCATCGTTAGAGATGGAAAGGAGGCCATGCAGGAATCCCTTCAATCTGGATTGGACACTGCGGATAGTGTAAGCAGGTCCATGCACACTAGCACGGTAATGCGCAGGTTTGCGTGGTTATGGAAGTCGGTGTTAGGGAGAATTCTCTCTTTAGGCTGAATTTCCTAATCTAGTGAGTCCCCCAGCAGCTTTGCTGGATTTCTGGAGTTTGTTTTTTTCCTCCTGCCAAGAGTGAGACTCTTTTCCTCCCACTCTTGGACATGATTTATGGTATTCCTTTGACTGGTAACGTGTTTTATGGGCTATGGGGTCCTTTACTCCATAGGGTCTCATGCGTTTTTCCTATGTGTGTTACACAGCACCCTCCGTGCAGTAACACAGGGGTGTCATAATGACACCCCACCGACTCCATACCCTGGGACTGACTACTGTCTCCCAGGGCATGTAAAGTCACCATTGGCTTTACTAGTCCCAAATTATTAACAGAAACCAGTACAAACCATCATATTGTGGACGTACTGGTCGGGGCAATTCGATTGCCCCGGGGTCTGTTAGTCGAGGGGGCACGATCCGTCCCCCCCTGATTGAGTTTTGGCTGGTGGCAGTGGAAACTACTTTTTATATTCGACCGCGAATATTTTCCTATGGGATTTTCCCATTGTTCGAGGCTACCAGCTTTCCTTATTTAATTCTCATAGCCTCGAACATACCGCCGGTTTATTTAATATTAATTCTCCGGTTGGTATTTTTTGCCAAGACTCGATTCTAAAATGGCGTTTGTGTTCTCTTCTGTGACTCCAACCCAAGTCGAGCCCTTTGTTTCACTTTTTTGCAGGCTTCTCCACAGAAGCCTCCAAAAGTGGTGCCACTCTGTCTGGGTACCACAAGGGGTGTGGGAGGGGGTTTAGGCACCCTGTCTGAGTTACTGTGGTAACTCAAGTCGCACTCTTGTGTGATTGGCCCAAGTGGTGAGCCGGCCGGCTCACCAATTAGCATGTTTGAGTGACAGCTAGGCTGAGTGAATGGGGTTTTTCTCCATAAAAGCAGGGCTTTGGGGACTGGAACTTCAGAAGTCGCCACAGGACCTGAGAATCCGACGAGGGAGAAGCTGAGCCGACCTACCTCGACGACACCACCGGTGGAGCCCTGCGGAACCGACTCACCACTTCCCGACGACAGAGAAGATCTCCCGGCTGGAGAGGCTTCTTCCCCTGACTGGTGGGCACAACCAGTTTACCTTTCTTTCTTCGCACCCCAGCCCAGTTTGTGGTCGAACTGCCCATGCCAAGCACCCCAGCGGCCGGATAGCCACTCACCACTGAACCGCGAATCAACGGACCGCTCCTTGTACCTGAGAAACTCCAGGGCTGGTTTCTTCCCTGGCAGTGCAACGGGCCAGTCTTCCTCCACGACGAGATCCTCTCTTCCCCCGGACGAAGCACCGACTTGCACCCGCTGCCAGGAACAACTGCCCCCGCTGGAGCGTTCTCACCACTTTAAGGTACCGTGTCCGCCAGGCCTCCCTTTCTAAAGATTGCAACAAGGTAATAATAACTCCTTAACCTTCTGGACTGGGCTGGCCGCCTTGACCCTCTAACTGGTCCCTTTTCTTTGATCCAACTTCTTTTTGAACCATTACAAGACTTTTGTGCACTGCAACCGTGTGACCTTGGACACATTTCGTTTGGATCCTCTTAAAGCGGATCCGGCCTACTAACTCTGAATTCACGGTTTTACTTTGCCTTCCTCTCTTGCTATGTTCTTGTAAAAGTGTTGGGATCTGTTTCAATTTGTTCTCTGCTTTTCTCTCCCTTTTTAAAAATGAACTATTAGAGTGCCATCTACGTTAAGCGCTCACCGCTGTCTGAAAATAAGTGGGGCTTTACTTAAGACTTGTCTAATATTTTTTTAAGGGAGTGTATATCTTTTAGTGACCGTGTTTTTGAATTGCTTACTATTAGTGCCTGTGTGTTTTTCTAGATGTGGTTTTAAATAAATAATTATATCTCTTTTACACCAAGCCCTGGTCAGTGTTTACTTGTTCTATTGTGTGCTCTTGACCTATTGTGAATACTCCGTATACTGCCTAACTCTTCTTGAGGGAAGTCTGACTGCTCAGCCACAGCTACCAAGTGAATCTGTGTGGTACAGACTGCTACCAAGTGGGTTTGCTGCCAAACACCTGTAGTCCTAAATCTTTTGCAGTGGTCCCAGAGGGAACTGCACAGGTTTCTGCCTAACACTGGTGTACAGCGGTGGGATTTGTATTGAGTATACACTTTAGAGTGCTTGTTGAACACTTTAGAACTAACCACCGAGCTTAGCAATAAAAAGTTGATTTTCTAACTATGTCTGCTATGGAGAGTTATACCCTAGAATCATTGTCTGCCAAAACTGCTGATTGCTTAAAAGTATTGTGTAGACATAAGAATCTCTCTGAGAAGGGCAAGAAAATGGAACTTATAGAAAGATTGTTAGAAAACCAAAGTCTGGGTGGTACAGATGAATCCACCCCCCCCAGCAAATGTAGAAAACAGTGATGGTATTGATCTGACTCAAAGTCTTGATAATGAGTCAGAAGAGGACAGTGAACCTAATGAAGTTAGCCACTCTGAGCCTCTGTCTGCTTTACCTCCTGTACCTACTGGGCCTATACCAGGTCCCACATGTAACCCTGCTTATTTTGAACTTGAAAAAAATGAAGCTTGAATTAGAGTACAAACGTTTTTTAGCTCAATCTGAAAGAAACCAAGAGCTAGAGTTCTAAAGAATGAATGCCCAGGCTGAGCAGAAGCAAGCTGAGTTAAGACTCAGAGAAATAGAGCTTAACCATGAATTAGAAATGAAAAAGTTGTCCGTAGAAAATGCTTCTCTCTCCTCTGGTTCTTCTAGGAGTTCCAGTCCCAAAAGACCCCGGATGCCTAAGGAATTAGTGGGTATGTATGAACCTAGATTGGATGTGTTGGATTGGTTGAAAATGTTTGAGTATAATCATGGGCTCCAGGACATCACAGGGAATGAGTTACTTCCCTGGTTGTTCTCTAGGCTTCCCCCTGTTGCAACTGATGTGGTAATGGAGTTGGGGGAGGTGGATAAGAAGGATTATGAATGTGTGAAGCTAGCTTTAATAGCTAGATTTGGGAAGACCCTTCCAAGTATCTTAAGAGGTTTAGGACCCTCAAAAAGCATGATGGTACCCCTTGGGCTACCTGGGTGAGTGAAAGTTTGAAAAACTTAGAGGGATGGATTAAGGGTTACAGAGTTAACACTTATGAAGGAATGAAGAAACTTGTAATATTGGAGTCAATTTATGATGCCTGCTCTCCTGAGCTCAGACAGCACTTGGCTGATTCAAAGGAATTAGATTCCAGGAAGTTAGCTAAGGCTGCTGACTTGTGGGTTGCCAACAGGGCCAGTCACAAGGATTCTGGGGCTACTCAGAAAAAGGATGAGGGAAAACAACCAAAGAAGGACTCCAAAGAGAATTCTAATAATTCCAATTCCAAAGAGGGCCCCAAACAGAACCAAAAGGGTAAGTACCAGGGAAACCAAATCAGGCTAGTGTACCTCCTGGTGCCAAACCAGAAGGAGGTCAGAACAAGCCACCATTCCAGAAAGCATTCGGTAAATGCTTTGTTTGTGGCTCTACTGACCACGTGAAAGGGGATCCCAGGTGTAAGGGTAAACCTTCAGGGGTCCAGCTTGTCTCCTTAGCCTTTGCTCCAGAGGAGGAAGTCCAAATGGCAAGTGGAAACTTTCTATTACTGGCTGATGAACCCATTGGAGTCTCAGCTAGTGTTTCTTTAGTGTCTCTGGGTCTGTGGGAGCAACAGAACTTAGATGTCTATAATTCTATCCCAGATAATACTAAAGAGTATTATAAGGACAGTGTCCAGGTGAATGGTCAGGAGACTCCTGCCATTAGGGTCACTGGGGCCAGCATAACTGTGGTGGACAAATCATTTTTTCAGGCTGAGGATGTTGCTAAGGCAGCCAAACGCCTCACCAAGTTAGCTGGAGGGCCTGTGCAGATGCTTCCCCAATTACCAGTTCTCATCCAGTGTAATGACATGACTATGAAGATACCTGTCAGCATACAAAGTGAGGTGCCAGGAAGGGTTCTGCTGGGTAATGACTTGAAAACTCTTGGAGTAGTGTCACACACACCCAGACCTCCTAGTAAAAGGTTACAGGAGCTCACCAGACCTGCAAGGGAGAGAACCATGAGAGGTACTCCCAAGGAGATGATGAAGAGATGAAGAAAGAGATCACTCCTGCTCCACTGGAGATGTCAGCTGCTGTCTCTAAGAAAATAGAAGAAAAAGGGAAACCTAAAACTTCTAAAAAGAACCTCATAGCCAGCACTCCAGTGCAGCCAACAAGGACTTCCCCTAGGTTGTCCAAAGTTACACCAGTAACTCCCCCTCCAGCTGAGGCTGAGAGGGAGGTACAACCCTGTGTGGTTGAACTAGACTCTGAAGAAGAGCTAGTAGAAGGCCAGGAACTCATTGGAGATCTGGATCCTGTTGACCATCCTGAGCTGCAGTCTTTACTGGCAGAAGGTGGACACAACAGGGCAGACTTCAGTAGCGGACAGAGAGAAAGTCCAACTCTGGAAGGTCTTCGCCACCAGGCGGATGCTCAGGCTGAAGGGTAAGAGCCTGGGAAATATAGGTTACACTGGGAAGATGGCCTCTTCTACAGTGAACCAACCGAGTCTGCACCTGGGGACAACAAACAACTTGTAGTACCCCAGGAGAACAGACCACAGTTCTTGCAGTTAGCCCATGAGATTCCTTTGGCTGGTCACTTGAGTTTCAAGAAGACTAAGGAAAGGCTCTCACTCTACTTTTATTCGCCGAAGATGGGGGCCGAAGTAGATAAATACTGCAGGAGCTGCCACACCTGCCAGACTTCTGGTAAGGTTGGCTCCAAGAATGTGGCACCTTTAGTGCCTCTCCCAGTTGTGGGAGTCCCATTTGAGAGAGTAGGGATTGACATTGTTGGTCCCCTTGATCCTCCAGGTCTATACTTGTTGTAGTAGACCATGCTACTAGATACCCTGAGGCAATTCCTATGAGGACTGTTAACGCTCCGGCTGTGGCTAAGACCCTCCTTGGTATTTTTACCAGGGTTGGGTTTCCTAAGGAAGTAATCTCTGACAGTGGGTCAAATTTTATGTCCCACTACATGAAAGCCATGTGGAAAACCTGCAGAGTTACTTACAAGTTCTCAACCGCATTCCACCCTCAGACAAATGGGATGGTTGAAAGGTTCAACAGAACCATGAAGAGCATGATAGGTGCTTTGGAGGACCCCCTTAAAAGAAAGTGGAACGTTCTACTGCCCTGCCTTCTCTTTGCTTATAGAGAAGTCCCTCAGGAGGGAGTAGGTTATTCTCCCTTTGAACTTCTCTATGGTCATCCGGTCAGAGGTCCATTGGCCCTGATCAAGGAGGGGCTGGAGAGTGCTCCTTCCCCCAAGCCAGTCAGAGTAACTGACTATGTGATAGGTCTCCGAAGGAGAATGTCACAAATGATGGCAGAAGCAAGTGATAACTTGAAAGCTGGACAAGCATTGGTCAGGCACTGGCATGACCAAAAGGCTAACATGGTTGAGTTTACTCAAGACCAGCTAGTTCTCGTTATGATTCCCACAAGGCAGAGGGCCTTGCAAGACAAATGGATGGGACCCTTCAAAGTTGTGGGTAAACTTGGAGAGGTCAACTATCTGGTGGACTTGGGCAACCCCAAAGAGGCTCCAACAATCTTCCACACCAACAGACTAAAAGCGTATGTCTCCAGACCTGATGTAGGAGCTTTGCTTCTAGCATCATCAGAGGAAGAAGAGGAGAGTGAAGCTCTTCCTGATCTCCTCAGAGGCTTACCTTTAGACGAAAAAATTGAAGGAGTAAATCTCTCTTCAAATCTGACACCTGAGCAACAGGAAGAGTGCAAATCTATGTTGAATCAGTTTGCCTCTCTGTTCTCACTTTCACCAGGCTTGACCCCTTGGGGACAGCATGACATACTCACTGGTGACTGGCTGCCAGTCAAAAGCAGAGGATATCGAATGTCAGAGAATGTAAGAACCTACATCAAAGGTGAGGTCAACAAGATGCTTGATCTCGGGGTAATAGAGCCCTCTACTAGTCCATGGTCTAGCCCAGTTGTGTTAGTACCAAAGGCAGGATCTAAAGAACTTAGATTCTGTGTGGATTACAGAGCTCTTAATGCAGTCACTAAGACTGATGCCCACCCTTTGCCAAGGACAGATGAGTTGGTGGATAGATTTGGTGCAGCCAAGTTCCTCAGCACATTTGACTTGACGTCAGGCTATTGGCAAATAGCCCTGACAGACCATGCCAAGGAGAAAACTGCATTTTCTACCCCAGTTGGTTTATACCAGTTTAAGGTTATGCCTTTTGGATTGAAAAATGCACCTGCTACGTTTGAAAGGATGGTAAACCAGGTTCTGAATGGGATGGAGGACTTCTGCATGGCATATTTGGATGACATAACAGTGTTCAGCAATTCCTGGGAGGAACATGTGGACCACCTGAGATATGTTTTGCAAGCTCTTGGAAAGGCCAATCTGACCATAAAGGCAAGTAAATGCCAGATTGGACAGAGTAAAGTGGTCTACCTTGGACATGAGGTAGGAGGTGGAGCAATAAGGCCTTTGCCTAGTAAAATTGAAGGTGTGCAAAATTGGACAACACCTACTACTCAAACCCAGGTGAGAGCCTTCTTAGGTCTCACTGGGTATTACAGGAATTTCATTGAGAATTATGGGTCCATAGCTTCTCCACTGAATGTCATCTCCTCTCCAAAATTCCCTAAAAAGGTTAGATGGAACGAGGAATGCAATCAGGCCTTTGAAACCCTGAAAAAGGCTCTTTGCCAACCCCCAGTACTCAGCGCTCCTGACTATCACCAAACTTTCATTGTGCAAACTGATGCTTCAAATGTAGGAATAGGTGCAGTCCTCAGTCAACTGGATGGGAAAGGTAGGGAGCACCCCATTTGCTTCATCAGCCGTAAGCTGAAGGATCCTGAGACAAGGTGGGCGACAATCGAAAGAGAATGCTTTGCTATTGTGTGGGCACTGAAGAAGTTTAGACCATACTTGTATGGTTCTACTTTTGTCATTCAGACTGACCACCAACCCTTGAGATGGTTAATGCAAATGAAAGGGGAAAATCCAAAACTATTGAGATGGTCAATCTGCCTTCAAGGGTTTGATTTCACCATTGAGCACAGGTCAGGGTGTCACCATCAAAATGCTGATGGACTCTCTAGGATGTTTGTCATCGACTAGAGGTATGAGGTTCATCCAGGAGTGGATTAAATCCTCCTGTCCCTTAGTCTGGGGGTGGGCGAGTGTTAGGGAGAATTCTCTCTTTAGGCTGAATTTCCTAACCTAGTGAGTCCCCCAGCAGCTTTGCTGGATTTCTGGAGTTTGTTTTTTTCCTCCTGCCAAGAGTGAGACTCTTTTCCTCCCACTCTTGGACATGATTTATGGTATTCCTTTAACTGGTAATGTGTTTTATGGGCTATGGGTTCCTTTACTCCATAGGGTCTCATGGTTTTTCCTATGTGTGTTACACAGCACCCTCCGTGCATTAACACAGGGGTGTCATAATGACACCCCACCATAGACTCCATACCCTGGGACTGACTACTGTCTCCCAGGGCATGTAAAGTCACCATTGGCTTTACTAGTCCCAATTTATTAACAGAAACCAGTACAAACAATCATATTGTGGACGTACTGGTCGGGGCAATTCGATTGCCCCGGGGTCTGTTAGTCGAGGGGGCACGTCTCCGTCCCCCCTGATCGAGTTTTGGCTGGTGGCAGTGGAAACTACTTTTTATATTCGACCGCGAATATTTTCCTATGGGACTTTCCCATTGTTCGAGGCTACCAGCTTTCATTATTTAATTCTCATAGCCTCGAACATACCGCCGGTTTATTTAATTAATATTAATTCTCCGGTTGGTATTTTTTGCCAAGACTCGATTCTAAAATGGCGTTTGTATTCTCTTCTGTGACTCCAACCCAAGTCGAGCCCTTTGTTCCACTTTTTGGCGGGCTTCTCCACAGAAGCCTCCAAAAGTGGTGCCACTCTGTCTGGGTACCACAGGAGGTGTGGGAGGGGGTTTAGGCACCCTGTCTGAGTTACTGTGGTAACTCAAGTCGCACTCTTGTGTGATTGGCCCAAGTGGTTAGCCGGCCGGCTCACCACTTACATGTTTGAGTGACAGCTAGGTTGAGTGAATGGGGTTTTTCTGCATAAAAGCAGGGCTTTGGGGACTGGAACTTTAGAAGTCGCCACAGGACCTGAGAATCCGACGAGGGAGAAGCTGAGCCGACCTACCACGACGACACCACCGGTGGAGCCCTGCGGAACCGACTCACCACTTCCCGACGACAGAGAAGATCTCCCGGCTGGAGAGGCTTCTTCCCCTGACTGGTGGGCACAACCAGTTTAACCTTCTTTCTTCGCACCCCAGCCCGGTTTGTGGTCGAACTGCCCGTGCCAAGCACCCCGGCGGCCGGATAGCCACTCACTACTGAACCGCGAATCAACGGACCGCTCCTTGTACCTGAGAAACTCCGCGGCTGGTTTCCTCCCTGGCAGTGCAACAGGCCCCTGTCTTCCTCCACGATGAGATCCTCTCTTCCCCCGGACGAAGCACCGACTTGCACCCGCTGCCAGGAACAACTGCCCCCACTGGAGCGTTCTCACCACTTTAAGGTACCATGTCCGCCAGGCCTCCCTTTCTAAAGATTGCAACAAGGTAATAATAACTCCTTAACCTTCTGGACTGGGCTGGCCGCCTTGACCCTCTAACTGGTCCCTTTTCTTTGATCCAACTTCTTTTTGAACCATTACAAGACTTTTGTGCACTGCAACCGTGTGACCTTGGACACATTTCGTTTGGATCCTCTTAAAGCGGATCCGGCCTACTAACTCTGAATTCACGGTTTTACTTTGCCTTCCTCTCTTGCTATGTTCTTGTAAAAGTGTTGGGATATGTTTCAATTTGTTCTCTGCTTTTCTCTCCCTTTTTAAAAATGAACTATTAGAGAGCCATCTACGTTAAGCGCTCACCGATGTCTGAAAATAAGTGGGGCTTTACTTAAGACTTGTCTAATATTGTTTTAAGGGAGTGTATATCTTTTAGTGACCGTGTTTTTGAATTGCTTACTATAAGTGCCTGTATGTTTTTCTAGATGTGGTTTTAAATGAATAATTATATCTCTTTTACACCAAGCCCTGGTCAGTGTTTACTTGTTCTATTGTGTGCTCTTGACCTATTGTGAATACTCTCTATACTGCCTAACTCTTCTTGAGGAAAGTCTGACTGCTCAGCCACAGCTAACAAGTGATTCTGTGGGTACAGACTGCTACCAAGTGGTTTTACTGCCAAACACCTGTAGTCCTAAATCTTTTGCAGTGGTCCCAGAGGGAACTGAACAGGTTTGTGCCTAACAGTCGGGTTTTGCACCGGACGTACAGAACCGCCTCCTGAACATGCCTTTTGACGGGTCTCACCTTTATGGCAACAAGGTTGACGAGAGCCTTGAGAGGTTGCAGACCTCAAAAGCAGTGGCAAAATCCTTAGGAGCTGTATTAGGCAACCTCAGCCTTTTCGTGCGTAAGGGCAATCATGGAGGGGACGATCCTATCGTTATTACACCTCATACGGGAAGACGAGAGGAATGGCCAGTCAAAGGGGCCAAATAAAGGCCACTCGTGGTGGACGAGGAAAACGTGCTAAGCCTGCTCCAGCTGCAGCCTCTTTGCCATCAGCAGCTGCAACATCCGCCACAAAACCACTTTGAGGACTTGCATCACAAAACACCTGTAGGAGGCAGGCGGTCGCAGCATCTGCAAGAATGGCGAGCCATTACTTCAGATGTTTGGGCTCTAGAAATAATAGCCCAAGGCTATTGCCTTCCTTTTCTAAAGCAACCTCTAAGCAATCCACCAGGGAGACATCCGTTGAAACTTTCAAACCCGCTCCTACAGCAGGAAGTTCTAACCCTGCTGGAGAAAGGTGCTATAGAACCAGTACCTGCAGCAGAGAGGAACAAGGGTTGGTACTCCCCATATTTTTTGATCCCCAAAAAGGACGGGGGACTGAGACCCATCTTGGACTTAAGAAGCTTGAACAAGTTCCTCAGGAAGGACAAGTTCAAGATGGTTACCCTTTCTAAGATTGGTTGATCAGAGCGCGCTCTGCCGAGCAAGCACTGGATCATCTGAAAGTCACCTGCCACTTCCTCCACAAACTGGGCTTCTCCCTCAATTTCAAGAAGTCTCAAATGACATCTTCCCAACAGCTTCAGTACATAGGAGCTGTACTAGACACATCCTTGGTAAAGAGCTCGCCTCCCAAGTCGAGGGCTCAAGACATTCTTCAGATGGTTTCCAAATTCCAAAATGCCCAAAATCTCCAAGCTTACGACTTTTTAAGGTTGCTCGGCCTCATGGCATCCTGCATCTTTCTGGTGCCAGAGGCACGCTTGAGGATGAGATCCCTTCAATGGGCCCTAAAGACTCAGTGGTCCCAGTTCTCGGGTCAAATGACAGATCTTCTTCAGATTCCGAACAAGGTCAGACAAGACCTTCTATGGTGGACCTGTACAGAGAACATCCTAAAAGGAGAACGATTTTGGCAACCATGGCCGGAGATCACAGTAGTGACGGACGCCTCACTCCTTTGGTGGGGAGCTCATGCCAACGATTTGACAATCAATGGTCGTTGGTCTCCATCGGTGTCCAAACTACATATCAACCTTTTAGAGCATAGGGCAATCAGGCTAGCGCTGAAGGCCTTCCTGCCATCTGTCAGGGGAAATAATGTCCTGATAATGACGGACAACACAGTGGCCATGCACTACCTAAACAAAAGAGGAGGCGTGGGGTCACTACCCCTGTGCAGAGAGGCAATGCAGCTCTGGTATTGGGCGATTCAGGAGGGAATCTCTTTAACGGCAATTCATCTAGCCGGGGAAGAGAATATGACGGCAGATGCTCTGAGCAGGCAGAGCACGGTATCCCACGAATGGGAACTGGCTCAAGAAGTCATTCAAGAGATCTTCGCCCTTTGGGGAACCCCTCAATTTGACCTGTTTGCAACCGGTTTCAAAAAAGATGGCAGGATCTTCTCTCCAGAAAGAACATGGCATGATAACCTGTTCTGAGATGAGAGTTTGCAGCACACGCTTTTTGCTCACTGTACCTTTCACGGATGGGAAATATCCATTTGCATATCAGTCTTTGTCCCACCCACATGGGCAGTCCAGCACTGTAATGCTATGGCATATGGCAATTCCTCTCTGAACAAGAGTACCAAAAGCAACCCCATACACATGTTTCAGCCTTGTTGGGCCTCATCAGTGAGGTGAAGCTTTGTCTCTCTGAGCACAGTGAGCAGGGAGTCCACGTCTGGTTGCCCCCAAGTAACTCAGGGTGACCAACCCCAAGTCCCTTGCAAATATTTCAAAAAAGGTAGCAGGCGCTCCTCTCCAGAAAGAACATGGCATGATAACCTGTTCTGAGATGAGAGTTTGCAACCGGAATCAACCGAAAATGCGAAAGGTATTGCTCAAGGAAATTTCCCCCGAGACGAGCCCTGGGGGACGCGTTCGTGGTGGAGTAGAATTTTCCACTATTGTACGCGTTCCCTCCGATTCCCGTCATTCCTCAGGTCATCAGGAGGCTGAGAAGGTTTTGAGGCGCATGATCCTAATTGCCCCGGATTGGGCTAGGAGAACGTGGTACCCGGACCTTCTAGACATATCCATCTGTCCTCCAGTACGTCTTCCTCAGAGAAAGAACCTTCTCTCTCAAATGGAAGGTCAGGTTCTCCATCCAGAGGTCAAAACGCTCAACCTTCATGCTTGGTATCTGAAAGGCTGAGATACAGGGATTGGAACCTTCCAGATGACGTTATGGAGGTGTTGCTTTCAGCAAGAAGGCCAGCAACAAAGTCTCTATACCGTTGCCGTTGAAAAAAGTTTTGCAACTGGTGCAGAGAAAAGAATGTCAATCCTTTTCTATGTTCTATTCCGGAAGTATTATCTTTCCTTCTGACCCTAGCACATAGAGGTCTGAATATTGGAACAATTAAGGTTACCTTGCGGCGCTTTCCATTTTCAAGCGCTCAGCCGAAGAATGCTCCTACTTCAAAATTCCTTTGATAACACAATTCTTAAAAGGACTCACTAATGTGTTTCCTCCTCACCCATTTCAAGCACCAATCTGGGATCTAAATTTAGTCCTAAAATTCTTAATGTGTGCTCCTTTTGAGCCTATTCACACGTGTCCATTAAGATTACTAACGTGGAAAACAGCCTTCTTGAATGCTCTAACATCAGCAAGAAGAGTGAGCGAATTGCAGGCACTGTCTTCTGGGCCACCCTATACTGTGTTCCATAAGGACAGAGTTGTGTTGAGGGTAAAACCATCATTTTTACCGAAAGTAATATCTGATTTTCATTTAAGTCAGAAAATTGTCTTACCCGCATTCTATCCTCCACCCCATCCTTCGAAGGAGGAGGAAAGATTACACAGGTTGGATCCGAAAAGAGCTTTAAGCTTTTACATCTCTAGACTTCCAGACTTAGAGTGGACAACCAGCTGTTTATAGGTTACACAGGAAGGAAACTGGGTCAATCGGTGACAAAACAGACAATTTCACGCTGGATTGTGCTTTGCATTTCAGAATGCTACAGACTAGCTCAAAAAGACCCTTCGGAAGGGTTAAGGGCTCATTCCACCAGAGGCATCGCCTCCTCCACGGCCCTTCAAAGAGGTGTTCCAATAAGATCCATTTGCGAAGCAGCAACTTGGTCTTCGCTACACACCTTCTCAAAATTCTATAACCTGTCTAGGGAGCTAACTTTTGGAAAAGCAGTATTATACTCAGCCATGTAAGAGTATCGAAAAATCTACCTCCTCCTCCAGAGGAATTGTCCATACTGCTTTGGGAGTCTATCTAAGATGAGGAATACTTTGGAGGACACAATCCACTCGAAGAACAAGTTACTTACCAACTGGTAATCTTCTTTCGATTTTCCTCCAACGTATTCCTCATCGCCCTCCCCACCTACCCCTCTGTAGATTTTTCCGGGTTATTGCCATCTCAAATCTCGCAAAGCTCATACCTGTCTGCAGGCATAATCTACACAGTACAAGATCAAAGATAAAAAGGGGGAAAAACAGAACTGAGGCCGACGGGCGCCGCGCCTGCTACTTATACACCCGATGACGTCACCCTCGACGGAGGCCTTCGAGGGACCATCAACTCGACGACATTGACGCATGGCGCCCTCTGCCGAAAAAATTTCCGAGAGCAGCAAAGGTGGATGGAATACATCTAAGATGAGGAATACGTTGGAGGAACATCCAATCGAAAGAACGTTACCAGTTGATAAGTAACTTGTTCTTCTCAGGGACATTTTGTAAGGTTGAAAAGGGGAAAGGCTGACAGTAACCTACAAAGGCTGTTGGGACAGAAGGTTCATTTTGAAAAGGGAATGGGGTCCCACCTAAGGACTTCTCTCCCCACCCCCCCAAAGTTCCCTCCACCCAGGTGATCATCCCTCGCATATCCACCCCAGGGTCGGGATCCAAAAGCGATTGCCTTTCCCTGGCCACCTGAGAGGAGGATTCTGGGGGACAAGAAGTGACAACGCCCTCAGGTTCCTCACAATATCAAGACTCAGGCTTGTAAAGAAATACTTTAATAAGTACTATATGCAAATAAATACAGTATAAAAATAAAGCGCTGTGAATAGATACTCCTTTCCCGTTAATTTACTACACGCAACAAAAGCTGTCTGTGTGTGCAGGTGGGCATAAGTGCAAGGAGGAAATGTGCACTGGTGACCTCATGAGGTGGCATGGGGGGAGCATGTCCCCCAGCACCCCAATAGAATGGCCCTCTATGTTATGCCATAAACCATGGACTTTATCCTCACAGTGAGGAACATGGTGTACATTGACATTTCTCCCATCGGATTGGCGACTGATTCAGCAACGTCATGAACCAATATGTTCAGGTTAATGTGGTATGGTGCATGCTTATGTGCTAGGTGCTGCTTTGAGAACGCCTGTTGGAATTTGGAATGCAAGTGGTTGGGAGTTCTGAGAGTGACTGTTGAGGGAACATCAGCATGGGAGCTTGGACTTGAAGGATATATTCTCCCTATTCTCCTGCCTGACCTTCTGCTGTAACTGAAGAAATAAAGAGTGCATTTCCCTTTTGTACTTACCGGCTCAGCGTGGTTTCTGTGTGTTGTCTCTCATCTCATGCCTGAATACTTCCATTTGGCGACGAGGATGATGAAAAGCGAACATATGGAGAGATGCAGACACCAATGATGAGGAGGGCTGGTGGAGAAGCCACAGAGAAATCCAGGAGTGGCATTTGGGAGGTCACTGTGAGAGGTCCAGGGCCACGGGAGCTGTGCATGAGAGCCAGAGTGGCCCCGGGATGTTCAGGATGGAGGCCGCTGTAACAGCTCACAGTGTTCAGTGTTTTGAAGGGGCGAGAGGTTTGGAGGGAGTTGTGAGGAAAGGACCTGCGAATGTCTGACATCATTCATCGTTTACGAAAATGTGCATTTGTGATGGGTAGAGGTGCACTGAAGAGAGGTACTGTGGTGCTCTGGCCCTCTGACACTGAGAAAAGTGGGGCTTTGTAATGTAATGAACGCAGCTGCACAAGAGGAAGAGATTTCCAAGTTAACGTACTGTGCTACGTGACCGTGGCGGCACTGCAAGGAATGTAGTGGATTGCCTTTTTTGACTGCAGTGGCATCGGAGGTTGGGTGCCGTGGTGCTTAGGGAATATTATTTGAGGTACTTGTATTATGTGAATACGGTGTAACTGGAGATGTAGAGGGAGCGACAGGGAGATTGTATTGCATACAGAGTTGTGCTGGAGTGACACATGAAAAGCCCAGCACTGAAGAAGTTTAAATTAGTCCCTCAACATTGGTGATTGCTGCTCGTCGGCTGACTGGTGTTTCCATGACATTTTCGTTGTTGATATAATGCATGCTATTGATGTATTTACTTTTAGGTTGCGCATTGCTTGGTGACCGATTGGTACAAGGTGTGAATGTGCAAGGTTTTTTAACATGGTAGTGGCGTTGAGTGAAGAGTGATAATGAAAATTATGAATAGTGAAACGTTTTTACATTATTAGTACTTAATAGGTTTTCTGCATGTGTTAGGGGTTATTAGTACACCATGAAGGTGAGAGTTAGAATTTCTGAGGTAGCAGAGTCGTGCATTTTGTAGCACAGAGTGAATGCGCACCATCAAGGACAGATGTATGTTTTAGGGTGCAGATTTGTGCCGCGTGAGCAACATATAGTGAGGACGTGCAGTCTGTAAAATTTAGCTTGTGGTTTGGGTGTGATTGGTGCACCATGAAGTGTCTTAATATGTGGTTCGGGAAAAATGGGTACACCATGAACATGTCTGTTAGTTTCACCATGAGTAGGAATTTTAGGAGAATGTATGTTTTATTCTGAAGTTAATTGAGGGTGCTGCCTGATCACCACAACCCTCGTAGGTTTTTTGTTTTTATGCTCACTTTGCTTGCATTTTTTGATGCTGTGAAATGGTATGGTGAGTTTGAAGCAGTGGAAAATGGTGATTGCTCTGGCAGTCATTTTATGTGCAGGCGTGGTATTAGGGAAGTGCTTGATGTGTAGCATTAGTAGTTTTGAGGTGCATCTGGGTGGAGGTGTTGTAGTACTTAATGCACATTGTGAGTAGGACCTGTTGACTGGGAGGCACTAGTTGTGCTTGGAGTTTATTAATGTCAGGGAGTAGACGGTGCACTTTTGTGCGGTAAATTTTGAAGTAGTTAATGTCAGGGAGTCAACATTAGCGCACTGTTTTGCAGGACGTTTTGAAGTAGGTAATGTCAGGGAGTAGACATTAATGCATTAGTGTGCAGGAAGTTTAAGTTGTAGGAATTAAGATTGGTGGATGGTTGTAGTTGGGTGCTTCTAGGAGTGGTTTTATGTCTGGGAGTTGTGAGAAACCTGAAGGTGTCTGACTCACTAGTCCCCGGGGATCTGTCATCCAGGTGGCCAGGACACAGCCATCGCTATTGGATCCAGTTCCTGGGGGTGACCAGTGCTGGGGCATCACCTGGATGAGGGGCTTCGGGGAGTGGAAGTGGAACACCGAAGGTTGAGACGTGGTATCCCCTTCCTTATAGCACCTTTTCCCCATCCTGCCCAGTAGGATACTTAGAAACTCTACCCCCTGCCCCTTATTCAACACAAATACTTTCTCACAGCATGAACGACAACAGAATAATATCCGAGCCGTTTACCTAACATGTCCCAACACAAGTGTCAGGCAGAGTCAGGCAATTACCGACAACCACTCACACCTGACTCCCCTTTCCCTTCCCCATAGCGATAAAAGGCAGAGCACAAGAGCACACTCCGAGCAAGGCCGAACGCACGAGGAAGCAGCCATTCCAGGATGGCAGTTCAAACGGAGGAGAAAGGCAGCAAGACCTGAAAGGACGTCAAGGAGAGAGTTGCCCTTTTCAACCTAGAACTGCAAAGCCTCTGATGGAAGAAACATAAGACGGGGAATCACAAATGGTGTGGCGGATGTCAACAGTACATGGCACCCTCCAGCACTGATAGCCAGGGAAGGGAGACGTGGTTGCCATTGTGGTACCATCCTTGACTCCATCAGCAAAGGAACCGCCAGCGAGTTCAGCACAGCCAGTGAGTCTGAAGAACCTGATAATCAATTGGACTGTGTTTACTCAAGGTTGCAGTGGCAACATAAAGAAGATAAATAGACAAGAGGCCTTTGTGAACAATACTTGGTACCAGAGATAGAGTGGTCCGGTCCCACGTGGGCACTCAGTCGAAGGTCTCTGATGGGTACCCCTATTCTGAACAAAGAGACTGTGTCGAACATTGTGAGTAAAGAAACTACAAGTACCAAGAGGCCATAGGGAAGGCTGGTATAAGGTGTTAAGGTGGTCATACAAAGGTGAAGCCAAATCTCTTGTACAGTCGAAAGTCCTTATCACATTGTACAACTTTAGATATTGTGAAACCGGCGTTTGTGCCCGGCTGAGGGGAACGCTGTGCGAACTGTGAATGTATGAAGCCCGCGCTTGCCGTAGGCTAACAGTGACTCAGCGAGACAAGATCGCCCTTTGGAAGTCTCTTTTTAAAGATTGGCCAGTGCTTGTAAGGTCTGAGCCCGGATGAGGGGGACCTCACTTAACCAAAGTGGTTGTTTCAAAAGACATTAAGACTTTTGAATATTACCACTTTGCAAAACCTGACTGGGGGCTTTAGAGAACGTCTGACTGGGGGCTGAGACCCAGACTCAGGTAAAGGGAAGAACCTAAGGTGTCTATAAGAACTTTCTGTTGAAAAGTGAGGAACATTGTGATTGGAAGTATGAACCCGACTTAGGGATGTCCACAGTGAGTGGTTGGTCTGAGCCCGACTGAGGGTACTGACGACTGAGAAAAGGATCAGAGCCCGGCTGAGGGGGATCCATGGGTGAAAGGTTATCACCCGACGTAAAGGTTAACAGAAGGAACCTCAGAAGCAAGAGACTTGGGCACAGAAGGCCTTGATATTGAGAAAAGGAACTGTAAGCTTGTGCCAGAGAAGCCCTGGAGTGTGCTGTGCTCGATAGTCCCACCTTGTCCCATGCTAAAAATGTGGGGAAGGGAGACCCCGGCAATAACATCCTGATTTATCATTTTGTGAACACTTCTATACTCCACTAGGACTGTATTATTATTTGATGGTCGTAGCTTGCCCCCATCTTAGATTTAGGTTTAGATTAGGTGTTTATCTGACCCATTTTACAGTTTAATAAACACCCTTGAACTGTGATCACTTGTGTCTGTCTTACTTTAATGCATTCCTACCTTACAGAGTAGACCTTAATGCACTGTTGTGCAGGACGTAGGTAAGTGTAGTCATGGCGCATCAGAGTCGTTTAATGTCTGGGAGTAGAGATTAATGCATTGTTGTGCAGGAAGTGGGGAAATGTAGTTAAGAATTGAGGTTTAATGTTTTAACAAGATTATTAAAGAACATTGTAAGTATATTGGAGTATCACCAGTGCATGGGAGTGACTAACCTGTGTCTGGTGGGAAGTTTAGTTTCCACGTATACATGGACTAGTCAATCATGTACATGGGTTCTGATGTGCTGCTCTCTTGCAGTTACATTTGTTTAATTTGTTCTTTGTTTAGTGAGTGACTTTTCTTTGTTCTTCATTTTTATTTGTTTCTAGGGGGATGTGGTTGTGCTTTTGGTTGTGGTGTGTGTGGGTGCTTGTTGGTTTGTAGGGTTTGTGGTGCTTGTGGTTGTGTTCTCAGGACGTTTAGTAGGTTGTTGGTGGCATGACAGGATTTTGGTTTGTGTGTCTGATTGCTCTGTGTAGTTGAGCAGGTTTGCGTTCAGTGATGACAGACCTGAGGCCCTGGTGTGGTAGGCCAGGGCAGAAGGAGGTTATGTTTTGTTTTGATAGTTGTGAGTATAGGTAAGGTTGCTGCTCTTGTGTAGCGGTTTAAACCCAATTGTGCGTAGTTTGTGCTTGGATGTGGCACACGTAAGGGCCTGGTGTGGCTGGCCAGGACATAAGGGAGATTTTGTTGTACTTTGCAGTCTACGTTTTCCTGTTGTGCGTTGTCATCTGTATGGTGTTGGTTCTGAGTGGTTGTGTTAGGTTGGTTCTTGTGTTCTGTTTGGGAAAGTGGTGTGTGGTATCTTGCATGCTTGTGTGTTAGGTGCTGCTTTGAGAATACCTGTTGGAATGTGGACTGCAAGTGCCTGGGAGTTATGAGAGTGACCGTTGAGAGAACTTTAGCATGGGAGCTTGGACCTAAAGGATGTATTATACCTATTATCCTGCCTGGCCTCCTGCTGTAACTGAAGAAATAAAGAGTACCTTTCCCTTTTGTACTTAACAGCTCATGCGTGGTTCCTGCGTGTTGTATCCCATGCCTGAATAATTCAGTTTACTGCTGTTGCCCGTGACTGAGGATAGGGATGCAGCTGTCTGCTGGGTTTATCTGGATTGGAAATATTAATATGAATGGCCCATCTGCTTCTGCTGTGATGTGTTACAGCTGCATTGGAGAATGCTGCCAATAATGAAATAGTTGAACATAATATGTATCTGTATAATGTTATGCAAAATCCTTTGCAGCATATTGTGTTGGTACTTAGTTTGAATCCACATGTTATGTGTGATGCCATTTATGAGATGTGACATTGCTTAAATATGTTTTAAGTCCCACTGTTGAACAGCGAGGCTGTTGAAGTTGATTGAAACATGGTACCAAATACATGTGCTTATGTCAAGAGGAATACACCTTACAGTATGCACAGGCTTTAAAGGAATGGGTTACTGCAGATTTCCTGTGCTGGGTTTGGCAAATAATTGGTTGTTTGGTGGAACAGCTCTTCTTGTAGACAACACTGGCATCCCTGTTAATGATTTGGGGTAGCCCCAGGTTCCAATTCAAGTGTTGGCTTCACCTTCTTCTAGAGGACAACAGTTAAACAGTTAATCCTGGTGATGGGAGTAGTTTCTTACCTGTAACTCCATTTTGCCAGCGTTGTTATCTTTCATGGATTCACATGCTGTAAATATTCCCCGTCGTCTGGCTGGGAAACCCTGGTTACTTTGACTTAGTAATTTTCCTGTTGAAAAACTTGACATTGAGTGTCCCATCAACGTCGTTATGGGTGCTTTTTGTTGCCCACCAGTGGGAGGACTAGTGTACAGCTCCACCCCAGCAGCTTACTCTCAGATTTTAAACACTCCAGCAGGAGGATATACCTCAAAAGAGGATGTTTGCTTGTAGGGGGTAGGCTGGAGGGCACATGTGAATCCATGAACGATACCAACGCAGGAGAAATTGAGTTACAGGTAAGAAACTACTCCCTTCTCCAGCATTGGATCATTCTTGGATTCACATGCTGTGAATAGATTTTGTAGCAGTATAAATGTTAGGCAAACACAGATTAGGTATTTTAAAATAGTCTGCATTAATGTAAGAAGAATACATACTCAAGTAGAGAAAGGACCCAACCCTGGAAGCTGCGGGGCTTATCTTACTGGAACAGCCATTGAAGAACTGCCCGTCCCATCTGCCCATGCTCAGCGTGTTGCTGGTGTAAGCAGTAGTGCCTGGTGAAAGTGTGGGGAACTGCCCATGTTGCCGCTTGGCAAATGTCTTTGATGGGTACCCAAGATCAGAGAGCCGCTGAGGCAGCTGTGGCTCTAGTGGAGTGCACTTTGGGAGCCGATTGTAAGGGCCTGTTGGCCTTAGAGTGGCAGAAGGAGATTGTAGATGAAACCCATCTTGAAATGCCTTGTTCTGATATGGCTGTTCCCTTGTTGGATGGACCAACATCGACAAAGAGCTGCTTAGTCGATCTGAAAGATTTTGTGAATTCAAATAATATCTCAATGCCCTTTTAACATCTAGAGAATGTAGAGCCTTCTCCGCTGGTGAAGTGGCATTTTGAAAGTATGTGGGTAGTGTTATGGTAGCATTTGTATGAAAATCTGAGGGCAATTTAGGGATGAAATGAGGATTAATGGACTCTTTGTCTCTCAAGAACCGTAGATACGGAGGGTCTACAACCAAGGCTTGGAGCTCTGAAATGCATCTAGAAGACGTAATAGCCACTAAAAACACCACCTTCCAAGTTAGAAATTTGATTTGGGCTGTTGACAAAGGATCGAATGGAGACTTCATAAGCCCTGCTAGGGCCAGGTTCAGGCTCCATACAGGTGGAATCATTTTCTTTGGCGGGAAGGTACGAAAAAGACCTTTTAAGAAGTGTTTGATTAGCCTGTCACTGTAGAGAGAAGATGATCTTCTTTTCTGTGTGAACGTGGAGTTCGCTGATAAATGCACTTTGATGGAAGAGATTGCTAAACCTTCTGTAGCTAACTTTAGCAGATAAGGGAGGATATGATGAGGTTTTATAGCTAGTGCTGCAGGTTAGGCTGCTGTGCACACCATGCACAGAATCTTTTCCATTTTCTGCTATATGAAAGATGGGTTAAAGGAGCTCTAGCTGCTGCTAGCATGCGCCGGCAGTCATGAGCAATATTCAAATCACTGAATTTGGAGTGGTCAGGAGCCACGCTGTTAACTTGAGAGAGCCTGGGTCATGATGAAAGATCATCCCGTTGTTCAGGGATAGAAGATTGGTATGAGATCCTAGATGAATCGGATCGTCCGCTGCCAATTGAAGGAGATCCGAGAACCAGGTCTGCCTGGGCCAGTATGGGGCTACCAAGATTATTCTGCAGCAACCTTTGTGTATCATCTGTATTATTTTCCTGGTGAGAGGAAATGGAGGGAATGTGTAAGCAAACACACCGTTCCAAGGGAACGAAAATGCGTCCCCCCTGAGAGTCGGGATGCAGAATCTTGCTGGCATATTTCTGGCACTGCTTGTTGTTGGGGCTGGCGAATAGGTCTAGAAGGCGGTGACAACACCTTTCGAACATTTTGGCTATCTGAATACTGTGCAGTTGCCACTTGTGTGTCTGCGAGGAGTCCCTTCTGAGGGTGTCTGCTTGCTTGTTCTGCATCCCCGGCAAGTGTAAGATCTGCAGTAGAATGTTGTGCCGGATGGCTCGATGCCAGATGGTCTGTGCTTCCTCAGACAAGGTGTTTGATCGTGTTACACCTTGCTTCAGTAGATAGAACATCGTGGTCGTGTTGTCGGTGAGGACCGCACCACCGAAACCTCGATGCACTGCCTGTAATTCCAGTACATTGATGTGTAGAACGGCTTCCTCTGGGGACCAGAAGCCTTTGACTTGGTGCTTGTCCAAATGATCACCCCCATCCTGCCTAGGAGGCATCAGTTACAATGGTAAGATGTTAATTTGGTTCTATCGGTGGCATTCCTTTCCGCAATGTTACAGCAGTATGTCCACCATTACAGTGTGTTGACAGAATCCGGGAGATGGTTACTTTGTCTTACCAGCAACCCCGGGTTTGAGACCATGTGGTAGCCGGAAACTATTGCACTGGCCGCATGTGAGGAATCAGAGGAATGCAAGAGGACATGGTCCCAAGAAGAGCCATGAATGTGCTGACTGTGACTGGCTTGTTTGGCGTGAATGAGTTTGCTAGAGTTATCAATCTTCTGATTCTTTCTGCAGAAGTTTTGACCAGATTGTGGTTTGTAAGGAATTGAGCACCCAGGAAAACCAAACTCCTTGAGGGAACTGTACAGGATTTTGAATAATTGATTGTAAAGCCCAATTGTTGGAGCAGCGTCTCTGTTTGGTTTAGAGAAGATAAGGCTTTTTGGTACGTTGAGCCTCGAACTAGCCAATCGTCCAAGTACCGGTAGACGTGGTGGCCTTGTTTCTGGGGGAAGTCTGCTACCGGTGTCGGGCACTTTGTGAATGTTCTGGGTGCTGATTTCAGGCCGAAAGGCAGTACCCGAAATTGATAATGGCTTTCGCTGACTACGAATTTGCGCTACTTTCGGTGCCTTGGATGTATTGGCACATGGAATTATGCAACTTTGAGATCTAAGTCCACGAGGAATTCCTGGGGCTGAACAGCTTTTATGACCTCCTAGAGCGTTACCATTTTGAATTTTTGTTTTTTGATGTTCTTGTTTAGTCTTCTTAGATCCAGAATAGGGAGCCACTTCCCGTCTGGTTTTTTGACGACAAAGTACCGGGAGTATACACCACTTCCTCTTGCTGACGGAGGAACTTTTTCGACGGCTTGTTTTCTTAGCATTAGACGTATCTCGTGCTGTAAAACCTGCTGATGCGGGTGAGCTACCTTTGTAGGGTG
Organism: Ambystoma mexicanum; assembly: GCF_040938575.1. Lineage (NCBI taxonomy): Eukaryota > Metazoa > Chordata > Amphibia > Caudata > Ambystomatidae > Ambystoma > Ambystoma mexicanum. The sequence goes on from NC_090939.1 coordinate 521,785,978, forward strand.
TATCAGGATTTGCGGGCGCTTGAACTCCAACAAGTGGCCATACTGGATTTCATCTAGCACCCACATGTCACTCGTCGAGGTAGAACGCCAGATCTCCCCCCACCTGACTGCCTTTGGGCAGTTATTGTTGCGCCTTATTGTGCTTACCTCTCTGGGAGGTGGCAGATCCACGCTTTCATTGGCTTTGGTACTCTGTGTTGCTCTAGGAGGATTGATAATTGCGGTTGTAGCCCTGAGAATAATATCCGCCACTTCTATAGCTCTTGTTGTCTCTGGGGCCTGAGAATCTTGCATTGCCTGAGGCTCCTCGAAAGGAGAGAAAGGACCTCCTCCTTTGAAGGGCTGTGAGAGACCTAGCCGTGTCTGAGTCAGCCTTCATGGCTATAAGGGCCTCTTCCATTTTGTCTCCAAACAGATTTTCCCCTACACATGGCATATCAATGACCTTGTGTTGCACTTCTTGGCAATAATTTGTGCAACGTAGCCATGCATGGCATCAAAGGACTACACCATTCCCAATCTGCTTGAACCCTGTTTCAACCAGGTCTACAGGGATGTTGATGCTGTGATTCGAGGCTTCCTTTCCTTCGTGCCATGGCATCTTTTCTTTGCTGTTCCAGCAAGTGTTCCAATAAAGGAGCGAGACGGTGCCACATCTCTCGATCATATCGAGTGACTATTGCCAAGGCATTGGCTTCTTTAACGGTTGTCGCCCGAATGATGAGAACCTTCTTTCCAAAGGCATCCATTTTCCAGTTCTCGTTGTCTGACGGAGTGGCACACGTATGCTGTGTTCAAGCCTTGCGGCTTGCTGCCGCAGAGACAACTGACTCCAGCGCAGGTTGCAAAGTGAGGCATTTCGGCATAGTATCCGGAGCCTTGAATTTCTTCTCCAACCTTCCCTTAACCGCCGGCTCCATGAAGGGTTGCTTCATGGTACGGAGGCCTTCCTGCCACACATGATCCAGAATGGGTATGGAAAAGACTGCCTGCCTGCGTTTACCAATATGGTCGAAGAGGAAACAATCTTTCTTTTCCTTATCTGGGATAAGAGCAAACTTCTGGCATGCCTTAGACATCATGGAGTGAAATGCCCCAATATCGTCTGGAGGCGAAGGCTGAGCCGGGCTACCCAGTGCTTCTTGGTCAGGATCTGTGTCCCAAGTGTCGACTCTCTGTGGAGACGAGGAGGCGGTGGAACTTGTATCTCTTGGACCAGTGTCCTGGTCTTGGTCGATCAGTTCCCTTTCTTCTTGGTCACTCCTACATGGCGTGGACCGAATGTATGTGGATGTGGAGGTCTATGTGGTGTTTGAATACTAGGAAGTATGCCCTGTTCTCTAGGGGGATTGGTTGTATCCCTTCGTTGAGGGGTAACTTGAGGTTCTCCATAAGGTTGAATTGCTTGAGCTTGAGGAAGCTGAAGCCTGGCGTCAAAATGGCCTAACAGAGACTGCAGTGTAGTAAGGACCTGCATGTAAAGTGGGGTTTTGGAAGGGGGTATTGTGTGGCAGAGAAGGTGCTTGCGAACTCAGAGGTATGGTTTCCTCTCTAGATGGTCCATGGACAGGAGGATCAGAAGTTCCCTCTTCAGGATCAGATTCAAAGACACCTTGTTATTCGTATGGTGGAGGCTCAAATTCAGAGGTAATCTTGTGTTGCAGAATGTCTTCTGGCATGATAACTGTGTACCCCATAGGAGACATTTCCAGGGGGGCCTGGTCGTGCTGTATCGTGGTCCCAGTTAATACCCTTAGGGGACAATATATTGTCTTCTGTTGGCAATTCAGAAGCTCCGACGTGGTGGTTGTCTGGCGCGTAGGCTTGTAGGCAGACAACTTTTTCTTGGTTGTCGACGAGGTGGTCATCGACGAGGTAGTCATCAATGTGGTCTTCGATGAGAGACAAGCCGTAGACCCTGACGAAGCTGCCGTCGTGGTGGATGCCGTCGTGGATGGTGTCATCGGAACAAACTTCAACGCCGATTTGTTTTGTTTTTGTTTGTTTATTTGTAATGTGCCAAAATACCCTAAGGTAACAAGGCGCAGCAGTTACATGAATTTGCGAGGCTTAGTTACAACAATGATATATACATGTATGTACACACAATAATAGTAATTACAAGATTATATACAAGTATACAGGTAAGCATATGTGGGTACAGAATAAACAGTTGGCCAAAAAGACTTAATGACTAGAAATGTTTGAGGGCTTACGTTTTCAGCCATGCAACAATCTTTAATCGGAAGTTTTGATAAGGTAGGTCCATTCTAAGAGCAGGAGGTTGGGACTTCCACAGTTTAGCTGCTTTCACTGGGAAGCTATTGCCCCCTATGGTGGAGCGTTTCAAGTTGGGGACGGAAAGGCAGTCTTTATAGGCTGTTCTTGTGGGTCTCAGGGAAATCTGTCTATGAAATCTATCAATTAACTAGATTGGAGCAGCGTTGTTGAATGACTTGTGAGTAAGTGACGCAGTTTTTAAGAGAATTTTGTCTTTGATAGAGAGCCAGTTATTCTGTTGGCTATGTGCTGTGATATGATCTCTTCTGGAGATGCCGAGTGCCGTCCTGAGAGCGTTGTTCTGAAGAGTTTGTAGTTTGTTAGTGGTGACTTTGGATGACCCAAGATAGAGAGCGTTGCAATAGTGCAGGCGGGACAGTATGAGGGCTTTAGCAAGGGTCAAGCAGCTAGTGTCGGACAGAAAGGGTTTGGCTGCATGGATCAATTTACACCTGTAAGCCATGGAAGAGGCTAGGGAGTTCACCTGTTTGGTGAAAGAGAGGTTAGAGTCCAGGTAAACGCCTAGCGTTTTAACTTCTTGTCCCACCTTGATGCTATTGCCATCGATCGTGAAGGATGAATAGGCAGGGCCTAGTTTCTTTAGGCTAGCGGTGGTGCCCAGGATGAGTTCAGTTTTTTCATCATTCAGGCATAGTCCATGTGTGGCCATCCATGCCTAGAGGATGATGTACACTCTATTCACCTTCCCATAATCTCCATAAAGCGGAAGGAGGATCTGGGTATCATCTGCGTAGTTAGTGTAGGTGATACCGAGATGATCCAGATCATCGAAAAGGGGCTTGGTAAATATATCGTACAGTGTAGGGGAGACACAAGAACCTTGTGGCACACCACAGGTGATAGGTATAAGGTCTGCTGCAGCTGTAGGTGAAAAGACCCTCATGGTTCTGCCGTTAAGGAATGATCTGATCCATGTAATGGCCTCAACAGAGAAATGAGCTGGTGTGTGCATAGGACAGAGTGGTCGACCAGGTTGAATGCTGCAGAGAGGTCGAGGAGGAGGAGTAAGGCGGCTTGGCCATTGTCTCTGAGCTCATCAATCTGTGTTTTAAGGTCAATAAGAGCTGTCTAAGTCCCATGTTGAGGACAGAAGCCTGATTGTCTATCTCCAAGTAGGTGAAATTCTTCCAAGTATTGCTGAATTTGTACGTACGCAACCTTATCCAAGATTTTTAGAAGGAATGGTACGGTCGTTATAGGTCTATAATTTGTAAGCGGGCTGGGTCAAGTGTAGTTTTTTTAGTAATGGTAGTACCCAGGATTGTTTTAAATTAGAAGGGATAGAACTGGTTGAAAAGGAACCATTGATTAACTTTGTGATGAAAGGGGAGAGGTCACGGGCAGCGTCTTTAATAAGCTGTGCCAGGCACAAGTCTACCTGGCAGTTAGAAGGTTGCAATGACAGGATGATTTTTTCTACTTCAAGTGTAGTGACATTAGAGAAGTTGAAGCGAGTGGTTTCCCTTAAAGTAGGCTTCTCGGGTGGTTTGGACGGGTGGGGCTCATTCAAGGAGGCTTTTTTACAGGAGATTTTGTTTTGTAGGGTGGCAATCTTATTAGCTAATGCGTTTTGGATTTCAGAGCACCAGATTTTGTCTTTACTACAAGTATCTGGTTGTGCTATAGGAGTTTCTACTTCAAGTATGGAGACTAATTCCTTCATGTTTGATTTGGCTTGAGATATACGAGAGTCGAAGAAGGTTCGTTTTGCTAGGAAAATTTCTTTTTTATAAAGGGAAGCTAGTTTGGTAAGTTTGAGTTTATTAGCTACTGACGGAGATTTTTTCCAGGTGGCCTCGCAATTTCTTTTTTGCTGCTTTACGTTTTTAAGGACTGGTGTATACCATTTGTTCAAGTGCCTTTTGGGCTTACTTGGTCTGAGTTTGAGGGGGGTGATTAGGTCCAATGAAATGGGCATAATTTTGTTGTATTCTTCAACCAAGGTTTCAGTATCCAAGTTGTCAGGAAGTGTGTTTAGTGTGGGGAGTAAGTTTGGGATAAGTCTCTCCACAGTGATGCTTTTTATTATTTCTCGTGAGTGTAGGTGGAGCCCTGCTGGCCGGCAAGGGTGGGGTTCGGATAGTAGAAAGCGTGAACGATACCAGATGTTGGTCAGTCCAGGCTAGTGGTGAAATGTCTGTAATATTAGCTTGACAATTGTAGTCAGCCACCCAATCGAGTATTCTACCTTTGGCATGTGTAGGTTCCATGCTTCTTTGGGTAAATCCTAGTTCAGAAAGGGTATTGCACGTAGTGTAAGCAAGTTGGTCTTCTGGGTCATTGAAGCCCATGTTGAAGTCTCCCAAAGTGAGTACTTGAGTGGAACTTTTAAGGTTGCTGGATAAGATAGTATTAATGTCCTCATCGAATGTGCCTATTGGACCTGGAGGGCGGTAAATGACGTGGATGTTGAGCGTTTGGGCAATAGCGAGGGGGACTTTGACTGAGAGTAATTCGCAGGATAGGACATTGATAGTGGTAGCTAGTCTCATGTTAAGACTGCATTTATGGATAATAGCGACACCCCCTCCTCTGGAGTTGGGTCGGTCTTGTCTCAGGATGGAGTAATTATCTGGGACTACAAGCATAAGCATGACTGGTATCTCGATAATGACTCATGGTCGATAGAGGATCGTCTAGATTCCGACGACGAGTAGTGTTTTTTGCCACTCATAGAGGTAGACTTTTTCAGAGACGAGGTTGAGGATGTCGTAGCCAATTTGGCCCTGTGTTTGTCTGTCGACAAAGGAGATTTCCTGGACGGGTCTGTGGATTTTGGCAATGAATGGGAGCCCTTCTCCCTTGGTTTGTCTGACTGTGACTTCGACGACGAACCCTTAGAAGAATGTTTTGACCCAGAATGGGACTTCTCACCACTAGGTGGTGGTTTCTTTATAGGAAAAGGGTGTTTGGCTTTATCGTGCCCCGATGACTATTTTGCCTCGCCTGTTTTTTCTTCTTTGCCACAGGCTCTTCAGATCTGGACCGCTGTCTTGACGGAGACCTCCTGTCAGAGGAAGTGATTGCTCTCCCACTCCGTGACAAGCCCACCTCAGGCGCCGGTTAGGCTCCTTCATTGAGCCAGCAGATTAGATGTTGGTTCCTGTCCTTCAGGGTCTTTTGTGAGAAGCTCTGGCAGATGTCACAGCCGTCAGCGGAATGGTTCGGGTATAGGCAATAAAGACACTCCATGTGTCTGTGCCCCTCATAAAAATATTTCAGCCGCAGGTGTCACATGGCCTAAATAAGGACTTCGTAAGTCCCGAAGTTTCCATGTTGTAACTGGAAACAAATGTATTTCGATGCTGAGTGTACCAGAAGATGACATTTTAAGAAAAAGTAATTTTTTCGAAGAAACTTTATTGTCTCTCAGGAGAGAAACACTGGGAATCCCAACAGCTAGGACGATGGTTGAAATCTGAGGGGAAGATGCTGGGGTGGAGCTATACACTCGACCTCCCATTGGTGGGCACCAAAAACGCCCACAACGACGTTGACGGGACACTCAGTGTCAAGTTTTTCCATAGGAAAATTACTAAGTCAAAGTAACCAGGGTTTCCCAGCCTGACGACAGGGAATATTCACAGCATGTGAATCCATGAAAGATCCAATGCTGGAGAAGCCATGGCTATTCCCTGTGTCCTAGTCCAAGTAGGCAGTGCTACTCCCTTTTGTGCATTTGAGGAACACAAGTCATGTCTACGAGGACACCCAGTGGTCTAGCTTTAGCAGGGTTTTGATTGACCCACTGCATGCAAGAGACGAGGGTCCGTCTTGTTTCTCAAATGGATGCGCCTTTGGTTCCTTTCCATGCAGCCTAGTTATTGGGCCTACACCCGCTTGATGCAAGGGATGCCTATGATCGCCCTGTTGAGTGCTATGCTAATTTGCTCATGGCAATGTGTTTCAGCCTGTGTGGATTATTAATTAACCAGCTGTGCTACAATGAAATGTTACTTTTGAGGTTGTATCTTCCCATTCTCATCTGTGCGTTGCTGCTTGCTAGTAACTGTATTTGTTTACCCACCTGACAGGGTTTGTGTGTGTGTGTGTGTGTGCAAACATGTAGTGTATGGCAGACTGTGTATGTGTGGTGAGGAATTGAGTGATGTGTGTCCTATCCTGAATACATTCACCTGTGTGACTGACTGCGTGTGGAGGGATTGTGGAGGGAGGGAGGGAGAGAAACAAAACAGTGGAGGAGATCGAGAGAGGATCGGAGAAGAGAGAGACACATGGGAAGAGAAAGATGCAGAGCTGAGGTGCAGGACCAAGTTGCGTGGAATAAATGGAGAAGGAGAAAACAACCAAAGAAAGTCAAAGAGGAAATTGAGATATAAGGCTGAATGAGTAGAAAGGACGTGAGGCAGAAGGAGAGAGAAGAGAGGAGATGAGGGGGAGGAGTGAAAGGGAGAGGGGGAAAGTCCCCAAAGTTTTGACCCTAAGCTGAGTCATAAAGTGATGGTGGCAGCTGAAGTCCTGGACAAGCCAACGTCTGAGTTTTGCCTGCACCACAGATAAGGTGGAAGAGAAGCTTGTTAATCCCAGGGTCCATCAACATTGAAAGAGGGAGGGCAAGCATGCACACACACCTGCTTCAATGTTGTCATAGTGTTTTCACAGTGTGAATTGGCTCTGGCCTTGTCCCCGCTGGGCAGACATTCCATTAGGACTGTTCACTAGGAGTACAGACTCATTACAGTGAGTAACTTTCACATTCCACCTTTTCTTTTAAATGTGTTAAATGAAAAGAATAAAACAAAAGAATTGTGCCCAATTCATTTTTAAAATATAACATTTTCGTTTAAAATATACATATATTGATGCATTTTGTGTTTTAATTTTTTGTCAAAAAGCACAAAGCCAACTGCATTAAAACAATTTTGATTTCCGTTGACAGAGTTCGGAGTCGATGGAGGCTGGTAGCAGGGCACCACATGCTGCATGGCTTCACAGTGTAGAGGTAGAGTTCCAGAAACCAGATAACCGGGTAGTGAGGGATGCATTTAGTATATTTGTATCTGTATCCTCTCAAGACCAAATGCAGTAAAATACTTTTGATTTCATTTGACAGAGTTCAGAGGCGCTAATGGCAAATAGCAGGTTGCCTCCGGCCTCACAACAAATCAGCCCAGAGGTAGAGGTTCAGAATCCTGACCACCAGGTAGAAAGGGATGCATTTACTATTTTGTATTTTGTCAAGAATCTCGAAACTGCAGCTATAAGATAATGTTGATTTTATTTGGCAGAGCTCAGAGTTGATAGTGGCAGACACCAGGTCTCCAGAAGACCAACTCCAGCACAGCCTAGAAGTAGAGTTTCAGAATCCTGACAGCCAGGTAGAGAGGGATAGCAGCATTCTTTCTTCAAAGGGCCTGGACACCACTGTTCAGGTATTGAGCCAAGAATTCAAGGTATGTCTTCTTCTTGCTGTTCCCACTGGGAGAGAGAGTTTGTGGTTTTACAGTATCTACTGAAGTCCCTTTCCTTTATAACACCCTTTTGTGTTCCATTCTAATAGAACTAGTTTGTTTAATCACTTTTTGAACACCGGGACATAAAGGGAGACAAAATACAAAGATAAAACACCAGAGTCAAACAATAAGTAAATAATGGGGCAATGCACATCAAAGTTAGATGATGAATATCAGAAATGGACAAATACATATCAGAATTCAGCATTTGGCCAGTAAACCTCTTAGTTGGGCAATAAATATAAAAGTTGGCCATATACATCAAGGTCCAGCCCAGGAGCAGGCTCCAGAAAGACCACAAGGTCTCCAGCCAAACCAAATACAGAGGGGCAAGAGATTAAAGACATCAGCAAAGGAACAAAGTACACAAACAGTGAACGAAACAGTTTCTAAAGTGGTTCTGGGAAAAGAAGAATTACTCAGAGGAGCTTCTGTCGCTGAGAATGGACACATTTCTTTTTTTGTAATGGATATTTTTATTGTTATATCCATTACATAAACATCAAATCAGTGGTTGCATTTTCAGCAGTTACTGTAAGCATGAACTCAACATTATTCGCATTTACGTAATAAAGTGCTAAACATGCACATCGAAAGGGACAGCAGGTTCGAAACAAAAACAAAATATCAAATAAGGTACAAGTTCCTTATATATGGCAGCATCAATGTCTTAAGTGCTATATGTACACTTCCATAGTCATTAACCAATCTATACTAATGTAAACAAAAACACGTTTTGAGGTTTACGATGAATACCAGGGAATTCATTCTGGTGCACACATTAAATAAAAGGGTTCCATATTTCAAGATACTTTGGCATCTCACCTCGTGTAGAGGCCCAATCTTTTCCATAGCTTTACCAAACCACAGCCTCAAGCACCACTCCCAGATATCTGGTGTGTTATTTTGTTTCCCATGTCAGGCTATCGTAACCCTGGCTGCCACTACCAGATGTGTGATCATTCTTCAACTTTTTGCCTGCAATTTATAGTCATCCCCTGGATCTTCATTACCCGGTAAAAGCGGTCTTAGGAGAGCCCTGTCCCTGTTATAGACAACACTTCCTTCCAATATAATTGGATTAAGTTACAAGACCATCATAAATGGAATAGTGTGCCCCCGGCCTGTCCACATCACCAACAAGTGGAGGGGGTTGCCTGGGTAATCCTTTGAAGCCTCAATGGGGGTGAGATACCAACGGTGCATCACCTTATAACTGTTTTTTTCAACCGAATACACTCTGACGATTTTGCCACTCTGGAGCCAAATGGTCTACCAAGTCACTTCCTCCTCAGGGATCTCTACATCCTCCTTCCATTTGTTCATATACTTATGAGGAAGTTTGTATTGTCTGGAATTGAGAATTGTATACAGCAGCGAGATTTTCCTCAATAGTGGATCCCCGATAAACAAATCCTCAAATTTCATTGTTTATCTATGAGCACTCCGAGTAACGCTGGCTTCGCTAATCCAATGTCACAATTGTATTTATTCATATTTGGCTACTTCTGTGAGAAGAAATGCCTATTTACACTCTTCAAACGACAGTGGTCGCACGCCCTCCAACTGTTGGCCCAAATGATGTAATACACATCTACCCAATGGCGATATTGCTGCAAATGTTGTCCCCGTTTGGATTGCTAAAAATTGGGGTAAGCACAGAGGGGTACATAGTTATGTTATACTTCCTCCCTGCCCAATCCCAATATGTCAATATCACAATCGTTGTTGAAAGTATCCCTACCACCTATGGTCTAACCTGCAGTGAAAGCCAATACTATTCTTGAATTGGAACTCCTAATTTTTTGTTCTATGTCTGCCCATTGCTTAACTTCTGGGTGGGTATTGCCTTCCATAGTTGGGGCTAATTTTGCCACATAATAGATGACGTGCTATGCCCGCTACCCCTAATGCCCCATTTTACTTAGCAGCAATCATTGTGTGTCTTGAGACGGTGTGGAATTTTTTAGCCCATATAAACTTAAAAATATATGTCTAAGTCCTGTAACACTTTCTGTGGAAACTCCATCGATAATGCTTGTAAGAAATACAAGTTGCGGCAGAAGGGTAATTTTGACTGCTGCTATTCTACCCTACCAAGAAATCTCAGTCTTCCCCCACCGTAATAAGTCTTCCTTAAGATTTGTACAAACCGGAAACAATAGAACATACGCCGGTGTATGATAGTAATGTATGTAAATATGTCCTATGTTAAGCAGTTTAGATGAAAGCGCTATATTAAAAAAAAGTACATTCATATTTATCCCTAAAATTTCAGTGAGTCCTGTGTCCATTGGAAGTCATAATGTGTACTTGGAGTATTAACCACAATAGGCAATTCAGAAATATTGATTCTCCAGCATGGGGTCTGGCATGGATTCACATGCTCATGAATATTCCCCGTCATCAGGTTGGGAATCCTCAGTAAAAGAAAAAACAGTTTCACTTTGGCTTTAAAACTGTATTTCTCCTTTAAACCAATCACTTTCCTCTGGGTCATACTGCCCCACCCAATGAAAGTCCTCTCCCTAAACTCCACCCCTTATGGCCAGCTTCCGTATTTTACTGCATGCTTTAGTGTTTAGAAAGTCCTCTTGTTGCACTCCAAGCTATTTTTTCATATTTGAAGTGTTTTTTTTCAAGAATTCTTGAGTACATTTTCACCGATATTTGTCTCATCCTTTGACTGGAGGTTGATAACTGACAGAGGCCACCGGCTATCACCGAAGATCATACCACGTCGCAGATTTTCATCGGGTTTCGAGAAGGCCCGGGCTTGGGACTACTGCACTCCTTTTCACCATGGCCGAAGAAAAGAGATGCCTCTTCAAACTCTGCGCAAAGTGTGGATTGAGGAATGTGTACGTCGAAGATCGACACCATGAATGGCTGTATTGCCTGTATTCGGGCCATGATGAGGGATGCAAGGTCTGCAAGGGATTTTAGAACAGACAAAGAAAGACCGCTACAGTAGGCTGGCGGCTTGGTTGAAGTCAGGTGAGGCCTCTGACTCTGCTCCACAGCATGGTCATGCTTCACCCAGGACCGGCCATTTCCAGGAATGAACGCCCTCAGAAAAGAGGTTGAGGTCGTTTGAAGATGCCCTGCTCCCAGGGGTCCAAAAGAATGCCAGGCTGCACAACGTTAATCCCACAGGGTTCGCCGCGGTTGCGGGTCCCAGCACGGGACAAATTACGTCTACGGTGAGCCTACTGGTGAATGGTGCTCTTTCTAAGAGAAAGTCCTTGACTCCTTCAAAACTCTGCTTACCATCGGCAGATGAGACATTGAAGGAAATATTGAAAGCTTGTAGACGGCCATCACTTCTTCGTCAAAGGGGGGGCTGGCAACGGAGGTAGTGTCCACGGTCACGACGACTGCAACTCCTCGAGTGTCACTGCCACCAAAGCGTGAAGCAGCTGCTGCTGGGCCTGCGAAGGCCGCTGGAATGGGGACGGCTCCCCTGGCTGCTCCACCCCAGACGTCTCTGGAGAGGGGAAGGGGTAAGGCTCCCGGAGAAGCCAGTGCAGATTTATACCAGCTTGGGCAAGGGCTATGTGCCCAAAGATTATTATTTGGACCACGTAGGGGGTCATGTACCCGTCTCAGTGGGAGGGTTCCCACGGAGTGAGCCTGGTTCACCGCCTCACCACAGAAGACGCATCAGTCCTGCACCTCCACCACTCGTTCCTTTCACACCTCAACCAAGGGGCATGCCCTTGGACATACTTACAACGCTGCACATACTGGTCTCGGAAATCCAGCAGAGACTGCCTCCCATACCGGGTCCGGCACCATCTAGGAGCCCACCAGGATCGCAGCCCGGGAGTCCACCCCAGCCCAAGGCAAAGGACAACCAACACCTCCGCTTTCACCCCACCTCAGGATTTGACTCGTATTAAGTGTGTTATAAAAAAATAATAATAATAATTAAAAAAAATACAAAATAAAACTGGGGATCCGGCAACGCATACGGGCACGGATACGGCAGCTATGGCTACAGACACTGGAGAGACAGATGACTTTGTACCAGCAGACTTGGAACCATTGGGCACAGATAAACCCCACAGGGCCTCTCCTTCTGATGAGGTCAGCTTGTTTCACGCTATGATGTACAGGGCCTTGAAGCTGTTTCATCTGGTTCCTGAGGAGATTAAAAAGAAAGGATTCCTTTACCAAAGACGTGAGTCCAGGCGGAAGACTATCATGTCAGTCCCCTTGATGGACGATATCTGGGAGGAGGGCTTGGCCCTGATGAAGACCATGGGCACTGCGCCGCCCAGGCAGGATAGACTCGAGAAGAAATACAAGGTCCCGGACTCGGCCCCCAAGTGCCTGAACTCCCAGTCTTCACCCGAATCTGTGGTCTCAGCTGCGACCAGAAAATGGTTGCCGAACCCATCATCCATAGTCCCCCCGGACCAGGAGGGTACGAAACTGGACGCAATGGGGAAACTAAACTGATCATATACACTGCTGTCAGCACCATTAAAGCCGCTAACGCACTGGCCATTTTGTCTTGCTATGACTGGGAAATATGGTATAAACGTGGCCCTGTTTTGGACTTCTTACCTGACGATAAAAAAGTGGAAGCTCTGGCGCTGTTCCAGGAAGGGGAAGTGGCCTCTGACAACGCCATTACAGTAGCAGTGGACATCGCAGACACATGTTTCTGTCAAATGGGAAACCGTGTCTCTTCGGCGCCACAACAATGGCTCAAAGCCACCAACTTCAGACCGGGCGTTCAGTCCAAAGTTTTAGACATGCCATTTGATGGTGAGAACTTCGAAGAGTCTCTGCAAGTGATCAAGACGGAGACGGCACGTTCACTGAGTGCCCTGCAGCAATGTCGGTCGTCGTACTTTCGTTCATGGAGAGGAAAGTCCGGCAAGTCCTCCAAGGGCTATGACACCACTTATGGACAACCTTCCTGCTCCATGACGCATGAGGTGTACAGAGGATGCTCACAGGCATATGGTAGAAAAAGACAGCATTAGTGCAGCCCGCAGGGCATGGCCCAGCACTGAAACTGGCCTGAACCGGCTGTGGACATAGGTCCCCACTTGTGCACCCAGTGGGAGGTGGGCTGGCGAGGTTCGCCAGCCCGTGGGAGACCATCACCACTGACAGATGGGTGCTGGAAACTCTTGGACAGGGGCACACCTTGAAGATCTTACGGAGGTGTCCATGTATTCCCGCTGTGGCTCGGCAATAACAGCACATGGCGCAACTGCTGCAGGAGGTCCACGCCATGTTAAAAAAGGGGGCGATAAAGCCCGTCCGCCAGCACCTCTGGGGCTCCGCGGTGTACTCCAGATACTTTCTGGTCCGATAGAAGACAGGAGGGTGGAGGCCCGTCCTGGACTTGAGATGCCTCAACAAGTACTTGAAGTCACAGAAGTTCAGGATGGTCATGTTGCAGCATGTGCTCGGCCAGCTGGAATAAGCCGACTTCCTGGCATTGTTGAATCTGGAGGATGCCTACTTCCACATCCTCGTCTACCGGAAACACCACAAATTCCTGCGGTTCGTGGTACAGGGACGACACTATCAGTTCAAGGCGCTTCCCTTCGGCCTGAAGTCAGCCCCAAGGTTATTTGCAAAGTGTCTGGCTCCAGTGGAGGCACTCCTTTGTCTCAAGGGAATCCACGTCTACCCTTACCTGGACGATTGGCTCGTCCAATCCCGCTCCCACACATTGGCAAGCGAGCACACCACGAAGACCGTCCATCTACTGATGGATCTGGGATTTTCCATAAATTATCCAAAGTCCTGCTTGGAGCCATCGCAGAACGCTCTGTTTCTGGGCGCCCGACTCAAGACAGCAATGTGTCTGGCAAAGCCCTTGCAAGAGAGGTTGTTAGCCATCCTTGGGAAGGCTCCTACCAGCGGCACGGTTGGCTACTGTGCGAGCTGTCAAGTCGCTGCTGGGCATGATATCCTCCTGCATCAACCTCATCCGCCTTTGCAGACTGCAGATGAGACCTCTCCAGGAGTTTCTGGACGTGAGATGGCTGCAGGTGTTAGGATCCTGGACGGACAAGATCACTCTCAACGAGGAGTTCCGTCAAGCGATACAGTGGTGGAGCATGCAATCGCACCTCTCAGAAGGGGGTCTGTTCCAAGTACCTTCATACCAGGAGACGGTCATCGCAGATGCTTCCCTGGAAGGTTGGAGAGCCCGCACCGGACAGATGCCCGCCGGAGGCCTCTGGCTGCCAGAAGAAAAGGCTCTTCACATCAACGTCCTGGAGCTTTGGGCCGTCTCCTGAGCCCTCAAGTCCTTCCTGCCATCCCTGAAGGGCAAGGTGGTGAGGATCTTCACGGACAACAGCACCACCATGTTCCACATCCAGAAGCAGGGCAGGACGCGGTCTCTGGCTCTTTCCAAGGAGGCACAAGGGCTGTGGCGCTGGCACGTTAGTCAGGAGATTTTTCTAGTCCCTTTCTACCTAGCGGGCACCAAGAACACCATTGCAGACTCGCTCAGCAGGGAGCTATGTTCTTGCCACGAGTGGGAGCTTCACCAGGACCAAGTGGATCTTCGGTTCCGCGAATCGGGGTCAGCCCCAAATCAACCTCTTCGCAACAGGAGTCAATGTCATTATCACCAGTCAATTCGAGGATCAGCTGGGTGTCATCCGTGTAATTGGAATATTTTGCACCTGCCTCATCCAGGAGGTCAAACATTGGAGGAATGTATAGGTTGAAGAGTGGAGGGGATAAACCCGATCTCTGCAGAACACTGCTTGATACAGAAACTGTAGATGCTTTAAAGTCAGCTTATTCGGGCCTGAGAATGGAACTAATCCAAGCTGTGGCTGGCTCAGAACCGTTGGCAGGTCTTTTTAGCAGTAGTGGATGGTCCACAAGATCGAAATCTGTGGACAGATCAAGTAACATAAGTAGCACAAAGTGACCCCTTTCTCTGTGAGATTTGCCTGGAGATCAACCCATGTGGTCTCCATCCCATGAGATTTCCTATAGCCAGATTGCTGTATTCCAAGAAGGCCATGGCTTTCCGTGTGTTCCTGGAGCTGCAGGCAAGCTGTCCTATCCAGGATTTCTAACAAAAAAGGGACATTAGTTATAGGACGGTATTTGCTCTCAACCCCAGGGTCAAGTGTTGCTTACTTGGATTAAAGAAGTGTAATTGGGAAAGGACATCCGGTAAAAGGCTCTTCTGTTGTTGAAAATTTTTATACACCCTATGCGTGCAGTTGAGAGTAAGGTCCGCTCCCTATTTGGCCCCTAGAATGTCAGTGAACAAATCTTTGACATAGCCTTCTAGTTCTTGATCCAAGAAGTCTTGAGGGATTCTTCGAAGTCTAATGTTGTTTTTACGAGACCTGTTTTAGCTGTCCTTAAACTTCTCTTCGATGAACCGCAACGATTTTTCCAGCTCCCCGATTCGCTGTTCTAGAGCCAACTGATTGTTTGCGTGAACACAGAGTTCCATTTCCAAGTCACCCCTTCTCTGTTCCTGTGCCTTTGAACCTAATTCTTTAAGGGAGCCTTTTAGTTTTTGCATTGTCGCTACCATATCTCGTTGCACTGATTGTAACAATTTTGCAATATCCCCTTTAGTTGCTGGCTGAGAATCTGCGTCTAGTCCTAATGTAGTTGGAGTAGGCAACATGCCAGAGCTGGTTGATGCCAGTTTGATGGATTGTAGCATATCCTTGACCGAGGAAGAGGAGGAGGGGGCTCACGATGGACGATGTTAGCATCGATGCCTCCTTTCCTAAGTGCAGTGGCCTGGGAAGGGGGGGCAGAGCTGTTCCCCACGCTGGAGTACATGCTGTAGCCCCCTTGTAATCAGATAGAACCCTCACAATACTGTGTGGATGCTGTCCATCAAGCCTCCAATGAAGTCCAATGCAGACCGTTTCCACACCACGGTAGAATGAGTGTGTGTGGCCTCAATCACGGCAACTACTGCTCCCTCCACCTCGCGGCAATGCCACCCAGCATCTGAGCCACCTATTGGAGGCTGTTTTCAGCCTTTCTCTCCACCAAATGGTCCGTGGAGCCACCTCCAGCATAGCACAGTATCTCTGCCACACTCCTCACCTCCGCAATTAATGTTGCACTTTGCTGGGTCCCATCCAATACTGAGCAACTCCTGTCGTCGAGCTCCTGCCAGACACCAAATCCCTCTTGTGAAACTCATGGAGGCCACAAATGGATTGTACACTCCACCGGCCTGGGTGCAAATATGATCCCAGTCCTGGTCAAACCAGGTACTGTACGTTACAGCTTTGCCTCAAGGGCTGGGAATAGGGCTCATTCATCCCGCGAATCCCAGAGGGCGTGCCAAAGGAAGGGGTGCGTTCCATGAGAGGGAATGGAGCAGACCAACAAGCCAGATCGTAGAGGTCGCCACTGGCATTGGGGAGCCGATGAATCCCATCTGTCAGAGCCACACTCATTCCCTGCGGTCCGCCATTTTGAAATATTCAGGACACAGTTCAATCCCAAAAAAGATCTCCAAGAAGTGAGGTAAGGGACTAACTACACATCTCCACTCAAGCCTGATACCTTCCTCTAGGTGCAGCAGCCAATTAGGAGGGATATTACTCTGCTTAACTGCCGAGGTTCTATAGTTCCTTCTGCAGTGCAGAGGAGCTCTGGAGAATCATGTCTTCATTGAGCTCTAGCCTGACCACGCCGCCCAAAATGCATAAATTATACATTTCAAGGAGGACAAACCAAATGAACACATGGAAGAGTTTCAAGTGAGCATTAATCAGTTTGAGCAAACCATTTGCAGTAAACAACAGATCAGAATATAGAATAGGTATGGATTGATGGCACTTAAAATTGATAATCATAAGCTATCTGCTAGCTCTGAATCAAGGTGGATGTTGATAGAGGATGAGCAGCATTTCCAGATAGTTTGTGACCCCTGGCCTCTATTTCCATACCTTTAATAATTATTGAAGCTCTTGTGGCTGCTCACCACAAGCGAACTTGTGTTTGAGTGTTAGAGGATGTCTTTGAAGGAAGTTGCAAGGAAAACCAGCTGGTTTAAAAACAGTTTGTGTAAGTAATCTACACATCAGGACATAGCCTGAAATGGGGGAGTAAGGTTGAAGCAAGGTTGGGAACGCAATAGGGAACCCCATGCCCCCAGATACAAAGGCACCGGCTCTCCTACTTTGTCCCCTTGACTCCTGCTTCTCGGCACCCGCACTCAGGTTCCTCTTTTTTCAAACATCTGGGAGGAGGTTAAAGGAGGAAGTGGAGATTAGCTATTTTGTGGCTTTATGTTTCTCAGGCTACTCAAAGGCAGACTCTAAAGAAGACTTTGAGCTTTTTATACTGGTTGGGGTCACAGGCCCAACTATTGCAATGAAAAGTAAAAAGAGCACCAGAATAGGGGCAAACCACCTCATGTTTCACCGTGTTTAGTGGGTAGCATCTGGCCAAGTGGAGTGTTTCACCCTTTCCTCACGTTCCTGCCTCATCGGCACCACAAAACAAAGATGCCCTTTGTGCACACGCTAATTGAGGAGGGGTGTTAAAACATCAAAAAGGTAAATGGGTCATTGAGGTAGTGTGGAAAGAGAAACTTGAGCTTCCACCTTCCACCACACCAGCATGAGTGCGTCGATGCTCAGGGGCCAAGTGAATCTCAAGGACAGCATTGGCAGAGGAACAGAAAAGAACAAAGAGGAGGGGAACAATGCTTCTTTTCTGCACCTCTATTCCCTTCAGATTCCCACACCCTTCTGGTGACTTCCCTCTGCTTTACAGGGGCCTGACTTTTTCTACCCAGGCCTTCCCTCCGACTGTTCTCAGGTATGTGGGAAAAAGGATTAGTAAATGTGATTGGCTTGTTTAAATTGCCAGACGGTCCTCTGACTGTGTCGCTTATTCCACCCCTCACCCTTGCAGTTGCATATTTTCAGGCCATACTTCTATCTGGGGCCAGTGGCATATTGCATTTGATGTTCACACATGTGTGCCGTCAGCCACGTGAAGTGGAGTTGCACCCTTCACAAGACCTCCTGGTTTGCAAACCCCTAGCTCTCATGAATATACTTCCTTTCACCCGGGGCACACTGACTCCAGCCCAGTAGGCTTAAGCTTGGATTACATTCCCCTTCAAGGTACGAAGCCCTGTCAGCTGTTCATGAATTGGCCTTTGTATATGTGGGGATAAATCCCTAGCATGCTACCAGGGAACTGTGGCATAGAGTAGGACCAGGGAGGTAACTTTGTCACACAGTCACATATCTCTCCCCTTTCCTCCCACAAAGTCTACATTAGGCTGTAGACCACCCTCTCTGTGAACTACTGCAAATCGACAAGGCTGTAGTTCCAAGAACCACCAAAGGACTTGGGCCCTGGTGTCTTTTTTCCAAGCCAACCAAGTGAGGGGTGCATGTCCAAAATGAAAATACATTTACGTCTTAATAGGAAGTGATTTACGGCTACAGTGGCCCATTTGACGGCCAGACATTTAAATTCCAAAATAGTATAGTATAGTAGTATAATAGTATAAAACTCCTCAAAGTCTTCATCTATTACCTGGCCTCCATACCTAGGACATACGTTATAGCTAGAACTGAATTTGTGGCTACTCTCCCGTACCTCCCATTGGGGAGCCGAAACCATAACTAGGTGGATATGGGGACTATAACCTGGATATGCACATCATCCACACTATGTAAGTCAAAACCAGCCTACCACAGGGTTAACTTGGAACTTCTCCCACTTAGTGACCCACCATGTTCAGTGTGGGACATGGTGGATTTTCTGGGGCAGTTCCCATTATTCCCACTTCTGATTCGATCTGTTGGAAAGCATATGATGATCAATGCGGGACATTGAACAGAATTCAGGAGTTTGTTTATATTGCGCTCCATGCAGGAGAACAGCCTTTAAGTACAGGAGTGAGATCCAAACCTGTGCTGCTCTATGTTATCTTGCTTCCAAGACAAAAGCATTGCCCCAGAGCCATCCTCTCAGTTGATTTTATTTTGATAACACCAATAAAAAGTAACCAATTTGAAACAAAACAGTAGGATGGCTTCTCCTAGAATCCCATAAAAGTGAACAAGAGGCAATTGCTCAGTCGTCAGCAGTCTCTATAATCTGTGCTCCCTCCACCCCGGCAGTCCTTGTGCATTGTGGTCACTCAGAGTCAGAGGAATTTAAGTGTCCCCTGCACTACTTTTCCACTTGTCCACCTTTTTGGTGTTATCGTCTTCAAGAGCATTTTCTTTAGCCGCAGTTCAGGTCTGGATTGTGACAAAGCTCCCACAGCTCTGTCAACAGGTGGAAGTGTGGCCTTGGTCGCCGGGTGCCTCCTTGAGCCCATGGATTATGGACACAGGGATAGAATGGGAGGAAACTCCAGAGCACACTGCTACTGTCCTGGGGAATTGTCAGTAGTCAGTCACAGGGAGTGTTTCATACCCTCTGCCAGTGTTGGCTAACTGTTATCAGGCCCCTTCCTCTCAATAGTTCCACAGTTCCATCCTGCTCTGCCCCTCAGCAATGTGAAGGTGCACCTAACCCAGCCCCCATGACCTCAGAACACCACAAGCACAATTTCCAAGAGGTTTGCTGGCCTGTCTGAATTCATAGACCCTTTCTTGGGTTTGTGGACCCTTGACAAAAGTTTGCAAATGTAAAAATAAACTGTTATAGTTGCAGAGAACCCAGGAATGTCCTGGTATGTAGCCCTAGCCCCCTTCCAATGGATGCTTACACTCCCCCAAAACCCAGCACATGCTTATTCCAGGCACAGATAACTCTCCCTGGCACAGTAGGTATACATAAGAAATCCTAAATTGACGCCAGGGTCTGTATAGACTTTGGCCTGCACCCACGGCCTCATAGTGACCCATGGGAAGTCAAGGGCTACTGCCAATCCCCATTATCAGGCTCCGATGCAGACCGTCAATGGAATTCCCACAATGGGGTGCTTTGAAACACAATATACTTGTTGTCTAAGCGCCTAACAAATGCATAATAAATAAATAAATAAACAATGGGAGGAGACAGGCCCTGTATAAGTCAACCATCTCAGTCCAGCAGTGTGGGTTGCAGGAGGCCCACGTTTGGTAAAGGTTGGAAACTGGAAGGCAGGGTTAGACTGTTGAGGTAGCGAAAGAGGAGAACATGAGAAGGTTATCAGAGCTGAAGGAGTAGCAAGGATGTTAAATCTGTAGTTGACTGCATAGGATAGAGGCAATAGCATCAAAGGAAAGGCAGGGTAAGCCCTGAGGTGGAGTGGACAGGGGTAGCAACAGAAGAGGAAAGCAGAGAGAAGGTAAGATCTGGAATGAACAGGCAGGAGGATGTGACAATGAGGGAGGAAGGCAATAATAACTGAAGTAGAGAGGAAGGAGGTGGTCATAATGGGAGTGAAGAGGAGGGAGATGATGTCAGATTTTGGGAGTGAATCGGAAACACTGGGAAATCAGGGTAGTGTTAAAGAGAAGATAAGGAGGAGGCTGACTATGCCTAGAAACAGGAGCAGCCAAAGCAGTATCAAGACCTAGCTAGCCAGATGCTACATGGGGTCCCTCAAGGGGCAAGTCTGTCCCCATGTCTGTTCAATTTGTTCATGGCCCCATTCTTCTTTATGCTACAGGAAGAGCGGTGTGTGTTCTCTAATTATGCAGACGACACCCAATGTGTCATTAATTTAACGGGACACCACAAAAGGGATGAGGCGGAGGTTAATAGAGTATTCGCCCTAATTGAAAAATGGATGCTGGATAATTTCCTAGCTCTAAATCGCAGTAAGACAGAGCTGTTGATAGTCGGCAGTTCTAAGGTGATTAACAATTTAAATCAAGCCTACAGCACATTAAAACTGGGAGATGACATTATCACTCCCTTACCGAAAACTAACATATTAGGAGTAATACTGGACTTGACATTAAGCATGAAAGCTCATGTTTCATCATTGGTGGCGGGGGTGGTCTATTACATTAAATTATTGGCTCACTTGAGGCCTATGATCTCACAGGAAAGCGCAGAGACAATAGCTAGGGCAATAATTGGCGCTAAATTGGATTATTGTTGCAGCCTCCTTCTTGGCATTAACCAAAGAGAACTGCACAGATTGCAGGTTTCCCAGAATTGGGTGTTCAGAGTAGTACTCAGACTTCCTAGGCACTGTCACGTAACTGTGGCCAGACGCTCACTACACTGTCTTCCTATCGAAGCCGGGATTAACTTTAGAGTGTTAGTTATAGTCTTTAAATGCCGGCTCCAAATAATGCCTGCGTACTTACAACGGCACCTAATTTCAAAGAGTAATCTAAGATCTGATTCTTTAAACCAGATCACACAGCCAAGATGTAAGACATCAAAGGCGGAAAAGGGAGCATTTAAAGTGAAGGCCCCTTCTCTGTGGAGCAATCTTCCCACAAGTTTGAGGAGTCACTCCTCCCTTCTATCTTTTAAGAAGGAATTGAAGACCTTTCCGTTTGCTTGATATACTAAAAAATACAGATTTTTCCAATAGCGCTGTCTCATATTACTGGGGATCGCAGAAAATCTTCCTTAAAGCCTTAAGATCTCTTTCTTTAAGGATGTCTCCCTGGTGTTGTTTGTTTTTTCTGTGGTCTGCGCCTTTATGCCCAAGGGTCAATAGCAAATGTACTGTAATGTAATGTAGTGTCACTTTCTCATTAGGCCCCTCAGGGTTCCCTTCCCCAAGCTCAGGCCTCTTTCAGCATTCAAAACAAAACCCAATATATCACAGTTCCTTTTTGGTTTCACGGGGCACCTTTCCTGAAGCTTCGGTCCCTCTAGTTCCAAACACCAATTCAACTGGTCAGGATATGCCTTTACCTTACATATAGTCTTTCTTATACATCATCCTCTCATGGGGTAGAATCAGAGGCTTTCGAAAATGCCAGGCTCTTTGCTTTAGCTCAGCGCGACGATTCTGACCCTTTGCCCCTCTCTTGGTTTCTTAGTCTTTGCACTTTTTATCTTCAGGTGCTTCCTGCACCACTTTCATGCATTCCTTTCCCTTTCCCTTTACCTTGCACAGTCCTTTATTCCTCTTCTTTGTCCTGCCTCTTGCACCCTTCTCCACAGACTTGTGGGCCGTTTTACACTTCCTTTTCCTTTCGTGCCTCCTGCACCTTTTCCATGGGCTTCTGGCCCCTTACACTTTCACTTCAATGTCCGACTTTATTCCACTTATTACTACACACACGCGCGTCTCCCCTTTGTCGCGCTTACACTGTTACTTTCATGTCATTGAAATCTTCTCTTTAATTTCACTTGAATACTCAAACAAACGCGGTCCTCTTTCTTATGCGTTTTAAATGCCACTTTGTATTGCGCTCTTCACAACCCGGCTCTGCAATGCTTTCAGACTCACCGGGCTGACTTCTGCACTTTGCTTTCCAAAGGTTCTTGGTTCCGAGGTCAGGGTCTCACCTCCTGCCCCACTCAGGCACTCCTGGGCTGTCTCACCGGCCCAGGGGAATGAGGACTTGCATCCACAGTTTCTGCAGGAGACCAGCACGCCTCTCGGCACCCATAAACAGACTCTCCTGGGTCCCCTGCAGACCTGGCTGCCTTGCCACAGTTCTGCTCTTGTGAACTGCAGCTTCTCAGCATCCTGGTCTCTGGCCACTGGTCCTGGGCAGATCTGGCGTCTCGGCTCTCCTTCCAACTCGCTCTTCTACTTGCTCTCCTACTCGCTCATCCGTTTGTGTAAGAACACACCTTTTATAGTGAAAAGACCAGTCAAGTGGATTCAGGTGTGAATAGTTACTCGTGAATGCCTGACTCTACTAGTCGGACAACTAAGGTAGGTATCCCTTATTTTCTCCATGTTATTTTTATGGGTAATCTTTACTGATCTTAGTTTCCTCTTCCTTGTCTCAGCATTTGTTGGAAATGGCGAGGGGGGGTTGGGGTGCGATTGAATTTTACATTGACAGGCTATACACAGTGATTTGTAAAGAATACAGGAAGACCCCTTGACCCTAATTTGGTAGACAAGAGGTGAATCTCTTTGTATTAAGTTATTCCCTATGTTTACCACCCGGATACAAGAGTATGGGTCTGTAGAACCCTTCCCATGATCTGAATGGGGAAAAGACAAAGAAACTTTGGAATTGAGATTCTGTTTTTGTCTGGATTCCCCCCTTTCACTGGGGTTGCTCGTGCATATGCAGTTTGCCTCTTTCTTGGGTTAGGGATAATGGGGTCTGCATAACCTACAAAGGCTTCTGGGATTTCGCCACCTATTGTCCCATTGGAATACTGCTTCACTCCTAGGGTATTCCACCTGAAGGCAGCCCCGGTCTCCTCTAACCAGATGATCCTCCCTGGCTTGTCCACCCCCAGGGTTGGGATCCAAAGGTGATGGCCCTCCCCTTGCCACCTGAATAGAGGATTCTCTGGGTCTACATGGGAGAATACCTTAAGGTTTCTCACACAAGGTACGAGAGTGCTCTGTGAGTCTGCAACACTGTAGCAGAGGGTATGGTGTAACCTCCTGGGTGCAGTAAGACTGGAACCTTGACACCAATGTTCGGTCTTGGTGGAGTTAAGTGTTTTCTAGGAGTGAGCCCTGTGGTACCATATTTAGGTTAAAGATGTCTACGGAGAGAATGGAACACTGAGGGACGCCATAAGCGGCGTAGCAGCATTTGAACCTGAGCAGGCTTATCTAGAAATCCTGGTGTCTGTCAGAGAGGTAGGATGTTGAATGAGAAGCCCAACCTGTGTGCAAGGAGGGTAAATAGTGTGCAATGGTCAACCATAGCTGAGAGGTCGAAGAGAACTGGCAGGCACGAGTCACCATTGTCGACAATCTGAAGGGCGCCATTGACCACCTGGATGGTTGGCTGTTGAAGTGCTACATTTGGAGTGGTAATCCCAGAAGAGTTACTTGATTTTTGCAAGTAATTAGTTAGCATCTTCCTTCTTGGTGACTTTTTGCCAATAAACGGGAGGCTTGTGATAGGTCAGTAGTATCTTCCTGGGTTGAGGGTGGTTTACTCAGAAGTTGGGCATGTGAGGAGTGGGCATATAAGCCCTATTTTTAGGGTGTCTAGAATCAGAGTTGGAAAGGGGTATGGACTATCCTAAGATTAGCAGTAAAGGCAGGAGCAATACGTTATTGAAGGATGGTGACTGGGTGAATGCTTTTGCTGTAAGAGGTTGGTTTAAGGATGCAAGCGTGGATGAGAGGTCCTTAGGCAAGAGGGGAAGAGACGTCCGCCCACGGTTGAATGGCCCATGGGGGATACAGAAAGGGAATATGGGTCAGAGGATTGGGGCCCTCAATGTGGAGCCTGATAGCATCAGTCCTGTTGATAACTTATTGGTAGACTCACACTTTGATAAGGACGTGAGGGGGATAAAAGGTCCTCTGGTTTGTGGTGCTTTTGCCAGCATTTCTCAAGAGTTCTAATGCACCATTTGTTGATAGAGAGCTGTTGTGGGGCAGATGGTTTGGAACGGGACCGGAGCACTTTTGTTAAAAAGCATCAAAATCGAAGGCGGCACAGGAGGCTCAGGGCACACTTCCCTGAACAGATGCTTGAAATACACCTTCATTGGGTCAGAGTGCATGAGCATCTGAAACTTCCCAAAGAACTCATCCTCACTTTTGCGTAACTACAGGCAGAGGCCACTCGTGAGGGGCATGCCCCCATGAACGCAAGGAGAACGGTTGCCATGAATGCCTGCCACTGGCCGGGTCCATGTAAATCAGTGGAGCGGAAGCAGGAGGTAGCGAGACTGTATGGGCTGCGGTGTCCGAGCACGCCTAGTCAAATGACGGACGGAACGGATTTCTGTTGTCCACATGGCATGGAAAAGGCTGCTCAGTCCCCAAAAGAATGCTCCCAGCACCAGACGGCGTGAACGTCGGTGTAAGAGAGGTATCCAAAATGGCTGCCGTGGACCATGGAGGTTGGGCCGCCTTTTTGTTGACACCTGAGGAGAAATGCTTCACATGTGGAGATGAGGCAATTGTCTCCCTCAGGGGAGTCAGGGGACTTCAGTAACACCTTAGCCTTGACACAGGGATCCTCAGCAGAGCCGGTACTGGGTGGTCTTCGATGTTTATTGGACATCTTAGAACTCGCCACAAACTTAGCCTCCCGCAGAGGGACCTCGGCAGAGCCAGTAGTGGAAGAGTAATGGTCTGCGACTGCCCTTTACACCCCCTCGGCAGAACCGGTACCACCACGACCCTGAGCGTGAGACGGTTGAGGAATATACCTCACCGACAAGACTTTCAAAGAGGTTCTCTCGGGTCTGTCAGTGCTGACCTTCGCCTCAACAAGAGGAACCTCTGGGTTTAGCCCGGTACGTGAAGCTCCCTCAAGAGGGGCCTCAAGCTGTGACTCAGTATGGAAAGCTCCAGAAATGGAGACCTCAGGGCGAACCCTGGTAACCAGAGCCAGACGAATAGGGCTTAACCTAAGCCCCCAAATGCAGAACCTCGGAACGATGTCTGGTACTGGCAGGTCCACTGCGGGAACCCTCAGAGAACACTCTGGTACGCCTATTAGGCCCTTTGGCACCTCAAGGGAACCCCTGGTGACAGAGCTACACAAGCCCCTCCCGGACCTGGAAGACCCTGGGAAGGAGTCCCCTGGTCGGGGTGCCCTAAAAAGTAAAGAACTTACTGGGTGTTCCTTCTTTTTGTCGATGAAAACCTGGAAATAAGGTGGAGGAACGCACTGAAACACCTCCTCCCACCGAAGAAGATGTCGCTGGAGTGCCCAGACAGAGAAGGAGTCGCAGTAGAAGCATGAATACCAACGATGTTCCGGGCCTAGGCACTCCAAGCAAAGAGAGTGGGGATCCGCCCTAGTGAAGCGACGTTCGCATGAAGAGCAGGACACGAATCCCAGACGCACCGGCATAGACATAAGACTAGATGACCGAGGAACCGGAGCATGAAAGGGAACAAAAATAAAAATTCCCAGTGATGCTAGTGTGTCCAGCCCCGACCGCAGGGAGAAAAGGTCTGAAGGGCGATGCACGGGGCAAAGCTCAGGAGGGCGGGGTCACGGCCACATGTGGTACCCCGTGTAAAAATAGAAGGACAAACATTTTCAATTTTTGATGCTTTTTAACAAAAGTGCTCCGGTCCTATCCTGAAGGACGGAATGTCCCACAAGTATGAAGGAAAGGTGACTATGGACTAGGAGTAAGGTAGTCACTATGGTGAGTAACTTTGTTAATATCACCTCCTCTCTTCTAGTTTTCTCCATATCAGCCTCCTGCTCTCTACTTCTCTTTTCTCTACAACACTCCTGTGCATCATTAGCCCCTTCCAGACCCCCAGACCCTTCTCCCTTTTAAGGGCCCTCTCTCTGTCTGCCTGGATCTAGCCAGACCTACCCTCCCCAAACATTCTCATGCGTGGATAAAATACATTCCTAAATGTTATTGGTATGTTTAAATTTCAAGGCGGTCCTCTAACCACGTTAACTCCACCCAAGTCCCTCCCTGACCCTTGGGCTGAGACAAAATCTGGGCTTGGATTTGAGGTTCATTCCTGCCTGTTGTCTGCTGGAGCGCAGGCCTGAAAAGGCCTGCACGCTTCACAAGACTTTCTGATTTGTGAGTCCCTGCACTCACAAGTATATTTCTCTGTGCATGAGACTTGCAGACTACAACCCAGTAAGCTTCAGCTTTAATTAGTTTTCGCTGCAAGGTACCTGAGGCAGCTGATCTTAGGTCTCCTGGTTGTTCAGTATTTGGCCTGCATATCTCCAGAGTCCCTTAAAGGGATAGAGTGCTCTGTGCCTGTTGACAACTCCCTGTGCTTCAACTAGGGAAGAGCGGGGTTGACTGTAGACAAAGTGATGCTGTCCACACTGCCCTTGCATCCTCGCAGGTAGCAGGTGGCGGTATCTGACTTCCATAGACACCCGTCCTTTTGCCCTGTAGCCAGGCAGGGAACTTTGTCTCAATAGTCATGTGTTTACCGTGAAATTATTTAGTAGGCGAAGCAGCCGTAGAGGCCAGGACACACCCTGTCTGCAATTATGAGCACACATCACTTAATGAAAAGTGGCTATGTATCCCCAGCTAATCCCAGCTAATGTATGACACTTCTAGCCAATCCTGGGTTTCCTGTAAAAAAGCACATTGCGCTCTGGTACCTTTAGATTGCTTGCTTACTATATCCATGAGCCTACATGTTGCACATGACATGGTATTGTTGTAATCTATGTACATTGTCATCAGCTTTACCGCTGAGAAAGCTGTTCCAGTTTGCAATTTATCGCTTAATGAGGACCTGTCTCTCCAGAAGAGACAGTCCTTAGCATTGTTGAGAGACACAAGTGCAGGATGTCTCGTATTGCATAGATCTTAAGTCACCTCTTTTTATTAGTGTGCACTTATAGGTGGCACCTGATCCACTTATAAGCCAAAACTATTGCATTAGAATACAGATAGGGAGAAATGGCATATGAGGAGGGACACACAGCTTGTAGGTGTTGTTTGGTTATTTTCCCACCTATTGACTGCCCATGGGCATGCTAATCGCTATGGCCATTCCTACCCCGTTCCTGGCCCTCCCTACCCAAAACACATCCTCCTAGGATCTCTTTGAGCTTGCTTTAATATAGCCTTACCATCAAACATTGCCATTGAGTGCATGCCAGTGTTTTCTCAAAGCAGTCTTCTCAGCGGTAATGGCTTAATTGGAGCAGTAAACCACCTACTGGTGTAATAAAAATGTCTAATGGGTTGTGTCCTCCCATGGATTTCTCATCTTAGATATATCCTATCCTGCTTAGCAGCCCTCAGGACATTGCTTCGCCAGCAGAGGGTGCTGTGCAGCATCGAGTCGATGTGCCTCGACGGTTACCATTCACACATCCAGACGTGACATTGATGCTAGTATAAATAGCACATGCTGCGCCTGTTGCCCCAGTTCCATTTTACCACATGCACAGCATGCTCTCGGAACGGTTCAACTCGTATCAGTGAATCTCTTGACTAACATCTTTTCAATAAATCACGATGTCTACGCCGAAGACAGGCTTCAAGAGATGTGCGGACAGTGATTCGAATGTGTCAACCACTGATCCACACAGGATTTATCTCTGGTGCCTTGGCAAAAAACATGAGTGCAGCTCCTGCAAATCGTTGACCATCAAGGCCTTGAAGGAGAGAATATCTAAACTCACCCTAGGTGGGTCGGTCTCCAGCTCTCTGTCTTCCTCTCCTCCCGAAAGGAAGTCTTCAGAAGGTAGAAGCTCTACCGGAGAGAAGTCTCCCTATAGGCCCAAGAAACAATCTCAACATTCCAATCGGTCAACATCCAGAAATGATTCCCGTCACTCTTCCTCTTCGTCGTCTAAGAAGAAGTCTAAACAACGCCATCGTTCCTCATCCTCTGACTCCTCGCCCGATAAGCATTAGGCATGTTTTGCCGATAAGACCGCTTATGTGGCCAAATGGGAAAAGTTCAGAGAGAAAATGAAGGTCTTTTTGAATCCGGCCCCTCCTGATCCCTCGTAAGAGCCAAAAAAGGCTATTGAACCTTTTGGCCCTCATTACGACCCTGGCGTTAAGGGGTTAACAGCGCCATAAAAGGTGTCGGCGCCGTTAAACCCTTAACGCCTGATTACGAGGTCCCTTTGTGGCTCCCGACCTTAACGGCTGGTCTGGACCAGCCGTTAAAGTAGGGACCCGCAAAGGGACTTTCGAGGTAATTACAGTACCGCAATTTGCGGTACCGTAATTACCACCTTCCCCAGTCCCATTGAGCCCAATTGGGCAAAAATGGGAATGGGGAAGGGCCAATGGTAAATGGGGAATTACCGCCCCGCCAACCTTGGAATGGGGTGGTAATTCCCCATTTACCATTGGCGGAATCGGTAAGTTACCGGCGTTAACCATGGCACTATTAGCGCCATTGGTTAATGCCGGAGTCGTAATGAGGGCCATTGTGTCTTCCAAGACCAGCAGGGAATCCAGCAATGCTTTGACCCACTTGCCCAAGACCTAGAGTCTGACGACCTCATGGACGTCGTCTCACGTAGCGTCAACCACAGAGACTTCATCGAAGCAAAAAGCTTCTGTGACTTCCTCCTCGAAGGAGTCAAAGTTGAAGGGCTCATCAACTTCTGCCCCTGAGATGGGTTTTAAGCCCAAATCTAAAACTGATTTATTCAGGTCCTTTGTGCCCATCTTCAAGAAAGAGGGGGAGGAAGATGACATTGTACCCTTTGGGTATGAACATTTTGGAACAACCAATATTCCAGAGGAGTTGGTCTCTGACCAGTCCCGGCTTGTAGACCTAGCCATTTGCCTGAAAGGAGCCGGTGGTCTGGATACCTCTCCTGAGGATGGAATCTGACACTCCAGACATACACTGTCACCATAGTGCAGCCTATATAATGGTCATGAATAGGGTGATTGAGTATTTGGGTTGGGGGCATCCTGATCTGGACATTACCCAGGATGATGTTACAGAGATTCTGGATAGAGGTCCTCCTAAGGAGCCTGTGCTGCCGTTCCCTGTAGCACTTTAAAAACCCATTTTAGAAAACTGTCAGAAAGTGGGCACAACTCCTGCTGTAAACAAGGAATTAGTGAAGAAGTACAGGTTGTCTTCTCTTGACCCTAACTTCCTTTCCAGGCACCCTTCATTAGAGAGTTTGGCGGTGCAGGCGGCTACTTCAACCTCAAAGGCCACAGCTTATCAGATCATCCCCTGGTTAGGACCGATAAAAAGTATGACACACTGGCTAAGAGGGTATTCTGTGCTGGAAACATGGCACTTATAGCAATTAATGCATCTTGTGCTCTGGTGAAATGCACCTATGGAATGTCATTTCTCAGGCGATAGAGAACATTCCTAAATGGGAGATGAGAGATGGTTTTAACAATATCATCAGTGATGGCTAGGTGGCTTCCTGCCAGTCTCTTCAATCATGCCTTGTTGTGCCAAACTGTGTTGGCCGGTTTATGGGCATGAGTGCAGTAATAAGATTTGGGTGGTTACACAAGTCTGGGTTTTCTCCCATCATCCAATCAAGGCTTCTGGGCATGCCCTTTGATGGGTCCAACCTTTTTGGATCAAAGGCAGATGGCAGCTAGGAAAAGATATAAGCTTCTAAAGCTGCTTCAAAATCTCTAGTGGCAGCCATTCGTCAGCAACAACCGCCTGCTCATAGTTGGAAACGGCATTCCTTTCATTATTACACCTCTTTTGGCCAAAGGGAAGAGGTCAAGCTACCCAGAGAGGGCGAAGGCGGCTCACACGTGCCCACAGAGGCCGTGCAGGAAAAACTGCTTGTGTAGCCACCTCCTTACTGCCCTCTGCCACAGCTCCAAAACCTCTCTGAGCACTTTGCTCACAGCTCCTCTATGGGAGGCAGATTGGCCCAAGATCTGCAAGAATGACATTGCATTACAACGGATGCATGGGCACTACAGACAGTGGCATAAGGGTACTGTTGCCCATTTCTGCAAAGGCCCCCAGATTGTCCCCGACCAAGCATTCTCTTTCGGGAACTAGATCCACTCATTTTTGGGAGATTCTTTCTCTGTTGGAGAAAGCTGCAGTGGAAAGGGTACGGTACCTGTAACGGAACAATACCGGGGATTGGTACTCCACCTATTTTCTGGTTCCCAAGAAAGACTGAGGACTGCGACCTGTCTTGGACCTGAGACACTTGAACAAGTTCTGCAGCAAGGATAGATTCAAGATGGTCACTCTTTTGCAGATCCTCCAGGCCCTGCAGCTCCAGGATTGGATGGTGTCACACGGTCTTCAGGATGGTTATGTTCATGTGCCTATCCATGCCAAGCACAGAAAGTACCTGAGGTTCGCCATTGGCAGTTCTCATGATCAGTTTTGAGTATTGCCTTTTCGGGCTCACCTCTGCCCCGAAGGTCTTCACCAAGTTGATGGTGGTGGTGGCAGGTTTTGTAAGGAGGAGATGGATTCACATCTTTCCCTATCTAGACGATTAGCTGATCAGAACTTGTTCCCCCAAACAGGCTCTGAAACATCTCAACAGTACCTACCGCTCTCTCCACAAACTAGGATTCTCCCTCAACTTCAAGAAGTCCCAGGTGACACCTTGCCAAAAGCTGCAATTCATTGGACCGGTCCTGGATTCTTCATCAGGGAAGGCTTTGCCTGCGGGTTGAGGGCTCAACATATTTTGCAGATGGTAACGAGATTTCTGAATGCCCAGTATCTATCAGCATTTGATTTTCTTAGGCTGTTGGGCCTCATGGCATCCTGCATTTTCCTGGTCCCAGAAGCCCACGTAACAATGAGGTCCCTCCAGAGGGCCCTCAGATACCAATGGTCAGGCAGGATGACAGACCTTGTTCAGGACCCAAGCAGGATCTCCTGTGGTGGGCCTGCAAGGAGAATGCGATGATCGGGGAACCTTTTTGGCAAACCTGGCCTGAGAATAGTAGTCACAGATTCTTCCCTTGCAGGAATTTAGCCTACATGAGCGATCTCACGGTCAGCAGACGTTGGTACCCATCAGAATCAAGACTACAAATAAACTTGTTAGAGCTGTGGGTGATCAGATTGGCGCTGAGGGCCTTCTGGCCTTCCATACGGAGGAAGAATGGCCTGATAATGATGGACAACACAGTGGCCATCCATAACCTCAACAAATGAGGCGGTGTAGGGTCACTACCATTTTGCAGGGAGGCAATGCAGCTCTGGATTTGGGCACTACAAAATGGGATCTCTCTATCGGCTGTTCACCAAGCCGGAGAAGAAAATACAACGGTTGACTCTCTGAGCAGGCAGAGCACGATCTCCCTTGCTTTGTTCTAGAGATTTTCACCCTTTGGGGAGCTCCTCAAATGGATTTGTTCACATACAGGATCAACAGGAAATGAGACCTGTTCTGCTCCAGGGAATTTCCTCAGAGATGAGCTCTGCAGAGACGAGTTCGTAGTGGACTGTGAATTTCCACTCCTGTACACGTTCCCACCAGTCACTGTCATTCCTCATGCCATCAGGAGATTGAAGAAGTTCGGTAAGCCCATGATCCTGATTGGACCAGGAGGACGTGTCCATCTGCCCTCCACTACGTCTTCCTCTGACATTTGGCCTATTCTCACAAGAAGGAGGCCGTCTTCTTCGTCCAGGAATTAGAACTCTGAATCTTCAGGCCTGTTTGCTGAAAGGTTACAAAACAAAGATTGGGACCTTACGGAAGGCATGATGGAGGTGTTGCTTTCGGCCAGAAGACCACAACAACTAAACAAACCACACATAGCCTCGCACAACAGCACATGACAACTACCGACCAAAGAATCACACCTACGCTCAGCGAACGGTGTAAACCGAAATCAAGCAGCCAACAGCACATCACAGCTCTCTTCCGCTTTCCCTCTCAGTCCTACTAACTGACCCTACCCGCTTGCTTTTCAGAACCACCAGAGCACCAGGTGACCACTCCAGTGGTTATAGTGCGTGGTATAAATATCCTTTAACATAACATAACATAACATAAAAAAGCACTATACCACTGACGTTTTTGCAGCTGGAGTAGAGCTAAATATATTGATCCTGTCACTTGCAATACACCTGCAGTGCTTTTTTTGCTGCGCCTAGCCCATCAGGGGCTGCAGGTGGCTGCCATCAGAGGATACCTGGGGGC
Organism: Ambystoma mexicanum; assembly: GCF_040938575.1. Lineage (NCBI taxonomy): Eukaryota > Metazoa > Chordata > Amphibia > Caudata > Ambystomatidae > Ambystoma > Ambystoma mexicanum. The sequence goes on from NC_090939.1 coordinate 521,818,373, forward strand.
ATTATCCATTTTTAAATGCATGCTACAGCAAATTGTCATACGATTCCGCAAAGCACTGACAAATACATTCCCACTGTTCCCTTTTCTGGTTGCCTCCTGGGATTTAAACCTAGTACTAACTTTTTTAATGGGAGTTCCATTTGAACGTCTCCATTCTTGTCCTCTCAGGTTATTAATCCTAAAAAATATCTTATTGGTAGCCATCACTTCTGCTTGCAGAATGAATGAGCTACAAGCCTTGACATGCAAAACACCATTTAGTATATTCTCCAAGGAGAAGGTAGTTCTAAGGGTTTGTCCCTCCTTCCTTCCCAAGGTGGTGTCTGAAATCCATCTGATACAGAAGATAACTTTAACTACTTTTATTCACCTCCTCACCCTTCTAAGTTTGAAGAGGGGCTACACAGGCCTGACCCAAAAAGGGCTCTTAGCTTCTAAATTTCTAGGATGGCAAGTGTCAGGTAAGATGAGAAACTATTTATTGGTTATACCAGCCATAGGCTAGGCCATAGTCTAGGCAAAGTCATGACCAAACAGACTTCGTGTTGAATTTCAGAGTGCTACTCCATTGGGGGAAAAGATGTCCCTGAAAACGTATGTGCCCATTCCACCAGGATAGTGGCAACCACGTTGGCTATCCAAAGAGGTGTTGCAGTGCAGGACATTTACAATGCTGCAACTTGGTCCTCACTCCATACTTATTTAAAGCATTATTGCTTGGACACTCCATCAGCACAGGACGCTCAATTTGGAAGAGCGGTTCTGCAAAATATCAATGAATAATCAGAACATTACACAAACATTCCACTTCTTCCACTTCTGTCTACAGATATAGGATTCTATCTAAAATGAAGACTCTGTGGGAGGACACAATCCATTAGAAGAACAAATGGCTTACTCGTGGTAATGTTCTTTCTACAGGATGTTCCTCCCACGGATTCCTCATTGCCCTCCCAGCCTACCCCTCGGACTGTGGGTGCATGTTTTAATATACTTCTCTTTCAACGCCCATGCAGGTTATATAATCCTCAAGTCGGCTTTGCAGAAAGAGGGAAAAACTAAGAACTGAAGCAACAGGCGCAGTGCGTACTATTTATACTATCATCAATGTCACGTCCGGATGCAGGAATGGGAACCATTGAGGGACATCAATTTGATGCTGCTCAGCGCCGTCTGCTGGTGAAAATATTTCTGAGGACTGCAAAGCAGTATATGGATATATCTAAAATGAGGAATCCGTGTGAGGAACATTCTGTCGGAAGAACATTACCATGGGTAAGTACTTAGTTTGTCTTATCCAGGTCTGCCTTCAGCCATTCAATTTATAAGCACTATGCGTTTCCGGATAAAAACAAGCATTGGCAAAGGCAGCAGTTTTGTCTTGTGTATAAGTATTAGGCATTTGCCAAGCACTGCTATTAGATGCCCAGAGACTCGCATCATTTTGCACCTGTTACTGTCAATGGCAGTTAATACCACTACGCAGTGTCTGGCAAGTGCCTTTCCCATGCCTACACAGAAACCCAAACTGTTGACATTGCCAATGCTTGTTTGCAAGTATGTCACCCATTGCAGTTTATATTCTGTTCATTCCAGTACTTGCATGGTAGCATTCAGAGTGCAAATGGCAAAACTATCAGTAGCAGAAAAAGCAAGAAGCAGGACTAAGTAATTTAATCACTCCTGAACTGATAAGAGGAGTGCCAATATCTATTACCTGATGGGTGTAGAGGCTGTCTGCCAGCCGATGAAGACTAGGTTTTGTTGTGCCTGGTATAACTGCGTATCTCATATCTCTTTAGCCACCATCCCCATCAGTTTTATTCTTCCTACATAAAGCATGTCTGCTACCTCACTGTTACCAGAATGTTACGGCAAAGGTGGATTAGATTATAATATTTACATGGGCACTTGTTTGCTGGCTCAATTCGTGTTTAGCTGTGACAGACAAGTTGGGCTCCCTAGCTTATCACTACCCATGAATTCTCGGGCTCATGCACCTTCACTGATGCGCTAAGGCTACTTGTCAGTATTAACTCAAAACGGTACGATGACATCTGAAAATAGGACAAAGATGGTACGAATCAAACATAGGTACTCATCTTTCATTCCTTCGTTGAGCAGCAAACAAAGGGTACAAGCAAAATGTGGTCTAAATAGAGGGGTTATGCTCCTTCATTGTTAAGGAAGTTGCATATTGTTTGAAGAGACTGTATTAATTTTGACGTTTTATGTGACGTGTCTTGTTTTTAGCTATTACTTACTGCAAGCTCAATTAAAGAAAGTAGCCCATAGTATGAAAACTTAGACCCGTCATATATTTAGGTGTGGATATACCCTCCAGATTTACATTTTCTTTAACTTAATTTATAAACCTATTACTGGACCCTAATTCTGAGTCATAAAGCCACAAAGACAGTTGCTTACATTTACTCCACTTTCACAATCAAGAATGATGTTGATTGAAATAAGAGCCATATTTTAACAAGTGGGAGCTGGGACATGTGCTAAATTCCTGGAAATTGGCGCAGGACTGTCTTGGGTTTCAGTATAAATTTAAATGCTCTGGTTTCCTGCTTAATCTGAACAGTCCATGGAGGCAAAAATCACAATGCTGAATGTACATTTTAGGCGGCTTTACTACCTTTGCTATGAGGGCAATCTAAAAAATATCAAAGGTCTTTGTGTGAGGATTGCAATATTTAATGATGGCTGACCGGCAGCACTTTCTGCTATTTTGAGTACTGATGAACAGATAGCTCTGCCGATATGCTATGCATATCACCCCTGATTTGCCATACCTGCTGCAAACCTGTTACTTCGATTTGCACATAGCTCTGCCAATGCACCTCAACCCGGTCTTTCAGCCCTTCCTCATGTTCCTTTAATGGACCAGAAACCACTATTTTAATGTGGTCCCACAGGGGCACTCCCCAATCCATCACCTCTACAGATTTTTGTGTACACCAAGCGGATATGTAAAGGGACATGCCTAACCCAAACCTTCCTACCAATGTGCAGAACCACTAAATGGGTATTCACAGGAGCACTCCTACCCCCTTTGTTAATGCTAATATGCAGGTCATCGAAAGAGGGAGTCAGAGAAGCCCTCAAACTATCATTGTCTACCACAGAGATGGAGGGCAGAATCTAACCCTGAACAAGACTCCTTCCCATCAGGTGAAGACACTTAGAGGGCCATTCAAGATTCCTAGCCAGGCCCAAACATCGTGCATAGGAAACAAAGCCTCTCCCATTGGGGGACCAATGTTGCACCATTCCAAAGTTCCCAGCGAGTGGGGAAATATATTTTTCCCACTGCACTGGTGCCAGAGAAACCCTTGTACCTTGTGATTCACGTTTGTGTAACCCACTGAAGTCCTGTGGTTACAAAGTAGTGCTCGAACAATGAGGAACGGATTCACACAACACACAAACGAAGGACACAATCCCCATTCTCCCAATGTTGTAGGGATCACAGTCAAGGAAGTCTAAATGCAGTAGACCCCTTTCCATGCTTAACAAAAGATTTTCAAACTCCATATTCACATGTGAGGATTACTGAGGGACCCAGACTCCAGTGAGCAATAACATCTAGAGCTCTAGGGGTGTTTGGGGGGGGGGGGGGCGTTCCATACCTGGCCACAGTCTTACTGGAATCCAAAATGGTGTCAGAACTTAATGTAACCTCAGGCCACCCCCTTTCAAGCCACATTGCCACCCACCCATGGCCCAATCACAAAGCAGCACAACCCTCACTACACACAAGACCTCATTAGCACAAAGCATCACTCAAGGAGAGGAGATCCTCTAACAAAAAGCAGACTGATAGATTTGGTAGTGTGTGGTGTTCAAGTAGGTGTGGTAGGAAGGTTTTTGGCAGAGCGAGGAGTACTGAAGAGAACAGGAGGAGAAAGCTCCTTTTGGAGAGAGTCTAGTTGGGTTGGAGCAAGAGAACAATGTTTTCAGAGGAAGAAGTTATTGGTAGTGAAGAAGGCAGACCAACAAAGGAAACACAAGAGTTGGGAGGAGGTTGGAGAAGGAGAAAGTTGACACCTGGAGAGTGCAGGAGGCAGACCATCAGAAAGAGAGATTTTGTGGGAGGATTGAAGGAGAGATACCATCATGAAGCCAACCAGCAAGGAAGGAGAAGTAAGGCGTACCCCTAACATTTGTGACAGAGAGGAAAGAGCTAGAGGCGGAGATACCACTACTATAGCTGAGCAGGTGGAGGGGAACAGGCACCCTTTCTAGATAGAGAGACGAGGGACTTTATAGTAGACCAGGTCAATTAAGGGCAGAAAATAGAGGAGGAGGTATTTTACCTTGTGCCAGGGAGCGTACACTAGAGGTGTGAGAAATTAATAGTTACTCAACGTATTGACTAACGTACTCTGAGTCCATAGTCCCCTTTCCTCCATACTGCATGGGCGTCCCTCGCTAGAGACGGGAGACAGAACCTATTTCACTAGAAAAAAACATCTTCCCCTTTAAATTTAGAGGCAGGCGGGGGGAGTGGCTCTGGGAGCATTCGCTCCTGTGACTCCGCCCACCGGTGCCATTTCTCAATCCTCATTGACGCGTCAACAATATTAACATTGCCTAATGACACTAGTATTATTACGGGGGAGGATGGAGGGACGTATGGAGGAAAGGGAACTATGGACTAAGAGTATGTTAGTCACTTCGTTGAGTAATTATTAATTACTCTTACATCCCGTCCCATTTCCTCCATACTTCATGGGCGATTACAACTGAATGTAGCCCTAGGGTGGAGAGGAGACCCTCCTTAGGAAAACAAGTTCCTTAGAACCGCCTGTCTGAAAGCTGTGTCTGACCTAGAGCTGGCGTCCAAACAGTAGTGCTTGCAGAAAGCCGAAGGGGTGGCCCAGGTGGCTGCCCTGCTGATGACCTGCCATGGGACCTGTCTCTGGAAGGCGACGGCTGTGGTTTTGGCCTTGATACCGTGGGCATGCATGTTAACTGGCAGTGGTTTGTGCTGCCCTTCGTAGGCCTCGTTCATAGCTTAAACCATCCACCTTGTTATAGAGGCCTTGGATGCCTGAAAGCCGGGCCTTGACCCCCGAAGGTGACAAAAAGCACCTTCAGTTTACGGAAGCTCTTGTTCCTGTCCAGATAGAATTTCAAAGCGCGTCTGACATCCAGACAGTGCAAGACGCTTTGAGCATCGTCCTTAGGGTCCGCAAAAAAAGTAGGTAAGACTATCACTTCGTTCAGATGGAAAGCAGAGACTACCTTGGGTAGGAATGCGGGGTGCATTCTCAGGACCACCTTATCCTTGTGAAATATAGTGTAGGGTTCTGAAGCCACCAGAGCCTGTATCTCGCTGACCCTGCAAGCATAGGTGAGGCCTACCAACAGAGTTGATTTAATGGTGACCATTCTGATGTTCGCGGATGCCATTGGCTTAAAGGGTACAAGCGCGCCCAACACTACATTGAGATCCCACACCGGGTGTGGCCTCTTGATGGGTGGGTAGAGCCTGGTGAGGCCCGCCAGATGTCGCTTCACCACCGGGTTGGAGGAGGAGAGGACCTCCTCCGCCAAATTCCTGTAAGCGCTGATGGCTGCCAAGTAGGTGCGGCATGTGTCCACCTGCACGCCGGATTGAGCGAGGTGTGCAGAAAAAGGAAGCGCATCATCCAACGTGCATGTAAGGGGGTCGATCTCCTTAGTGTTCGCCCAGTGACAGAACCTAGTCCATTTACTCTTGTACTGGATCCTTGTAGCCCTGCTCCTAGCGCCCTGAATGATGTCCAGGTTAGCTTGAGACAGGCCCAGGTGGTTCAGTGTGACCTGCTCAGCAACCACGCTGCAAGCGCTAATTTCTGTGGAGCAGGGTGGATGACCCTGCCCCCCTGCTGCGAGAGGAGGGGAGTTGGGCCTAGCGGTAGGTGAATTGGAGGCCTGTCCGAGAGGCTGAGGAGCTCTGAGAACCATGGCATGGCCGGCCAACATGGAGCTATCAGAATGACGCAGAGGTGAGATGATTCCCTTATCTTGCAGATCACCCTGTGGACCAGTGGTGTGGGCGGAAATGCATACGCTTTCATGCCATTCCAATGTATTTGGAGTGCGTTGCCCAGCGAGCCGGGACCCTGTCCCTGCCAGGACGCGAACTGCTGGCACTTCCTGTTGGCCCAGGAGGTGAAGAGATCCACCTGCGAATGCCCCCATCTGATGAAGATCCCAAGCAGTACCTGATGGTTCAATTGCCATTTGTAATTGTCTGCTCCCAGTCTGCTGAGCCTGTCCGCTTCCATGTTGCATTCCCCCGGGAGGTGGATGGCAATCAGGTAGATGTTGTTCTCCAGGGCCCATTCCCACATGCTGACTGCTAGGTTGCATAGTGTAGGGGACCTGGTGCCACCCTGCTTGTTGACATAGATGAGGCACAGAAAGGTCAGGCTCTGAGTAGGATACAGCTGAGATTTCTTGTGGTTGATAGAAAATCCGAGCTCGTGGAGAGTGGCCATAAGCGTGGAAGAGGTGTGAACCGCCTCCGGAGATGTCGCCCTGACAAGCCAGTCGTCCGGGTATGGGTAGACGTGGTGGCCCTGGGCCCTGAGGAGGGCCGTTACTGCATTCATCAGTCTGGTAACTACCCTGGGGGCTGAGTTGAGGCTGAAGGGTAGAACCTTGTATTGGAAATGGCAGTCCATGATCTTGAACCGCAAAAAGGAGCGATGAGGTTGCCAAATAGGGACGTGTAGATAGGCGTCCTTCAGATCCAGGGAGCATATCCAGTCTCCCCTGCAGAGTGTCTCCGCTATGAGTGCTGGTGTAACCATCTTGAATCTTTGAAGAGGGAGGGAGAAGTTGAGGATGAAGAGGTCCAACATAACTGTCAGGCCAGCCTGGTTCTTCTTTTGTATGGCGAAAATCCTGGAGTAGAAGCCCAAGCCTCCCTGGGAGGTTGAGACTTCTTACACTGCCTGGCTCACGACGAGCAACTGAATTTCTGCCAACAGAGTTGCTGTCCCAATCTGTGGGAGAGGAGGGAGAAGAGGGAGGAATCGGTAGACGGTACTCCGTGGACACCACTGAAAGGATCAAGAGATCCGCAAACTTCTGATGCCAAAACTGTGCGTGAAGGGCATGCCTGCCCCCCCCCCCCATTGGAGAGACATGGACTCAAAGGGGCACATCATGCCTTCTTTCACTCTGAGGCTGTTGCAGAGGAGGGGGACTGAAAGAAGAACTTGCCCCCCCTTTTGTTGTTTGGCTGAGAAAGGTCAGGCTGTCCAGACCTCTGTTCTTGGAAGCCATGGAACCCGCTGAACGCCCGCCCCTTGTCGGAGCGTTGATACGACTGGGTGTACACCTTGGGTATGGCCTTCGTAAGGATAGATGAAGACTTTGCCGTTTGGGAACTGTTTTTCTTTTTATCTTGCTCCTCATTGGTGGTGGAGCGAAGGAGGTCACCACCCTCGAATGGAAGGTCCAATATGTGTTCCTGGATGTCTGGGTTGAATTTAATAGCCCGGTGCCAGGCCGTCCTTCCCATGTCTGTGGCGATGTATATGGCCCGGCCAGAGGTGTCAATGGGTACCACGGTGGACTCCACGATGTCCTGTGCCACCAATTTGGCCTCTGCCAGCCCCACAGTGAAGCGTGCCTGGCTGTGCACCGGAAGTTCTGGACGGAAGTCGGCAATTACTCGTCAAAGCCTCTGGTTAACGGCTGCCAGCATGACATGCGCGTTGGATTGACCAATGTGCAGGGAGGCGTTGGAATAAAGCTTTTTTCCATAAACCTCCAAGATCTCCCCCTCCTTGCCTAGCAGCGCCGAGGATGAGTTTGCTGAGGACGACTTAGGCTTTGAGTAGAGAAACGATGCAGCTATCACGGAAGAGTGCGGTTGAGGGTGTGCGGACAGCAAGGGTGCATCCCCCTCCATTTGTCTGTACTTGGCGTCAAGGCACCGATTGACAGGCTGGGCAGAGTGGGGTGTAAGCCATCCCTTTTTGGCCAGAGCGTCAAAGTCCTTCTGCATCGGAATCCCTGTTCAAGCCACAGGGCGTAGAGTGAGGACTTCGGCCAGGACCCCGCCTCTGGTTGTTCAACCGCAGGTTGCGGAAGCCCCAAGTATTCTGCCAAACCTGCGAGACGTTCATGGAAGGCCTTGGCTGACGATGGTGTCAGGTCCTCCTCTTTGTCAGTGTCCACCATGGTGTCTGGTTGGTCTGGAGCAGGCAGAGGAGTGCTGGGCGCCGAGGGCTGCAGTGTTGGAACCGGAGCCAGTGACTGTGGTGTAGACTGGCGTGGAACCGCCTGAACTGTGGGGGGCAGGGTTGCCAGAATCGAAGGAGCCGGCAACGGCAGTGGTGGTGGCACCGGGGCCTGTGGCGCTGGAGCCATAGGAGGAATGACTAGGGGTGCAGGCGGAGGGGCTGGAGGGAGCATGTTCCTGATGACATCCCGAAGGATGGCCCCCATCTGAGGAGATCTCATGAGAATGAGGAACTTTTTAAAAAAATCTCCAGGTCTCTTGGCAGTGGAGCATGAGACCTACCCTGCACCGCAGGATGGTGCCTGGTAGGCGTATTGCCCTCGGCAGGGTCGCCGGTATTGCTGCGTGTAGGCGTCCCCTCGGACATCTGGCCGGTACTAGGGCGTAGCCCCTCGGGTGTAAACCTGGTAACAGAACCTTCCGGTCCCTCAGCACTGTCTCCAGAAGAACCTGATTACCCCTCGGCTTGGCAGCCGGTAGCTGAACTAGCCTCAGTACCTGGGCTGGTTCGAGAACCTGATGGGTTCCTCCCACTCGGGCGTTTCCCTGGGAAGGAGTCACCCTTGCGGGGTGCGATTGGAAAAAAGCGGCCCTACCCTGGGCCTTGACTTATGTCTGATGAAGTCCTTCAAGTCCTCTGGAGGCGACTTCTCGAAGAGCTCTCTCCATCGAGCTAGTCTGTTCTTGAGAGCGCGCGGTGTAAGAGCGTGACAGGCGTTACAACCCTCCCATGGTCAGAGCCAAGGCAGCAGAGGCAAAGAGCGTGGAAATCGGACATGGGGAAGAGCCCCTCGCAGGCTGGAAACCTGCTGAAGCCCGCTGACATCGACATGCGCAGAGGAGGAGCATGGCACCAGAGAACTGAGTACCTGATTGATAAAAAAGAAGACAAAAAGGCAGAAGAAAGCATCCAGGGAAGAGCGCATGGTATTACAAGGCTGAAGCAAAACCCAGGAGCGCTGGTGAAATTGGTCCGTTCCCGTTGATGCGGAAAAGGGGAGTGGTGCCGGTGGACGGAGTCAGGGGAGCGCATGCTCCCACGGATGCACCGCTGCGCGCCTCTAAATTTAATGGGAAAAAAGGGGTTTTCTGGTGAAAAGGGTTCAGTCTCCTATCCCTAGCGAGGGATGCCCATGCAGTATGGAGGAAAGGGGACAGGGCGTAAGAGTAAGGGCGGTGTATCTGTAAACAGGACACTAGAGCAGGGAGCTTGCCAACTGACCAGGAGCAACACAGGCCCCAACCCAAAACTCTGGCAGGTGGGAGCAGTCCTGGCAAGACTCACCTGCTTTCTTAAGATGCTGATTAGTCAAAGCCCAGACCTTTGCAGATGCAGAAGACCCACCATCTTAGTCAATCGACAAGTGTTTGGGACCTCCACAAACATACAGCCCAAAGACAAAGAACAGGGTTATCAATAAGACATTTAAGCAAGGGTGGACATACCCCATTGTTAGAACATTTGAAAAAGACTTTATGGTTGAAAGACATTTTTAGTTGGTTTGCTGTTGCTTTGATTAAAATAAACCCTCTGCTGGCAATGAAACCTGCCAATTTGTCATCCGCTTTGTGCTTCCCAGCCGGTTGCCCTGTCACAAGGGTACATAGTTATTAGATAAGGGTGAAAATAGAAAGAAGAATGTGTAATAAAGTCCAGACAGTTCCAGAAGAGGCTTCTTTTTTGTTATTCATACAAGACCTCCTTAAGCTGATACTTAAGAGCCCATGTGGGTAAATGTTCAACATGCAGACACAGTAATGCCATTTCCATGGATTGCATTCTTCCACAGATTCCTAATCAGATAGATATCCTTCCAGCGGCAGTTGCTCAGAAACGTTTTTCGACATGCGGCGCACGACTCAATTTCAACCGTCAACTTCTCTTGACTCCACCGTGCCACTTGTCTACTCCCGACCTGATGTCAGCCGTATATACATTACGTTACTATGCCCCCGTACCTAAGTTCCTGTTTTCCGCGGTCACAGCAAGCTGCTTTTCGGAACGTTCTTGTGAGAGACATTTTCAGTACAGCTTTGAGATTCAAATGTTACCAGGACTGCAACTCGAAAATGTCGATCACCAACCTGCATGACATCTGTGTGTGGTGTCTGGGGCAAAACCAGGATATTGAGGAGTGTGGTTCCTTCCAACAAATTAACCGTAATCCCTTAGGGAGCGATAGGCAAAATAGGTGCGTAGGGGGCCTCCATCGAAGGACCCCCACCCCCGAAAAGAGAACAGATGCCTCAAGAAGGCGAAGAAGCATTCACCCTCCCGGAGCCATTGTTCCTCTTTTATCATCCCATAAGAAAAAGAGATGCCTTTGATGCAAATACTAGCCCGATTCGTCAAAAGTAAGTGGTAAGAACTTCCTGACCCCAGCATGTCGAGGGACGAGTGTTAGGCGTTCAAGGAGCAAATGCTCCAGTTTTTCCAAAAAGCCGCAGCAGGTACGACTCCAGTCTCGACGCTGTAAACGAATATACCACCAGTTGCGTCCAGTGCTTCCGGCACCAGAGGGGCCATGGCTGGTCCTACACTCTGGTGATCGACCAGGAAAGCGGCTCTAGCGCCAAAGGGGCCGAGGCACTGGCACCAATAGGCCTGGTAGGAACGACTTTATCTGCGCCAACAGTTGAACGTTCCTTTCTTCCCAAATCTTTATCAGTGTTTTTCAACTCGGGTCGATTTACGTTGACTAGGGGGAATAAGTGCCTTTTGGCTTTGAGCCTATTGGTGGTGTGGCTGGAGGAGACACTTTCTTCTCCGACCAAGCAAGTTTGCTTGCTCTTGCAAAAAGATTGCTTGACGCTACCAGGTTTGACCAGTCTCCCAACCTGGATCTGCAACAGGCCGCTCCTTGTGGTCACCCTAATGCACAGTACAGAAAAAACTATCTTAAAGATCATCAATCAAGGTCTTGGACCTCGACAACCGGACCAGACCCTTGTCTGCCTTCCAGGCATCCTGGAAAAGGGACCGCAAACAGAAAGGGCATTGTATTTTAATGCAGCTAACTGTGAGCCCATTACCGTCATGTTCCCTGCCAGCTGTAGACGCAGAACGCACTAAAAAATACAAGCCGGCTATGGGGTGGTGGATTTACCCTTCATGTCATCGCACCCCATGCCAGAAGGCCTAGTGGTGCAAGACACTACAGTGAACTCTAGACCAGCCATTCCCACCTCCCATCTCCCTACAAATAGGGAATCCAGGAAAATGGATGCCCTGGACAAAAAGATCTTCACTTCAGGGAGCATAGGCCTAAAAGCAGTCCATGCATCATGCACGTTCGCAAAATAGTCTTATGGATTGGGGAGGCTTATGGCGGCAGCGGTGGAACACATCACGGCTGGTAAAATGAGGGATGGATTTCTACGTATCATTGACGATGGTAAGGAGGTAGCATGGCAAGCACTGCATTCGGGCATGGACACTGCAGATTACATAGGCTGTGCAATGGGGATGTCCACTGTGTTAACGAGGTCAGCCTACCTTCACAGTCCAAAATTCTATCTGAATGTCCAAGCTAAACTTCTGGATAAATCTTTCGACGGTGAACAGACGGTCAAGAACTCCAAGTTGGCTGCCAAGCCACTGGGACTAGCCAGCAAAGCAATCTTTGCGCTTCTCCCCTAGTGGTACAGGCTGCTTTTCCGTTTGGAAAGAGGGCACAGCCAGGCAACGGCAGAGGTGTTGCTCGTATCCCGCACGGGGCAAAGGGGCCTCTAAGAGCCAGAAGACTGCGGCAGCAGTGGCACCTACTAAGCCGCTTTGAGGGAGAATTTCTGAGCACTTGGACGGGTAGAAGGAGACAACCTCCAATGCCTGAGCCTTGCAGCTCGTCGAATGGGGTTACTGTCTACCTTTCTTAAGAAAACCACCAGATAGACAGCCCCCCTCCACAACAACTGGAGCAGGAGCTCCAGGAAGAGCTGATAGCCCTTTTATTAAAGGGTCCAGTAGAGGAGGTGCCACCCAAGCAGAGGGGATCGGGCTGGTACTCTCGCTATTTTCTGTTACCCAAAAAAGGAGGAGGACTCTGTCGCATCCTGAACCTCAGGGCCTTGAATAAGTTCTTGAGGAAAGACGGGTTCAGGATGGTGACACTGAAATAAATTCTCCAGTCTCTGCAACTCCAGAACTGGTTGGTTTTGCTGGACCTTCAGGTGTCACAGGTTTCCCCTTTTCTCACCTGTTTTCGCTGCTTGCTGGAATCCTTGGGAGGAGTTTTCTTCTTTACGGTTTGGGTTTTGTACAACCCCACTCGGCCGTCTTCGGCTTCCAGCGTTCGTTCAGCTTCTATGTCCGGGATCAATAGGAAACTTCCACAAGAAGTCCAGGATACAAAGAAGTGTACTCGGAGGCGGGTACACAGAGTCCGGGAAGAAAGCAGGATAAGAAGGAAGGAGAATACTAGGAGAAAGCAGAGGGTCCGGGAACCAGGAAACAACAGAGTTCCGCGAAGGCGAACTACGGAGCACACGTCTAGTCACAGCAATCAGTAGCGTTGAGACGCGCGGGGCCGCGGGAGCGTGGCTACTTAATAGGACATGCTGCATCGGACGTAAAGGCTGGGAGGCAGCGTTTGGTGCTTAACGGCCATGTTGGAAGTACCACGGAGTGTAAGCCCCGATGTGTCAAAGACCAGGAGGTCCAGAAGGGGCGTGTCCGACGGTTAATGACAGCATGCCTCCTCTGAAAACCCGTCCTGCCGGGTTTGCCCGGGTGTATGAGATGGAACCTTCTGAGTAACCTGGGGGTATTTAAGTTTGAGATTGGTTCCCAAGTGCGTTCACTGGGAGGGTATCCTTTCCATTCCACCAAGTACTGGAGCTGACCACGTTTATATCTAGAGTCATATATTCTGGAGACTTCATATTCCAGTCGGTCATTGATAAGTACAGGATTGGGTCTGAGGTTAGTCCGGGAGGTCTGGATGTATGGTTTCATCAGAGATGTATGGAAAACTGGGTGAATTTTCTTCCAGGAATCTGGTAATTTGAGTCAAAAGGCCACTGGGTTAATGATTTCTTTTATGGGAAAGGGCCCATAATACCGGGGAGCCAGTTTATTTGCTTGTAGATGTCGGGGCAGTAGTCTCGAGGATAGCCATACCTTATCTCCTACTGCGTAGGAGGGGCCTGGTCTTCTTTTGGAATCCGCATAATGCTTGGTATGAGTCCAAGCCCTTTCTAACTGCTCTTTGGCTTCTCTTTGTACATTGATGAGTGTTTCAATCCAGCAATCAACTGTAGGAACAGGTATAGGATGTGGGAGGACGGAAGCTAGCACTGATGGGTGAAAACCTTGACTGCAGAAAAAAGGGCTGGTCTTGAGAGCCGTGTGATCCGAATTATTATAGGAGAATTCAGCCAGAGGTATTAGAAGTGACCAATCGTCCTGGACCTTGGTAGTGAAACAACAGAGATATTGTTCCAGGGTTTGATTCACACGATCGGTAGCCCCATTAGTCTGTGGATGATACCCTGAAGAGAGGGCACGTTGTATTCCCGGTATTCGGCAAAGGTGTTTCCAAAATTGAGATATGTATTGAGGTCCTCTGTCCGATATGATCTTGGAAGGGAGTCCATGGAGTCTAAATATGTGTTCCAGAAAGATTCCAGCAAGTTCTGAGGAAGAAGGTAGTTTATGTAATGGTGTAAAAGGAGCCATATGAGTGAATAAATCTATGGTGACATGATAGTTGTGTACCCCCTGAAGGTGGTAGTTCCACAATGAAGTCCGTAGCAATAATTTCCCACGGCCGTGTTGGTAGTGTGGGCTGAAGTAGGAGGCCCGCCGGTCTCTTGTTGTCATGTTTGTTTTGATTGCAAACTGCACAGGTTTGAATGTACAGTCGTACATCAGTTTTCATTCTCGGCCACCAAAATTGTCTTTGTACAAGATGGAGGGTGTTTGTGATACCACGATGTCCGGAGTGAAGGGTATCGTGACAGCTGTAGTTTCTGTGTGGGGGATGACTAAACGTTTATCCTTGAAAAGATATCCATCCTTAGTTCTGAGATTCCATCGGTTCTTTCCTGAAAATTCTTTCCATAGTTCAGAGGACTGTGTTTGTATCCGAACATCATCCAGGAGGCTGTTTGCTTGAGCCACGAATATCGTGTGTGGGAACATTTTAGGGAATGACCGGTCTTCAAGGGGTTCATGGTCGGGACGCCGAGATAAGGCGTCAGAAATTATATTCTGTGTTCCAGGGACATGATGAATTTGGAACTGGTATTGGGCAAACAAGAAAGCCCAGCGGGCTTGTCGGCTATTCCTACATTCCAGGGCCTGTAATACTTGAAGATTTTGATGGTCCGTGCGGACCTGGACAGGATGTTTTGCTCCTAGAAGTAAATGACACCACTCTGTGAAGGCTTGGCGGATGGCTAGCAGTTCTTTTTCTAAAACAGAGTAATGGGTTTCACTGGGAGTTAATGTCCGTGAAAGATAAGCAATAGGATGTTCCAGGCTATCGTCGAATTCCTGTTTTAGAACTGCTCCAATGGCGTAGTTAGAGGCGTCTGTCTCCAATAGGAAGGGTCGGTTGATATCAAGTTGAGCCAGGATGGGAGCTTGTGTAAACTCAGTTTTTAACCATTGGAATGCCTCCTCTTGGGCTGTTGTCCAATGAAAGGGAGCGTCTTTTTTCAACAAGGCTATGATCGGTTGGACTATCTCGGAAAAGGAAGGTATGAATTTCCGATAGAAGTTAGCTAACCCCAGGAAAGATTGAATCTGTTTCACAGTGGTCGGAATTGGCCAAGATAGTATGGCCTTTAGCTTGGATTGATCCATTCCAATACCGTCTGGGCTAAGAACAAATCCTAGATAGTGAACAGTAGAGACATGAAAAAGGCACTTCTCAGGTTTTGCTAGGAGCTTGTGTTCACATAGCCGTTGTAACACTGCCTTAACATGTTATTCATGCTTAAGATGGTCCTTAGAGAATATCAAGATATCGTCCAGATACACGATGACGAAGAGGAATAGCATGTCTGAAAACACCCGATCTATGAAGTGTTGGAAGACCGCTGGGGCATTTGCAAGTCCGAAGGGCATGACCAAGTACTCATAATGACCAAAAGGTGTTCTAAAGGCTGTCTTCCATTTGTCTCCTTCTCTAATACGAATCAGATGGTAGGCACCTCTGAGATCCAACTTAGTGAAGATTACGGCTCCTCTTACTGCTTCCAAGATATCCGAGATCAAGGGCAATGGATAGCGATCCTTAAGGGTGCACTGATTTAAACCTCGATAATCAAGACAAGGCCGGAGCTCATTGGTGTCCTTTTTTGGAACAAAAAACAGTGAGGCTCCGGCTGGGGATTTAGATGGTCGTATGGTGCCATTTTCAAGGTTAGTATTTAGGTACTCACGGAGGGCCTTTTTTTCAGGTTCGGATAAGATGAACATCCTTCCAAAGGGAATCACAGCTGAAGGTTCGGTATCAATAGCACAGTCTTCTGGTCTATGAGGAGGTAAGGCTTGAACAATAGCAGAAGAGAACACATCGGAGTATTCCTGATAGATTTTAGGAACCTGGATGATATTTTTGACTGTGAGCGGGCCTTGATGATCTGCTGAAACTCCTTCAGATGGTGTCGGAGCGGGGTCCAGGAGTAAGCAATGAGACATGCAATGTTCGGAACCCAGGAACAAGGATCCTGCTGCCCAATTGATGTATGGGTTGTGTCGTTGTAGCGAGGGCATTCCCAAAACCATTAGGTAATGGGTAGACTTAATGATGTAAAACTTTATCTTCTCTCGCTGGTGGTTTATTGCAAGCTCAATTTCCTTGGTTTGAAGGGTTATAGGTCCTGAAGAAAGGGGTCTTCCATCAATTGCTTCTACAGGCTGCATGATATTCCGGGATTCGTATGGAATATGGTGTTTAAAGACCCAATCTTGATCTATGAATATTCCCATGGCTCCACAGTCCACCAGTGCCAGAATGGGGTAGGTTTCCTTCTTGGATGGCGATAGAAAGGCCTATAAAATTACCAGATTGTTTTGTCCAGGAGAGTTCAAGGATGGAATAGATGTGGAGCAAACATCTCTCTCCCGAAACTGTGCTCTATCTAGGATCGGGAGTTGGCGTTTCCCGAACGCCGAGGAGGTGCTATTAGACACTCTCTCATTAAATGTTTGTCCGAGGCGCAATACATGCATAAGCCTGTATGGATCCTTCGCATCCTTTCTTAGGGGGATATGGGTCCACGGAAGGCCCCTAGTTGCATGGGTTCGGGTTCGTTACTAGGGACAGGAACACACTCGGACTTCAAAGAGGTCTCTATGGGGTTCTTCTGGAAGGGTAACTTGGTCTTCTTTTTCTCTGCTTTCCTTTCCTGGATGCGGAAGTCAATCTGTAGTGCGAGATCCATAAGGGCTTGGAATGAACTTGGGCGAGCCACTCTGGCTAGTTCATCCTTGATGTCTTCATTTTGCCCTCTTCGAAAGAGAGTGAAGCAGGCTTCTGAGGACCAATCCGCTTCTTTAGCCAATTGCTTAAATCGTCTTACATATGTGAGCATGTCCTGGGAGCCCTGTTGGAAATCGAGTAGACGTTCCTGAGTGGTATAGACCTGTTCTGGGCGGTCAAACGTGGTCTTAAGGGCTTGAATGAACCCGTCATAATCATCCAGGAGGGCATTTCCGGCATTAACTAAAGGTGTGGCCCAGGTTAATGCATTCCCGGAAAGGTGTGAGATAATAAAGCCCACCTTAGCCCTGGGGGTAGAGAAATAATAAGGCTTAAAGGTAAAGTGGACCAAACAGGAATCAAGAATCCACAAAGGTTTTTTGACCCATCGTATTTGTCTACAATGCCGCCCAATAGTACACTTTCCTTCGTGGCAGAGTCACGGGATAAGACTAATTGCTTTAATGCGGCATTTTCTGCCTTTAGGTTTTGTACTCCGGTGGTTAGTTCTTGCATGCCGCGCATAAGACCTTGAATGGCCACCTCCATATCTGTATTGACTTCAGTTAGTTGGCGTCTCAATCTGTCACAGGTTTCCCCTTTTCTCACCTGTTTTCGCTGCTTGCTGGAATCCTTGGGAGGAGTTTTCTTCTTTACGGTTCGGGTTTTGTACAACCCCACTCGGCCGCCTTCGACTTACAGCGTTCGTTCAGCTTCTATGTCCGGGATCAATAGGAAACTTCCAGGAAGTCCAGGATACGAAGAAGTGTACTCGGAGGCGGGTACACGGAGTCCGGGAAGAAAGCAGGATAAGAAGGAAGGACAATAGTAGGAGAAAGCAGAGGTTCCGGGAACCAGGAACCAACAGAGTTCCGCGAAGGCAAACTACGGAGCACACGTCTAGCCAAAGCAATCAGGAGGCTTATTTTCATGTGCTAATTCAATGAAAGCACAGGCGGTTCCTGTGATTCATCACTGGGGACACTCACTAACATTTCATGGTGCTCTCCTTCAGCTTAACCTCCATGCCCTGGGTTTTCACCAAGGTGATGGCAGTTGTGGCGGCTCACCTCATGAGATCCCATGTTCACATATTTCCATACCTGGATGACTGGCTGATCAGGGGAAGGTCTCCGAAGCAGGTATCAATGCAGCGTGCAGAAACCTGCTCTTTGCTTCAACCAAAATTTCCAGAAATCCCACATCATGCCAACAGTGAAGTTCCAATTTATTGGAGCAGTCCTGGATACATGGGTGGGGAAGATTTTGTTTTCCCCCTGAAGAAAGAACTACCAGTGTCAGGCAAATGGTTGAGCTTTTTCAGAGTCATGACTGTCTACCAGCGGCTTCCTTCCTCCACCTCTTAGGTTGCATGGCTTCCTGCATGTTTCTGATGCCAGAAGCCAGACTGTGAATGCAATCTCTGCAGTGGCTCTGAGAGGATCAGTGGTCCCAATACTTCAATGCCATGTAGTACATTTTTAAGGTGTCGAGTTTGGTGGCCAGCAAGCTCTTTGTGGGCCAACAGAGAGTACATGATGGCTGGGGAATCCTTTTAGTCATCATGGCCCCAAGCCCAGGTTGTCACGGATACATCATTGAAGGGTTAGGCCGCTCACTGCGGGGACCTGTAGGTTAGTGTCCTTTGGTCGCCAATGGAATGCTCTGGCATTTCAACAGGTTGGAGTTGCAGGCGACGATCAGGTTGGCCCTTGTGGCCTTTGCATCCTCCCTCAAGGAGAAAAATGCCCTCATTCTAACAGACAACACAGTGGCCATGCCACTACCTCAACAAATGGGGGAGGGGGATGCAGACTGTGTAGTTATGGTTTTGGGTGCTGTAGAACCAGATCTCCGCTTCAGCGGTCTGTCTAGCAGGAGCGGTTAACAGGCTGGCGGGTGCTCGAGTCTCGCACAAGTGGGAAGTGTGCCAGGAAGTTCACGAAGAGAGTTTCACTCAGTGGGGTACCCCGACAGTGGATATGTTTGCACTTCGCGTTGATCCTCGTGGCAGACAGTTTTGCTTGAGCGAATTCCGTGCAAAGGGTCTACCGGGGACACGTTCCTGGTGTGTGGGTCTTCGACCTCCACTATACATTCCCTCCTTTACCTGTCATCCTGTGGATTCTCAGGATGTTTCGAGCCACCCTGATCTTGATCACCCTAGATTAGGCTGGGAGAATATGATACTCGGAGCTCCTGGACTTGACCATTTGCCCACCTCGCTGGTTGCCTTGACGACCGGACCTCCTATCCCAGTCAGAAGCTTGGGTGCTTCACCCAAACCCAGAATCCTTCAACCTATATCCGTACCTCTTGAGAGGATAGGAAATGCCGGATAGACACTATGGCTTGTCCAACTACTATGGTGATGGAGTTCCTTCTGTCACTGTCCTCTGCAGGCCTTCAGATAGGAACAGTCAAGGGCTATTTGATGTCTTTGTGTTTAAGAGGTCACCAGATCAAGTATCCTTCTTCACGATCACAGTAATGACCCAATTTCTGAAAGGCCTTGTAAATAGGTTCCTGCCTACTGCGTTTTTGGTTCTGGATTAGGACCTAAACTTGGTTAAGACATTTTTGATGGTGGCTCTGTTTGAGCCCATGTATTCATGCCCTATCAGGCTGCTTACCCTGAAAACTGCTTTTTATGGTGGCAATCACATCAGCAAGACGTATTATGAACTTCAAGCTCTATCTTACAAGCCACTTTTCCTACTATTTTCAAGGGGAATGTGCCACTTAATGTGCATCCTACATTTCTGCCAAAAAGAGATTTTTCAATACCACATGTCCCACAGCATTAATTTGCTGTAATTTTGACCCTCCTGCACATCCCTCTAAGTGTGAGGAAAGGCTACACATATTCGACACTAAGAGGGCACTCCGCTTTTACGTAGCTAAAACAGCAGAATTTAGGCATGTCAACCAACTCTTTGTGGCTTTGTTTCTGTCTAGGAAGGGTCTGGCTGTGTCCAAACAGATCCTCTCTCACGCTATAATTCTCTGCAAGTAAAGAGAGCAGGTAATGCTTTGCCACCGGGCATCAGAGCACATTCCACAAGGGGTGTGCCTGCGTTCTCCGCATTGCAGAGGGTTGTGCCGGTGAAGGAAATATGTCGAGCAGCGATGTGGTCATCACTCAACATGTTCACAAAGCATTACTGCTTAGATGTGGCACGTGGTTCGGACCAACGATTCGGCACAGCAATGTTGCAGAGCTTCCTTGTCTGAGGGCTTTCTTGCCGCCTCGCCACTGCTTTGGGAGTCTATTTGATGAGGAATCTGCACGACAAGTGAATCCATTGAAGCAGAAATTACTTACCGGTAATGTTGTTTCTATGGAATCTTCTCCCACAGATTCCTCATCACCCTCCCATCCTGCCCTGCTATGAAAGTGGTCTGCTGTCTATATCTCGTTGTTCTCTTCTAATGGGACAAGGTTATGTTATGGTGAATAGATGTAGGGAACAATGTGATGCTGCATTGTATAAGTACTGTCAGCCACTTGCTCACAGTACGGTTCTGTTCCTCACAAAAACAACAACAAAACATTGAAATTAATTTGTTTTTTTGGCTGTCTTAAAGACAGATCCTGTGGATTCTTCCTCTGTGGCTGCTGATCTCAGGGTGTGGGGGAACTGAGGTACTGGTGTATAGTGACATCCGGAGTTGACAAGAGGCAGGGTCGAGTCAAGAGGAGTCGATGTTGAATCCTACGCCCCCTGTCCAATAATGTTTCCGAGCAGCTGACACTGGAAGGATATCTATCTGATGGGAATCTGCGGCATAAGAATCCATAGAAAGAATATTACTGGTAAGTTCCCTTTCATAAAGCTCTCCGGGTGCAAGACGCATGGCATAATGCTCATTGCATCCACCACCCACGTTTTACTGCTTGTATTGAAACCACCCCTTTGTGTGTGTCTAGGCCCAACCTGTATATTTCTACAGGAGACGGGTTTCTGGTTTAATGCCCCCTGAATTCGTGTCAGTATCTCTTTTGATATCCTCAACTCCTTTCCATTGGGGATCTGTTTGATTTTATCTGTTGTGACGAATCTCATGATGTTGTCCCTCCTCCCTGATGGGAGACCCCTTTTCACGGGGCCAGGGAAGTGAGGCTGCTACCTGATAGTCCCTGTGTGGGTGGTACTCAGTGGTTAGATCTCATGGGGAGGGATTCCCCCTCTGGGAGACAGAGGGGACATCAAGAGTCAATGTGGTACAACACACATTCACTCACCTTTCTTTCCTCATCTTCTTAGCCTTCCCCTGCTTCATAGGTTCGTCTATGTATCTCTGCTATAGCTGTGAAATTACTACTGGGACAAGGAAGAGTAGGATTGACTCTACTGAGCTGTCCTCTCAAAGTACTTTGATGAAGAAGATACACAGTGTCCTAACCAACCTCTCAGAAAAGCAGAGTGAGTGGTCTAGTTATCCAGTCACAAGTAGCTTAAGCATGGAAGAGGGACTAACATTGTTGTCAGTCCCTCCTCCGAGGCACCGCAAGCAAAGGTCTTTACCTTCACCAGGAAGAGCTGAGACTGCAGCTGCTGACCGGGACGAAACAGGGAGAGTTCCGGAGTCTCTACCTGCTTTGCCGACATGCTGAGAGCGAGCAAGACTGAAGGCCTGAGGGCAGGAGTGCGCTGCACGATGCAGGCGAGCAGGTACGCGCTGAGCATCTCTACAGAGGAGTGGTGGAGCCGCAGGAAACGGCTGAGAAGAGCTGCAGGAAAACTAACAGTAACACGAGAAGGAGGCAAAGGACTGGGAGCCTCAAAAGAAGGTACAGTGGTTGCTGGGGACCTCTGGGGCACACAAAAAAACATTGTAAAGGGCTCTGGGACCCACACTTAAGAAGCCGATACAAAGGGGTTTGGGACCTGCAGTTAAGAAACCTGTACGAAGGGGTCTGCAACCCGCATTTAGGAAAACAATGTGAAAGGGTCTGGGACCCGCATTTAAGAAGCCATTTTAAATGGGTCTGGGAATCGTATATGAGAAGCAGAATAAGGGGCCTGGGACCCACATTTGAAAAGGACAGCCCCTGGCAGGAGGGCATATCCGGGTATACCACGGCTGTCCAGTGAACTGCCAAGAGAAGCCTAAGAAAGACCTGGGGAAGGGAGACATCTCCCCAAATACAGTGAACTATAAAAGGAAGCCAGACAAAGGCCTCGGGAAAGAAGACATTGCCCCAACAATAGTGAATCACCAAGAGGAGCCTGGGAAAGGCCTGGTGAAACGAGACCTTCCACCAGACACAGTGAACTATCAAGTGAAGCCTGAGAAAGACCTGGGGAAGGGAGAGATTCCCCCTACTTTGCAAACCATACCATCCAGAAGAAGGGGGTAATTCTTCTGCACCCTGAAGAAACAAATCCATTTTAGTTGTATTATAAGTGTGAGGGCTAGAAGTAGGATTTTGACACAGGATGGTAGACTTTTTAGTTATGGACATTCTGTCATTTCCTTAGTTTTATTTGAGGCAGGGAAAGCCCTTTTAGAGTTTGGGTTAGATAGGTGTTCTTCTTTCTTTTGGCACAAAATAAGACTTTACCCGAAAGCAGGCTGCCTGTGTGTCAGTCTCCTCCTTCCACACCCTCACATATGGTGTTAGAGTGGGATTTGACTCAGTTGACACAAGCTGGGGGACCCTCAAATTTAAAAAACTCAAAGAGAGAGCCTCCAACCCCTCTGTCAACACTCAAGAATCTATTGGCTTTGATCTCTCAAGTAGTAGAGACCTAACTATTGAAGCCGGTGAAAGACAACTGGTTCCCACAGATTCAGGCCTGGATCCCTTCCAAAGGGACATACATTAGGTTAGTGTATGAATCAAATCTGCCCTGGAAACATGGCCTAGATGTGATGGCTGGGGTAATAGAAACAGACTACCGAGGGGATATAAAAGTTCTTATTCAGAATAACGGTAACCAGGCCTACCTAGTCAAAATGGGGCAGAGAATTGCTCAAGGGGTCATAGAAAAAGCTCTGTTCCCCATGTTCCTTAAGTGCCCGTCCCTCGACACTAGTGACGGGGAAATCAAAGGTTTGGAGACACTAATACACAACCCGAGCCAGAAGTGCAGGTTACAAAACACCACCAGGATGAAGAAGAGCCAGTAATAATTCCAGACCTAGCGTTTCTCCAACGTAATGACCTGATGTTGGCAGAAGCCTTCTTAAAAATTATTTCTGAAGATGAAGTTAGGAAGAAAGAGGGACCCTTCTTCTTAAAACACAGGTTATTATATAGGGGGATGAAGGAAACCAGCGTATGCAAATAGTAGTCCCCCGTTTGCCACCGAGGGGTAGTTTTGGAGATTGCACTTGTCCATCTTAGTGCTGGTCACTTAGGAACTTTGAAAACCCAAGGGCAATTGGTGAACAGGTTTTACTGGGCCAGAGTGTATGCAGATGTCAATAATTTTGTAACTACATGCTCTCTGTTCCAGAGGACTACTTTGCATCATCCACCACCTATACCTCTACAGCCCTTACTAGTTATATAAATCCCTTTTTACAGAATAGGAATGGATATTGTGGGACTGGTGGAACCCTCTAGGCTTAGGAACAGGTATATCTTGGTGAATTTGGATTACACAACCCATTATTCTGGGGCCTTCCTAATGTGAACAAACACCTTGCAACACATTTTAAAACACTTGATCCCCTTCTTATCCAAAGTAGGGTTTCCTAAAGAAATCTTGACAGCCCAAGGAATAACTTTCATGAGTAATGCAAGGTTGGCATTGTGGAAGGAGACACAGACAACAGATTTAATGTAATAAAAATACCTTTATTAACTTAAATGTCAGGATGGTGTAAGACCTAACTTGCCCTATGCTAAGGTGGGATTTCCCTACCTAAAGGAACGAAGGATAGTCTGTGTCGATAAATTCAACTTAACAGTCTGTGTCCAAAACCTATGCTTACCCATAGGACTCCATGGGGATGGGGCTCATGGAAACACTGGCACCCTAATTAACAGTGCCGGTATTTCCATTTCCGTCTGCATGTGGGTGGCGTTACTCCCGCTAGGTCAGACCTGGCAGGAGTGACACCACCCGCCTGCAGAACTCTTAATCTGCTGGTCCGGAAACAACAGTGGCGACGGGTTTACTGTTGTTTCCGGACCGGCAGGGTCATAATGAGGCACAAAGTGTAGGGATGTCAACCATAAATCAAACCATGTTCCAAAAAAAATAATTTCTGAGCTATTTCAAGCTCATGCTTATTCTTCCGCTTTTCCCAAATATTAACAAGTTCACCACAGTCTTCAAATTACCTTCTCTTGGGCTTAAGGTAATCCAGGTCCACACCTGTTTAAATTTCACAATGCCCTTCCGCAAGTTCAATATAGTTTAATGGGAGGAAGTCTTGGGGATCCCTTCCCCAAGTTCAATATCAAAAGATGTCACAAAAGAAAGTATCTTGAAGCTTTGTCTTTGAGCTAAGTTCCAATAATTCTCCACAGCTCAGGGTTCCCTTCCCCAAGCCTTATATGCATAAATTGTAATTTTCCTTTTGACACAATCGTAGGTTTCCTTGTTAGCATATATGGGTTCTCTGGTTTAGGCGCAGTTGACGGACCACACGGTCCACCCATTACAGGTCACGCAACAAGGAATCTTGAGTTGCCTCTGAGCAGTTCAATATTCGACAACAAGTGGTTTCTCAAATTGCTTCAAAGCCAAAAGGTTTCACAGACTTGATTTCAATTCTTCTGTCAGAGTTCTTCATTCATTCTTAGGCTATCTTGGTGATATTAGGATAAGGGGGATACCATGTCTCACCTAAAGGTATCCCACTCTCAATCCCCATCGCTTATCCACCCCCAGGGTCAGGATCCAAAAAACAATGGTCTTTCCCTGGCCACCTGCATAGAGGATCCCAGGGGAGTAGGAGTGGGAATACCTTCAGGTTTCTCACAGTAAGATAATGGCAGAGGTAAAAGATATTCTACAGATAAAGACCTTGCAAACCTTGTGTCTATTGCTCTCAGACGGATGGTCTCGTTGAGCGTTTGAATAGGACCTTGAAACATATGCTTTGGAAGTTAGTGGAAGCTGACGGAAAGAACTGGGATACAATGATTCTTTGGGCCCTGCTCGTCATCCAGAAAGCACCCCAAGCCTCATTAGGATTGTCACCATTTGAATTATTGTATGGACGAGACCTAAGAGATGTGTTATAGCTGTTACGGGAGACCAGGAAGGAAAAGGAATAAGCCATCCTACCCTTGTCCCAAACCACATAGCGGATTAAAGAACACATGCATGCAGTAAGGGAAATGGTCCACTCCCATCTAACCAAAACTCAGGAGGAACATCAGAAGTCACAGTATGAGTCTACAACTGTGACCAGGTCCTTTTGAATTGGGCAAAATATCTTGGTATTTCTACGACCTTCCAAGCACAAGATGCTATCAAGGTGACATGGACCATATGAGGTTACAGAGAAAACTGGCCTATATAATTATCGAGTTGCCCAACCTGATAGAAGGACCAAGACACACATCTATCATATTAATCTCTTGAAAGAGTGGAGGGAGGACCCGGTCTAATCATCCTTGGTAGTAATAGCTAGTCTCCTGGCAGGAGGAACTGATGAATCCAAACTAGTCCTAGTTGCCCTTCCAGCAAACCAAATACCTTTTAGAACAGTTTCCTGATGTCTTCAGTTGCAAACCTGGTAGAGTGACGAGAAAGTATCACCACATACGCACTCCTCCAGGTGAACAGATTAATTCAGACTAGTCCCAGTTGACCTCCCAGCAAACATAGGACCTTTTAGAACAATTTCATGGTGTCCTCAGTTGCGGACCTGGTAGATTAAAGGGAGTATATCACCACATATGCACTCCTCAAGGGACTACTGTTAACCTACAAACTTATAGAATACTTGAGGCCAGAAAAGAAATAGTAATCCAGGAGGTAGACAAAATGTTAGAGCCCAATATTATCGGGCCCTCCCCGAGCCCTCGGTCCTTGCCAATAGTCCTAGTAGAGAAACCTGATGTGTCGTGGATGTTTTGCATATATTTCAGGAAGTTGAATGGAGTTTCCCAATTCGACAAGTATCCAATGCCTCAGATCGATGACCTCATTGACTGATTGGGCTCTGCGGTATACCTCTCCACAATTGATCTTACTAAGGGCTGTTGGCAGGTCTGTTTAAATCCCAAGGAGAAAGGGAAGAAAGCTTTTCCCAGAGGACTATTTCAATTTAAATGTCTGCTATTTGGTCTGCATGGTGCCCTTGCCACTTTTCAACATTTGATGGATCAAATCCTACATCCATACTCTAGCTTTAGTGGAGCATATCTTGAAGACATTGGGCCTCATTACACGGATGGCGGTAAGGGTTTACCGGTACCGGTATTTTACCGGTACCGGTAAATCCTTACCGCCTTACTATGAGGTCCCTTTGCGGGTTGGGGAATTTAACGCCTGCTTTTTGCAGGCGTTAAAAACCAACCCGCAAAGGGACCAGGGAGCTAATTACGGTACCGCAATTTGCGGTACCGTAATTAGCGCCTTCCCAATTCCCATAGAGCCCTATGGGGCAAAAATGGGAATGGGGAAGGGCAATGGTGGAAGGGGGAATTACCGCCCCGCCAACCTTGGAATAGGGCGGTAATTCCCCTTTCCATCAAGGCGGTGCCGGTATTTTACCGGCATGAACCATGGCGCTAATAGCGCCATGGTTCACCGTCATCCGTGTAATGAGACGCATTGTCATATATAGTAAGACTTGGGAAGATCATATTTTTCATTTGTATCAAATTACCAAAGCTGTGAGACAAGCTGGGCTGACTGCCAACCCCAAGAAGTGTTATCTAGCTCAGTCAGTCATAAAAAATATGTGGGCTTCTTTGTGGGTAATGGATTAGTGCAATCGCAAAACGAAAATATTTGAGCCATTCAAGAAACCCAAATACCCTAAACAAACATAACTTGAGGGCTTTTTTGGGACTTGCTGGTTATCACACACGGTTTATTCCTAATTATTCTTCCATCACCTCATGTCTGAAGACAAATAAAAAAATGCTGAAATCCCATAAATTACAGTGGAGAAAAGAAGACCAAGCCCATTTCATTCCTATTGTCACAGCGACCCTTTGGTCACTGTGGCAACATTGGAAGAAAGGAAATTGAGCGCTTTGTTACGCCGTTCTATGACCGAAATCAGTATTCTAGATTACTTCCAAGGTGGCTGCTCCCATTGCAGTGTTTCTTCATTTACTGGCTACCCTACAATGCTCTGGCACTTTGGGTGAGACGCTGTGTTTTCTCTTGCTTTCCTTGATTACTGCTTTACCCTGATTCCTCGCAAATCCCTGCTGGTTCTCACTTGCCTCCGCTCCTTGTGCTCTGTCATCTCCAAGCATACAGCGCATCCTTGTTTTGCTTTCCTTACCTTTGTATTTTCTATTTTGCAGCAACTACCCCTTCTGCTTACTTAACGGCTGTATTCTGTGTCATTTGGGTATCCAACGTACCCTTCTTCATTGGAATTCCTCGTCCGTGACAAGGCAAACAGCTGTTACTAGTATACGTCTATGCAGAGGGTTTTTATGCCCTTTGGACTTTTCCTCTAAATTCCAGACATGTCCTACTTTTCTGCCGCTTTGTCCTTCGTGTTCCTACTTACAGAGGGTCATAGTAGCGATGGGTCAGGATCGCCCCTATCTCTACCAGGAATGACTCAGTGACAAGGCAAAGAACAAGAAAACATCCCTCAAGACCCCTCACGGGAGTTCAGAATCTTCAATCTCAGGTGAGACCTATGCAGTGAACCTATACTAAAAGTACCCAACTTTAGTAAGGAATTTACACTCCAAACCAATGCTTCTAATGTAGGCTTAGGTGCCGCACTATCCCATGTCTACGACAATAGAACACCGCATGTTTTACATCAGCCGTAAACTATTTCCCAGGAGCATAACTTTTCAGCCATAGAATTAGAAGCATTAGCCATCATATGGGCCATAGGGTGTGGTATGAATCAGATGGTGTCATCACTCCTTTCCCAGCAGTGACCTCTCCCCATGTGGCCAGGGGACGGCAATCACTACCTGATCCTGACCCTGGGGGCGGCTTTATGAGGGAGGATCACATGGGGGAGGCAGCCCTCTGCCCAGTTCATGACATCATCAGACCATACATGGTATCTCACTTTTTCCTTTGAGGATACCCCTGCCACTCCCCATGCCTTAATAGTATATTGTTATACCTCCCCTTACCCACCTGGGAAAGATACTAGAAACACTTTCACAGGCTCGGTATACAAGTCTTTAAAATCTGACTTGCCCTTCAAGACTTCTAAAAACACCTTTCCAGACTCTGCATACATGTCTTTCAAATCAGACTTGCCTTTCATGACTCCTGAATTATTTTAATTCAAACTATAAATGTAAGCCCCCGAGAACTGACTTGCCTCTTAAAATCATTGAGAAATCTTTCAGACTTTCCTCACAAGTTATCACAAACAGACTACTATTGCCCTAAAAATGAAAGTACTGTGACTAAGAAGATGAGTTGAGTAATTAAGCTGGGAGCCATGAGCACATGCTGTGCTCTAGTTGTTTCAAGAACAAGTCTGATGCCTGGAGAGCGCTGCTTCACTCTAGGCTGAACGAGGGTCCATGGGGCTGGAGCAAGAAGGAAGAAGGGAGTGGACTGCATGCGAGAGTATGCTGCGAGAACGCCAGAAGCAAACAGAAGTCTTCTGGGAATTTGCAGGTACTGGAAGTCTACCACGATGCCACTGAAGCCCAGAAAAATGCGGAACAGCTAAACGGGAGCCGCAAGAGGGGGAGAGGTTGAGGCGTTGAAAGGGAACGGAATGCCGAAAGTCAGCCAGAGGCTTGCCGCAGGAGAACTAACATAAGCCAGCAAGAGCCAGTGAGTCCACCCGAGGGAAGAGGGGACACCAGGACGTATTGGCAACCCTGCCAAAACCAATTAACGTGAATGAAGCATATGAGAGGGAGCAAACAAGTGGATATTTCTTAAAGAGGCAGAACAGAATAGGTATAAGAGACTGTCAAGTTTGTGAGTGTAGGCAGTACACCTGTAAGAGAAGTTCTGGCAGGATAGTATACCAGGCGGAGTCAAGAGAAGACAGAGCAACTATTACAGACTATCAAGTTTGTGAGTTTGCACAGAGCACAAATTAGAAAAGCCCTGGCTTGAGAGTATACCAGGCAGATTAAAGGAGCAAGAATACATATAAGAAAAGCCCTGGCATGAGAGATACCAGGCAGATGCAAGTTATACGTGTGTTCATGTGAGAAAGCCCTGGCAGGAAAGCACACCAGGCATTATCAAGTTGAAAAGTGTGTAATATACAGTCTTACAGGTCCTGATAGGGATACATCAGGACTAGCACCTGAGAACTCTGCCCTTCTAGGTCTTTCACCATCTGCTTCTTGCTACGCCACCACCTCCAGTTCCCCATCATTTTCTTCCAGTTCTCATCACCTCCTCTTGATGTGTGCCCACCTCCTCCTGTTCTTTTCTCCTGTTCACTGGCCCCTTTCTCTCCTGTCACCACCTCCTCCTAATGTTACAACACCCATTCTTGTTAATTTACATCTTTAAAGTCCTTCACTTTTATGAAAAGTCCTGTCCTTTTTAAAGGCTTGCGCACCGCCCAGCGGTACCGGCATCCAAGTCCTCTGTTTATGTTGATGTGTTTTGGAATACTTTTTAGGGACTGATTAGTTTGATCCATAGTCTGTGCCTTTAAGAAGGCGATCACCATCTTGGATTCACATGGATACAAGCTCACGGTAGGCTGCTTGAACGGCCGCAAATGTTCTGATATTCTTCATTATTTCATATACTTGTCCACGACATTTGGTAAGCATAAAACCCTAAAAACTGTAAAATCATGTGTTACATCAATCCGACCAGATTGTGGGTCCCACTACCGCAGAGCAGCAGAGATGATACCTTAAACTTTCCACAGAGCGCAGACCCTGATTTGACATGTCTTTCCTCAAGGTTTCGGCTAGCTTTGGGGTTCCATGTTGGGGAGAGGGAACACATAGTAAAAGCTGACCTCGGGGGGGTGGGGGGGCTTTATTAAATGGCCAGTGCTCTCTGTTAGAAGTCAATTCAGAGTTGAAAGGGTGAGGTAGATCAGGGTAACCTCCTATCGTTCCTACATCACATAGGAACTGGTACTAGGCCTCCATGGTGACCTCAACCCTAACTCTGAGTCAGGCCGGTCCCTTCATCAAACTGCCTACACATAGCAATAGGTAATCCTCAATGCCATTAACGTTGGTTTGTGCAGGGAGACACCTAATGCAGGTATAAAGTCCTATGTGATGGCACAAGCGTGAAACCAATTGGGAGTTCATTATTCAGTTCACTGATCACTTTATTTTGGCTGTGAAAATGTATTAGGGTTCATTGTGCCACTGGAGATGATTTAAGGGCTTCACAACAAGTACTCTGGTTTACCCACAGACCTTTAATTTTCTTTAGGACTGTGGTCCCCATCTCTTCCTTATCCCCATTGGTCTAGGACTGCCTATTAGTACATCAGCCACTCATCTTCTGTAGGATTTTATAGTGTCCCGAACATTTCTTTCTTGGCTCTGTTGTTCTTGCCCTTACTTGTCGTTATTGCCCTTGCTTGTCCTATTAAGGTTCATGTGATGGTCCTTCTGTGCTCGCCTATCAGGTACCACCAACCGGTGCCTTTAATTCACTGGTGCCTTTAATTCATGGTACGGGGGTCCGGCGTAGGGCACTGAAACAATAGTTCCACCTCACCTTACTTTCAGCTTTCTACCCCTGATTGATTTTAGCAGACTAATCTAGAATTGGGCTAGAGTCTGATCCCCTGATTGATTTTAGCAGACTAATCTAGAATTGTGCTAGAGTCTGATCCCCAGTGTTCTCATATCTGATAATTGTTTTGGCGCCTATGCTACCAATCACTTTAGGAGCACTTTAGGTGCAACTTTCAGCCTTAGTTCTCAGAGGCTGCTAATCATATTAGC
Source organism: Ambystoma mexicanum (assembly GCF_040938575.1). NCBI lineage: Eukaryota > Metazoa > Chordata > Amphibia > Caudata > Ambystomatidae > Ambystoma > Ambystoma mexicanum. The sequence goes on from NC_090939.1 coordinate 521,849,094, forward strand.
TATTGCTCCCTTGTTTTTCTCCTTCTGGTCTCCAGCACTTTTTAATGTTTGTTTGCACACTTTATCATAACCTCTCTCTCTCTCTCTCTCTCACTCTCACCCTCTCTCTCTCTCTCTCTCTCTCTCTCTCTCTCTCTCTTTTCCCCCACCTTTCTTTTTCTCTTTGCTCCCCTGTTTAATGGTCTTGCTTCACCTCCTCTGCTCTTGTTTCTCTCATTTCATCCCTCCCTTCCTCCACCACTCCTTTCTTCCTCCTCCTCTCCCCTCTCTCTGCTCGGACCTCTCCCTCTACTCGACTTTGCCTCTGCTCGCCTCACTGTATTTTCGAACTATCAGCTAAATCCAAACCTCCTTCTCTGGATGCCCTGCTTTTATATGCTATGTGGCGTGTAATCGCGATTGTATGTCGACCCATAGCAGCAGTGCATTGCTTAGAAGCCTGCATTCAAATTGGCTAGGAATGGGTCTGCCCCCATGGGCATCTACTTCTTTGGTGGGCCACTGTGTGCCCAGCACAATGAGGTTCTCTGCTATCTTGGAGTCAGTCAGCAACCCATCTGTGCTTTCCTGACTCCAGTATGGCCCCAAAATGGCCTCCCTTCTCGGAGGAGATTACTCACAAAACTTCCTGCGAACCATGTTTGCTTCTTTTGTAGGCTGACTTCCATAAACATTAAACGCATCAGGGTGCAACATTTACACTTGCCTCTAGCAATTGGCTAGCAATATTTGTCGCTTGGCAAGTAAGAAATGGTGTGATGTGTGTATGTATAGAATTTGGGTGACAAGTGACATTTTTATGGCTGGCTAGTAGCATGCAACTTTTTGCCCCCTGTCTAGATCACAAAGCCCTGGAACTCTGATCATGTGAGTGGGGCTCTCCTGTTCCCCCAAATGTGCCCTTCTTGTTTGTATATCACCTTTTATCGACCATGGTGGGCATCTTGGTGAGTCCTGAGATAACAACCATCCTTCCCTAACGCCTCTGGAGACAGCATTGCATAGCAGGTTGCAGTCCCCAGCCCCACGGGTCTCCCAAACCCCATGCTCCTTGCCTCCAGTCATGACCTCATTACACCTTCCAATTGACTTCGTCATTGCCCTAAGAAAATTCCTAAGATTATAGCATGATGGCCTTTGCATCTCTGTCTGGCTGGGTTCCATGTCAACCTGAATTCGGGCCACTGGTTAGCCTGTTGTTCCAGTGTGTGTCATGTTTTCAGGTCAATTGCTCTCCACTTGCTGGTCAATGAACAAGTTTTCTCCCCTGCCTACACACCGGCATTGCTTTGTGGGCATTGTTCGGAATCATCTCTTGGTAAAGGAGAGAAATCAGGCTAATCAGCATTAAACATGTCCTTTCAAAGTGTGTGTAACACTGAAATTTCAGGGATTGGGTTATGATGTCTTTGTGCATCCTAAAGGCTAATTTTCTTTAATTAAACATGAGAAGTGTATGACTGGAATCCAAGCTAGTTTCAGTAGCCTGACATAATTGGTTCATTTTTAGCGTTGTTGGCATATCAAGCTATCATCACAGTTTTAGATGATTGCAAGACAGTATTAGATCTATGATTGTCAATAAATCAGCCCTCTTTGATTTCAACTGGTTGGATTCAGTTTGCAGATGCATCTTAGATTGCAGCATGCATTGGCATTTACAGTTTCGGAATGAGTTTTGGCATACCAGAATGCCTACATTTTCAAATAATACTTGCACCACGGTTTGATGGTTTCAGGGGCTGCATGTGATTTTACTGAATCACAACACAACAAATTAATTTTGAACAAACCAAAAATACCTAAAATAATTTCTCATTTTTTTCTTTGTTTTGGGGGGGTTCTCCCCAATCTCCTTTTTTTAAACTCATACTTTTCCCCACCCCCAAAACTACTATTCCCATTCTCAACTACATATAGTTGTGAGCAAGCGGCAAGCAACGTCGCGAAATGCGTTGACTTTTTCTGGGAAGCTACAATGCTGTATTTTAACGAATAAAGAAGCCATTATGGATTTGCTGGTCACGGACTGATTATTTAAGCCTGGTATGAAGGAGAGTGCTCCTTGCATAACTGACGTTCAGCCAGTTCTTTAGAAAAAAAAATATATATATATATATATATATATATATATATATATATATATATATATATATATATATATATATATATATATATATATAGTTTTACAAAATCAGTTATTTATTTAGGTGTTTCTGGTTCTTTAAACAATCCATTAATTATTTTTAATTCATTAAAATGATTGCATACCGGTTTAAGGGACTACTGTTCCCTCTCAGGTATTAGATTCCTCCCTCCCTTATCCGGATAGCACCGATATGTATTATTGTGAAACTAATCCAACTGATTCATTCATTTGCTCCGGTGTCCAACTCTGATGTAACACTTCTGTTGGCCAAAGTCCATCCTACAGCTGTTCCTACAGATCCCATCCCATCTGCTCTTCTCCCCATAATTTATCCTTCCTTTATACCATTCCTTGTCTCATTCTTCAATATTTGCCTCTCTACTTCTATCTTTCCTACAGCTTTCAAACATGCTATCATCATTCCTATTCTAAAAAACCTTCAGCTAATCCTCTTGTTGTTACTAACTTCCCCCCTATTTCTCTTTTACCCTATTTATCTAAGTTTCTGGAGTTCCTTGTCTATTCTCAGATTACTTCCTTTGTTAATGACTTATCTCTTCCCCCACATTTTCAATCTGGGTTTCGTCCTCATCACTCCACTGAGACTGCCTTAATATGTGTCCTCAACTTTCTTCTGTCAGCTTGCCACTCTAAACAGTCTTCTTTTCTCATTCTTCTTGATCTATCTGCTGCATTTTACACCGGTGATCACTCTTTGCTCTTGGACTCTCTCTCTTCTTTTAGTTTCAGGGGCTCTGTTCTTTCTTGGTTCTCTTCTTATCTATCTAACAGAACTTCTTCTGTTTCTTGGGGTGGAAAGACTTCTTCTCCTTTCCCTCTTCAGCACAGTGTTCCCCAAGGTTCAGTCTTGTGTCCGTTCCTATTCTCACTCTTTACTTCATTACTCGCTCCTGTTATTTCTTCCTTTGGAATTTCCCATTATTTCTACGCTGACGACACACAACTTTTTCTATCCTTTTCATCTTTTACGCAGTAGATTCACCACACTCTTTCCTCTTGCCTTTCTCCCATTAAATAATGGATGGCATTGCACTTCCTTACTCTGAATGCTGGGAAAACTGAGGTTCTATTCTTCTCTGCTAACACATTTCCTTCTCCGCCATCCATCTCTTTTCCCCCTGGTACTCCTTCTATTTCTCCCACTGCTCGCACTCCTGGCCTTTATCTGGACTCTAACCTTTCTTTCACCCATCATATTTCCCTCACATCCCGCTCTTGTCGCTTCCACCTGTATAATATTCAGAAAGTTCTTTCCTCTCTTACCTTCCATGCAACTAAACTGCTTATTTCTTCTCTTATTTTCTCCCGTCTCTTTTACTGTTCTGTCATGCTCCTTGGTCTCCCACCTCTAGTCTTGCTCTTTTGAAATCTATAAACCATTCCTCTGTTTGCATACTTTGTCTTCTTTCCTACCGTAACTCCATTTCAGCATTGCTTGCATCTCTTTCATGGCTACCTTTTCATTCCCAGCTTAAATTTAATTTTCTCTGTCTAGTCTTTAAATCTCTTTATGGGCTAGCTCCAGACTATCTTGCTGCTCTTCTGTCTTTTTATACTCCTTCTCGATCTCTTCGCTGTTCTGGTCTTTTTAGTTGACTGTTCTCCGTTCACCCTGTGCTCAGTCTCGCTTTTGTTCTTTCCAACTTCTTGCTCCTCTCCATTTGAACACTCTTCCTTTGTCTCTTCCATCTATCATGGTCTATTCCCTCTTTCGGGTCTCTTTGAAGAATCACCTTCTTCACTCTCCATGATTGTTTGCTCTCAGAATTGATATTTGAATTACTTTACACTTCATTATTTTTGTACTGCTGTTTTTAACTTTGTGCAGCGCTATGGACAAAAGCGCTATATAGAACTCAATAAAATACAAATTCCAAGTAAAGACTTAATTGAGAGTGACTTTAACTCATTACATTTGCAACCATGTACTGAGATGAAGAAGACTGCAAGCATGCAGATCCCTAGGGGGAACGGAAGTAAGCGGTCTAGTCTTTTGGCAAATCAGATTGGTCCAGAACAGCTCTCTTCTCCAAAGCGTGAGTTTAAATTGGTCTCAGCTGAGCATGGCAGCAGAAACTCTCCGGGTAGCTGTAAACGGAGAAGCTAAGCTGTCGGCTGGAAAGCAAAGCACAGAGACGTGAAACCGATGCGGAAGCAAGATGCTGCTTGCCAGAAAGGTAAGCAAAAGAACGTAGAAGGGGAGCCGGGTTTTCTGAAACTTGCGTGCTGAATAGATGCTGGAACGCCTGAATCCCGACACAGCCACGCTGGAACAAAAACAATGGAATTCCACAGCCCAGAAGGTGCTAACCGACAACGAAGGTACGCAGGCTGGTGGGAAGTAACAGGTGGTCTGGGGAAGCCGGGAAAAACACAAAAAGGACCGAATAATGGTCATAGAATAAGAGAAATGTACAAAAATAGGTGGGTAAATACCCTAGTTAACACTAAATACATGCAAAATGAATACCGGATAAGTGAACGCAAAACAAGAGAAGTCATAGTTCAGCAGGGGAGTGTACTGAGCTATTTAAAAAAATTGCTAGTCTCTTACTCGCGCCCAAATGAAGACCACTGAAACTTAAGAAGGGAATTCCACCACCCAGAAGACGCGAACCAACCTAAAAGTGCACAGGCTGGTGGGAAGCAACTTGAGGTCTAGGGAAGCCGGGAAAAGTACAGAAAGGACTACATGAGGGTCAGAGAATATTTTGGTCTAACACAGTGAGAGAAATATGAAAAAGCAAAAGGGTAAATACCCCAGTCAGCGACACATGCATGACAAATACCTGAGAAGTGAACGCAAGAGAAGGGAAACTATATTCACTGTTCTCTGGAAATGCGGGATGGGGCACACATTTGTAAATTACGTTTATATTTTGTACACAAAACCCATGGCTATCGTCCAGACAAATGCAACACAATCTGCCCCCTTCGAACTTGGAAGGGAGACATGACAGGAGTGTGCCCTTTGTCGCTCTTTGCACTGGTGATTGAGCCAGTGGTGAACTTCATATGGGCTCGGCACAGTGGTAGGTTTGTCTGTATAGCTGGAACGCCAGAAATTATATCCTTATACGCGGACGATGTCCTGCTTTATGTCAGGGAGTCGCAGCGCAACCTAGACCCTATAAGCACGATATTTCTCGGATAGGGGCGCACTCTGGGTTTGTAGTGAACTACCGGAAATCTGAAATGTTCCCCCTACCCGACAACACGCCTCGACCTCAAGTACAGACTCCACAGGAAGGGGCACCTGACAAACTGAAATACTTGGGGGTGACAATATCCAGAGCTAAGCACACCCTGGTGGACAATTATGAAAGCCTACTGACATATACTAGGACTAAGAGGTCCCATTGGGTGCGAGCCGCTTTGCCTTTGGTAGGCAAATTGGCATTACTTAAAATGGTGTTGGTACCCAAGGTGTTGTACACATTTGTGAATGTACCTGTATGGCCAGGCAAACAATATTTTGCAGATATGCATCAAATGGTGTCCCTGTTTCTGTGGCATGCTGGTGCAGTGCGGAACAAATGGGTGAAAATGGCAAAGCCATATGATATGGGTGGTTTTAATGCGCCGGATCTACTGGCGTACTGGCAAGCAGCTCAAGTACAATTTGCTACGTACTGGTACGGGAGTGAGGTACTGCCGCATATTAAATTGGAAAGGTTTGCGGCAGATAGCCGGGAAAAGAAAACACGGGTACTTGATAACACATACAGAGATGAGAGTCCAAATGACCCTGTTTCCAACACACTACATGCCTGGAGGAATATTTTCAGCATACTGGATGCAGATGCATCCTACTATCACTGGTTGCCACTATGGAGGTTCGCACACCTCCCTCCTATGCGGGACATCGCTATTCAGAGGCGATAGGAGCATGTGGGGTATTAAGCCATAGGAGACTTGTTCCCTGATGGGAAATTCCTCATGATCAGGGAATAGAAGGAAAAACAGTGATGTAGCAGTGACACTGCTACAGTACTTTAGAGTGTGAGCCATTACACAAACTAGATGGGAGTCCTATCCAAATGAACCCTCAGATTGCAAAATACTAGCTTTCATCTCCAACTCTGGTGGGTGCCGGCACTTACTCGCCACCCTATATAAAAAGATACTGTCGGGGACCCAATATGACAAGACCCATCACGTGAGAAGTGGGGGGGTCAAGCTTTATCGTACAATTACAGACGTACAGTGGTTGGCCATGTGCCAATTCACTGCTATGGTCTCTATGAATGCGCGACTCAAACTCATCCAATGTAATATTCTACACATGCTGCATTTTACACCGCATACGCTTAGGAAAATATATCCTGATTGCACGGGTTGTGTCCTTGATGCAGGGTGGCAGAAGCTGGGTGCATGCATATGGTTTGGGGCTGCCCTAATCTACAGCATGTCTGGGTCTGAATATGTACTATAATTTCTGAGATTGCTGTTATCCACCTGAATGTCGCTCCAATGTCTGCACTGTTTGGGCTATGGCAAGGATCTCTGGAGAAGAAAACAAGATCTGTGCTGAGTGTGGGCTGCATGGTGGCAAAGAGATGTGTTTTAAAACATTGGAAATTCCACATCCCTCCTACATTGATCGAGTAGCTGAAAGACTTAACTTGAGTCAACAAATGTGTGGACCTGTATGTTTCAATGCAACCACGAACATTGCGGCCTAAAGGCATATGAACTGTTTTCAGGACATACTTCGCTAAAGACTTAATGTTTGGAGAATGCTCGAGTAATATTTTGTAACACCATGTTTATGTAAAAAGGAGATGCACTATTCTTTACACGAAACATATGCTCATTACAGGCTATGTCTGTAACTCAAGTCATTGCTGAACTTAAATAAAGTTTTTTTAAAAACTTTAAAAAAAAACAATATATAAGAGAGTTGGGAACTCTATAAGAAAGCAGGTCTGAAAACAATGAGTTATATATTTGGCAGGGGAGTAAACCAAACAAACTGAAAGTTGCATTGTGATTCTTGGAAACACACACTTAAAAGAAAGACCAACTACAAAAGGTCCTGAAACCCTAAATACAAACAGAAGACATGGGCTGGAGCTGTAAGAATAAAAGACAGTACATGATGGAATAGGGACTTGGCAGCAGTGTATACCAAGATCCCTCGAGGATTGAGTCAGGGACTCGCACCCAAATCAGAGACTGCAAGAAGAAACTATCAGAACCTTAAAGACTGAGAAGGTGTTACACTTTGGAGAAATCATTCTGTTTTATTACTGAAGAACCTGAAGGGCATGCTGTACTATTTATTTTAAGCTTGGGGGAAAGGAGCATACCCTCAATATTGGAGCAATTTTCTTTCTTGAACATTATTTGAATCCTTTTAAAGCCTGACTGCTGACAATAATTTTGTTGTTGTTGATGAACACCGTTTTCTTTGGAACAAGATTACCCTTACACCTTTTTTTGTTGGTTTGTAGTGTGAGGCACAGAGATAGGTTTTGGGGATGTGACTGGGAGAGACTTTGTGTTTGGACATTGTGACAGTTTTCACTTGTTTCTTTAAGGAAGGGAACATCTCTTAGAGTTAGGGTCAGTGAGGCCTTTTCCCCAACCTTTCTAGATTAATAAAAGTCTATACCCCAAAATATACCACCTTTGTGTCCGAATCTTACTTCTGGTACCTCACGACTTATTCTTTTCCTGTTTATCTTTAATGTTGATAGCATGCCTTTTTCTATTCCTACTTTCCTGTCAACTAGATGTTTTTCTCCTCCAACTTCTTTTTGTTCTCACTATCTACTTATTCAATGGATTGCATTCTCCCATAGATTCCTCATCAGATGGATATTAATTCTGGGTCAGCTGTTTGGAAACTTTTTCGACAACGGGCAAAGTACGACTCAACTCGACCTTCGATCCCTCTTGACTGGACCGTACCACTCGTTGGCTCCAGACGTAACGTCGGACATCAGATATAGTGCGTCACTCGCCCACTATTTGGAAGAATTCTTGTGAGGGAAAATTTCAATTAAAATAATTCTATACTTTCCATCAAATTTCATCGATATGTCTGCCCATGAAGCATCCGGGTTCAAGCGCTGTTAAGACTGCAACTCCAAGATGTCGATCACCGACCCACATGGCATCTTCATGTGGTGTCTCTGTAAAGATCATGATGTCGAGGAGTGCGGCTCGTGCCAACAAATCAATCCCAGATCGGTGAGGGAGCAATCCGCTAAATTAGCGCTTGTTCCCCAGCTTGTTCGACCATCGGGTCATCAGGGCGAGTGACTGAGGGACCCACGGCCTAAAAGGAGGACAGGTGTCGTAAAAAGCGAAGAAACATTCACACTCACAAAGCCATTCATCCTCCTTGTCCTCCCATAAGAAAAAAAGGCACTATTAACACAAGTTACAACTCCGATTCGTCGGATGAATTTGTCAGACGAACCTTTTAAGATCTGGCCAAATCCGGGCACGTTGAAGGAAGAGTGTGAGGCTTTCAAGGAGCACATGCTCCAAATGTTTAAGACGCTGCAACATGTATAACTCTGGTTTCAATGCTGCATACTCTCACAGCACCAGTTGTGCACAGAGGTTCTGGCGTCACAGTAGTCAAGTCTGGTCTTATGCCTTCGTGCTCGACCATGACTACTGAGAAATTGGCCATAGTGCCAAAGGCCGTGAGTTACCAGCGCCGTTAGGCCTGGTGAGAACTATGCCGTTGATGCAGACAGTCAATCGTTCCTTTATCCCTGACTCACGTTCGACATTTTTCAACACAATGCAGTCGATTTTTGACAATGATGGGGACCACGTGCTTTTTGGCCTTGAGCATATGGGAGCAGTGTCTTGGCAAGGGGGTGGGGACTATTTTGCTGACCAGGCAGGTTTGATTGCCCTTGCCGAAGGGCTTCACAACGCTAGTGGTCTGGGTATGTCTCCTGATCTTGACACCCAGCAAGCCGCTCCTTATGGTCATCCTAATGCGCACTACCGAAGGACTGCGGAGAGGGTGGTTAAGGCCTTGGGTTTTGGTGCTCCAGCGAAGCACCCGTCAGCCTATGACCTCATGACATCCATGATAAGGGTCCACAAACAGAGAGGGCATTTTAATGCAGCCATCTCAAACCCCATTTTAACATTATGTCGAAGACCCTGTTCCACTCCAGCTGTGGATTCTGAGCTTACAAAAAAGTAAAAGCTGGCTATGGGGGGTTCTGGGGAAATGTACCCTTCCTGTCCTCCTACCCCACGCCAGAATGGCCTTTTAGTGCAAGCTGCTACAGTAAGCTGCAGCCTTGTCTGCCTCTAACATGCCTACAGATAGGGAATCTAAGAAAACTGATGCCCTAGCTAAAAAGATCTTTGTCTCCGGCAGCATGGCCTTGAAGGGAGCCAATGCATCATGTGCATTCACTAAATACTCCCACAGACTGTGGAGACTCATAGCAGAGGCATCAGCGCACCTCCCCACTAGTGAGATGAGGGATGGGTTTCTGCGGATCGTTGACTATGGCAAAGAGGTGGAATGCCAAGCACTGCACTCGGTAATGGACACCGCAGATTGTGTTGGATGTGCAGTGGGGTCATCCACTGTGCTGAGGAGGTTGGCCTACCTGCACAGCTCAGGCTTCTCACCGAATGTCCAAGCCAAGCTGTTGGACATCACTTTCTTTTTTTTTTTCTTCAACCTTTATTTAACACGACAGCAGACATGTTACATACTTGACCATGTTTGTACATAAAATCAAAATACAGAAGGTTAATTTACCAAGAACACTGAGGTATGACAGCAAATGTCATATTGTATATGTATTTAGGGGTCTATGCATTGTCCTCTCGTTCCCCTTGGGTTCCAGGAGATAAGTCCGGAACGGTCACCCTAATGTCCTTTGGTCGGCTGCTGTATATGACCGTTGCTGCGTAGCCCTCCTCCTTCTCGTGGGTCAGTTCCTGAAGCAATTCACATGTACTGGGAGCAACGCTTGATTTCCAGTATGTCCAAATAAATGTTTTTACTATTGAAGGCACCAACCTCATACACATGTCCCAATAATTACACACCCCTTCAGGGAATAAGACCAAGAGATAGGTTGCAAGGAAAACAAAGTTTATATAATATCAATATGCCAGCAACGAACTCTGCTGCCACAGAATGCTCTGCCAAACATTATACTGGCAGCACATTAAAAAGGACAAACGCATCATCAGTGACTATTTTCTATAAGGCAAAAGTCATGTTGCTGGTTGTTGGGGGACATACAGATAGGCCTGCTCCATATGGGATGCCAGGCGCTAATTGGCCGTGGCTTCCCAGTCTATCTTGTTGCATGTGGGCCAGCTGGGCTCATCTCTGCACTGGCGGTCGGGTCATGCAGGTGTTACATTCTAACTAATCTAAGCTACACAACAGGAAATGGTAATTCATGAGCAATGGTAGAGACCTGAACATCATATGCCTGGGGTTACTTTGAGGAGAGAGGATAATATATGGAAATGCTGAACTCCACATTCAGGGCTTCATTGATACCGCAGTTCCCGCACCCAAGTTTCTCTCCTGGTGGTTTTATCTACTGTCTGCCTTCCCTGGTGCCTCATGATATGAACAGATGTGTGTTTCTATTGGGAGAATATATTGCTGCACAGGATTAGATCTGTGCTCGGTATTCTGAAATGGTCAAGGCGAGGGGGTTAGATGTTTATCAGTATGAAAGGAATTGGGGGGGTCTGGACCGGTGGGCTCTGGACTGGCGGGGTGGGAGTCGAAGGGGCATGGGCAGTTTAGTGGAAATGGATGGGCGCTTGCGCTGGGGCCTGTTTCTGTGCCTTGCTCTTTACAGTGCGCATTGTTTGAAAAATGATACTAGGTATTTGCAACATTGAGAGGACAGGGAACAGATGGCCTTCTGTGAGAAAAAGGCTTGTGCGGAGCTGGCCTGGTGTGTTAGTGGCTTGGCCCTTCTGTGTTAGACACTGGGGATGCGAGCGGTGCAGCCTCACAGAGTGGTGGTTTTTTAGCCTAATACAAAAAGGTGTTTGGGCCTAATACAAAATGGTGTCTTGGTGCTGGGACATGGGAACTGTTATTTCTCACAATTTCTATGTTATAAAGCCCTTTACACATGCCATGGGGGTGGGGGGTTGTTCTCCTCTTATCTGCGCTGGGGTTTATTCACGTGTCCTGTGACTAGGGGGGTGGGATAGGACCACTTCCTTCCCAACATTCACCCCTTTTGTTACTCCTACAGTAATGAATACCCTCCCCCAGTATTTCTATGTTAATTAGTCCGCCTTTCTGCTTCCTCCCATGCAGGGCTACCTTTTACGAGTATCCATGCTCGGCACACACTTCTCGAGCTCCCCACACATTGTGCATATTCTTCAGGGGTGCAGGTCATATATATATATACATCCCCCATCCCCTGCCAAGTCTACCCAAACTTCTTTGTAATGTTCAAGGGCTGGGGGCTGTGCAATGGTCATGTGATAATAAGTGTCCACCTCATCCCCAGTGTGGTATATAGCTACCATGCAGTATTTGGGCTAATCGTTTTATCCCGTTTGTGTTTGTGCTTTCTTTGTATCACAAGGCACCTTTTTAGCATTCCTATTCCCAATCATCACCATCATCATTGTGCTACTAGGTACAGCTTTTGCACAGCATCGGAGACCCAGCTGGCACACACAAAAAATCAGCAAGATGAAGACAATGACAGGGATCAGCATCTTCATAGTTGTCCCCAAACCATGAGGGTAGCCAGCCGAATGCCATGTTGATCCAGTCATCTTCCTGCACTCCAGCTTCCTTCTTCATTTTAATGCCAGGTTTGTGTACCGCTGCTATTACGTGTGATAGTGTCCCGTTTTCATCGTATGCAGAAGGTACGAACGTGCAACATGAACTCCCGATCTTTTAGCAAACCGCGCCCTCCATGCCTGTGATGAGGTCAAGGACATAACGGTTCTGCATTGTCATTAGCCGCAGTGCTCTCAATTCCGCCTTGATGACGTTGAACCCCTCCTCTGTGTCATTTGCAAACTGGATCAGATCCCATCTGACGCACATGGGGAGGGTCACCTTGGAAGGGGAACCCCTTGTGGGACTAAGGATAATCATCTTCAGGAGACACTGTATTATTCTGCTAAAGTTCCCTCTCTGGTATTAGATTCCTCCCTCCCTTATCCGGATAGCACCGATATGTGTTATTGTGAAACTAATCCAACTGATTCATTCATTCCAAGTAAAGACTTAATTGAGAGTGACTTTAACACATTACATTTGCAACCATATACTGAGACTAAGAAGTCTGCAAGAATACAGATCACTAGGGGGAACGGAAGTGTATGATCTAGTCTTTTGTCAAATAAGATTGGTCCAGAATAACTCCCTTCTCCAAAGCGTGAGTTTAAATTGGTTTTAGCTGAGCACGGCAGCAGAAACTCTCTGAGTAGTTGTAACTGGGGAAGCAAAACACAGAGGCGAGGCCGATGCGGAAGCAAGATGCTGTATGCCAGAAAGGAAAGTGAAGGAACGTAGCAGGGGAGCCGGGTTTTCTGAAACTTTCATACTGAATAGACGCTGGAACGCCTTACTGCCTCCACAGCAACGCTGGAATGGAAACCAACTGCAAGAAGGAAGTGAGAGCAACAACAAAGGCTACTTGAGCCCCACAAGGGAATCCCACAGCCCAGAAGGTGCTAGCCGACAACGAAGGTACACAGCCTGTTGGGAAGTAACAGGTGGTCCGGCCAAGCCGGTAAAAACACAAGAAGGACCGAAAAATGGTCATAGACTAGGAGAAATATAGAAAAATAGGAGGGTAAATACCCTAGTTAACACTAAATGTATGGAAAATGAATACCGGATAAGTGAATGAAAAACAAGAGAAGCCATAGCTTACCAAGGGAGTGTACTGAGCTATTTTAAACATTGCTAGTCTGGTCCTCCTGCCCAAATGAAGACTACTGAAACTTGAAAAGGGAATTCCACCACCCTGAAGACGCGAACCAACACAAAAGTGCACCTGCTGGTGTGAAGCAACTTGAGGTCTAGGAAAGCCCGGAAAACTACAGAAAGGACTGCATAAGGGTCAGAGAATATTTTGGTCTAATACAGTCAGAGAAATACAAAAAGCAGAAGGGTAAATACCCCAGTCAGCCACACATGCATGACAAATACCTGAGAAGTGAACGCAAAAGAAGGGAAACTATAGCTTGGCAGGAGAGTGAGCCAGGCTATTTTGTGAGTCTCGGACTCTCACCCAAATGAAGCAGAATATATAAGAGAGTTTCCCCTGAAGCCAATGTTGTGGCGGTTGTGTTAGATGCCCAAAAGGTATTTGATATGGTGTCCTGGCAGTTTTTATTCACTGTTCTCCGTAAATGCGTGATGGGGGACAAGTTCTTAAATTATGTTTATATTTTCTACACAAAACCCATGGCTATCGTCCAGACAAATGCAACACAATTGGCCCCTTTTGAACTTGGCAGGGTGCCCCTGTCGCTCTTTGCACTGGCGATGGAGCCCATGGCGGACTTCAGACGGGCTCGGCACAGTAGCAGGGAGGTCCGTATAGCTGGACCGTCAGAAATGATATCTTTATATGCGGACGCTTTATGTCAGAGAGGTGCAGCGCAATCTAGACCCTATAATGCACAATATTGCTCGGATAGGGGCACACTCTGGGTTTTTAGTGAACTATGGGAAATCTGGAATGTGCCCCCTACCCGACAACACGCCTCAACCTCAAGTACAGACTCCACTGGCATGGGCACCCGACAAACTGAAATACTTGGGGGTGACAGTATCCAGCTCTAAATACACCCTACTGGTGGACAATTATGAAAGCCTACTGACATAAACCAGGACTAAGATGTCCCATTGGGTGCAAGCTCTTTTGTCTTCGGTGGGCAAATTGACATTACTTAAAATGGTGCTGGTACCCAAGGTGTTGTACACGTTTGTGAATGTACATGTATGGCCAGGCAAACATTATTTTGCAGATATGCATCAAATGCTGTCCCTGTTTCTGTGGCATGCTGGTGCATTGCGGAACAACTGGCCGGAAATGGTTAGGGTGTTTTTAATCCGCCGGATCTACTGGCGTTCTGGCAAGCAGCTCAAGCACAATTTGCTACATACTGGAACCGGAGTGGGGAGGTACCGCCGCATATTAAATTGGAAAGGTTTGCGGCAGATAGCCAGGAAATTCAAACATTGGTACTTGATAACACATACAGAGATGAGTGTCCAAATTACCCTGTTTCTACATGCCTGGAGGAGTATTTTCAGCAGACTGGATGCTGATGCCCCCTACTATCACTGGTTGCCACTATGGAGGTTCCCACACCTCCCTCCTATGCGGGACTTCGCTATTCAGAGGCGATGGGAGCATCTGGGGTATTACGCCATAGGGGACTTGTTCCCTGATGGAAAATTCCTCATGATCGGGAATGGAAGAAAAACACAGGGATGCAGCAGTGACACTGCTACAGTACTTTAGACTGTTAGCCATGATACAAACTAGATGGGAGTGCTATCCAAATGAACCCTCAGAGGGCAGAATACTAGTTTACATCTCCACCTCTGGTGGGTGCCGGCACATTCTCGCCACCCTATATAAAGAGATACTGTCAGGGACCGAATACGACAAGACCTGTCACATGAGAAGTGGCGGGTCGAGCTTAATCATACAATTACAGACGTACAGTGGTAGGTGATGTGCCGATTCACTTCTTTGGTCTCTATGAATGCGTGACTCAAACTCATCCAATGTCAGATTCCGCACATGCTGCATTTTACAGCGAATAAGCTTAGGAAAATGTATCTTGATTGCACGGGGTTGTGTCCTAGATACAGGCTGGCAGAAGCTGGATGCATGCATACGCTTTGGGGCTGCCCTTATCTACGGAATTTCTGGGTCCGAATATTTACTATAATGACTGAAATTGCTGGTATCCACCTGAATGTCACTCCAATGTCTGCACTGTTTGGGCTATGGCAAGGATCTCTGGAGAAGAAAACGAGATCTGTGCTGAATGTGGGCTGTATGGTGGCAAAGAGATGTGTTTTAAAACATTGGACATTCCACAGCCCTCCTACAGGAAACGAGTGGCTGAAAGACTTAACTTGGGTCAACAAATTGTTTCAATGCAACCATGAACGCTGCAGCCTAAAGAAATATGGTCTGGTTTCAGGACATACTTAGCTAAAGACTTAGGGCCTCATTACAACTCAGGCGTTAAGGGTTAACGCCATCGTTAACCCTTAACGCCTGATTCCGATTTTAACGGCTGCTTTTAGCAGCCGTTAAAATCCATGGCGCTAAACCGCCTTGGTGCTAATTACACCACTGTAATTTACGGTGGCGTAATTAGCGCCTTCCCCACTCCCATTATGCCCTATGGGGCAAAAATGGGAATGGGGAAGGGTAAAATGGGAAATGGGGATTTACCGCCCCACTCACCTTGGAATGGGGCGGTAAATCCGCCATCCACCATGGTGTAAACATAGTTTACACCATGGTGGTAAAGATGGCGTACTTACCGCCTGGGTCGTAATGACCCTATTAATGTTTGGATAATGCTCAAGTAGCATGTTTTAACACCACGTATATGTAAAAAGAAGATGCACTATTCTGTACACGAAACATATGCTCATTACATGCTATGTCTTCAACTCAAGTGATTGCTGAACTTAATTAAAGTTTTTTTTAAGAGAGTTGGGTACTCTATAAGAAAGCACTTCTGAATACGGAGTAATATATTTGGCAGGGGAGTAAACCAAACAAACTGAAAGTTGCATTGTGATTCTTGGACCCACACCCAAAAGAAAGACCAAGCATAAAAGGTCCTGAAACCCTAAACACAATCGGAAGACAACATGGGCTGTAGCCCTAAGAAAAAAAGACAGTACATGAAGGAATAGGGACTTGGCAGCAGAGTATACCAAGATCCATCGTGGATTGAGAGTCAGGGAAATCAGAGACTGCAAGAAGAAACTATCAGAACCTTAAAGACTAAGAAGGTGTCACACTTTGGAGAAATCAATTTGTTGTATTACTAAAGATCCTGAAGGACATGTTGTACAATTTATTTTAAGCTTAGGGGAAAGGAGCATACCCAAAATATTCCATCAACTCCCTTAGAAAAATCCTAAGAGGCTCCTGTGATTGCATCACAAGAGCAGAACAACATAACAGCCTTGCTCCCACCCCATTGTTGTTTTGAAATATGTATATTTTCTTTGAATGTGTATTGGTTGCTTGATGCTATTGCTTACTTGTTTTTAATATAGATGCAACAATAACATTTATTTTTCTATATACATGACTCAATGTGTGTCTCGTGGCGGAGGCATATACTAAAAATCACCCCAAATATTCAAAGGTGGTCTAAAAGATTGGTCACCTGTGAGAGTACTTAAGGTGGTCTAAAGGATTGGTCACCAGTGAGAGTACTTAAGGTGGGGAGAGGGGTTATCAGTTTCCCAGTTTTGTCCTTTTGGTACTGAGAAATCGGCCATGGTTCCAATGGCCCCGAGTTACCAGCTCTGTTAGGCCTGGAGGGAACGATGCCGTTGACGCAGACAGCCAATCGTTCCTTTATCCCTGACTCAAGTTTGACATTCTTCAATACAATGCAGTCGATTTTTTGGGGACCACATGCTTTTTGGCCTTGAGCCTATGGGCTCAGTGTCTGGGTGAGGGGGTGTGGACTATTTTGCTGACCAGGCAGATTTGATTGCCGTTGCTGAAGGGCTTCACAATGCTAGTGGTTTGGGCACGTCTCCTGAACTTGACACCCAGCAAGCCGCTCCTTATGGTCATCCTAATGCGCACTACCGAAGGACTGTGGAGAGGGTGGCTGAGGCCTTGGGTCTTGGCGCTCCAGCGAGCCCCTGTCAGCCTATGACCTCATGACATCCTTGATAAGGGTCCACAAACAGATAGGGCATTACCTTTTAATGCAGCCATCTCAATCCCCATTTTAACATTATGACGAAGACCCTGTTCTCCAGCATGGGGTCTGGCATGAATTCACATGCTCATGAATATTCCCCGTCGTCAGGCTGAGAATCCTCTGTAAAAGAAAAAATCAGTTTCAGTTTCGTTTGAACTGACTTTCTCCTAATAACCAATCACTGGTCTCTGGGTCATACTGCCTCCAGCCAACGACTGCCCTCTACCTAAGCCCCTCCTCTGGCAGCCATCTTCAGATTTTTACTGCACGTTCAAGTGTTGGGAGTCCTTGTGCTGATCTCTTGAGCTTTTACTGCGTATTGCGTTTTTTCAAAGAGTTTGTTCTTATTTTTTCGGTCAAATTGAGCCTCAAGCTCCACTGATTTTTCTTCTGATTAACAGGGACCTGTTTCGGAAATCTCTACAGCACTCAAGGGTGAATTTTCATCGAATTTCACTTCTTGGAGGATTCCAGAAGATCTTGGAAGCCTACCCCTCGTGGTCATGGCCGAAGACAAAGGAGACTCAACGCCTCTATTTAGGATCTGCCCAGGATGTGCACTACAGAACGTCTTCTAGGAGGATGGGCACTCCCGGTGCCTCTACTGCCTACGTGCAGATAAATCGCACGTCAAGGAGGCCTGTGCGTTCTGCAAGGATATGTCCTCCTGTAGCTTGAAAGACTGTTACAAGCGACACTCTGACTGGCTGGAGTCGAAGAGCCTGGCGGCAGGTGAGCCCCGGCAACGTACTTCTCCCAAGAGATATTCCGAGCGGTCATCTAAGACCTGTGAGGGTGCTCCGGCGACAGGGGCCCAACATAAGGCAAAGCACTGCAAGTCCGCGGGCACCGGGAGCGCCGTTGGTACGGGCTCCTCGGCTGCCAGGCTGGGCGCAGCATCGCCAACGCTGTCAACCACGAGCCAACGTTCCGGCTCGCCGAAAAGGAAATTGGACAACCCGGGTAAGCTTCTGGAGAAGGCCCGGTCATTTCCGACCGAGAAAGCCAAGCGGGAGCGAGGCGGTTGCCCTCACCCACACGGTGAAGGCACCAGGTGCGCCTAAGGTCGTGAAGGCCCAGATTCACCAGGCTAAGGCTTCGATTGAGGGAGTGGTAGCGTCCCTGGCGAAGACCGCGGAGGCGGCACCAGTGGAGACGGCCCCCAAGCCAAAAGTTTCCCTGCCCAGCTGGAGGGAATTGTCTTTCACGCCCATCGATAAGACCCCCGTGAAGCCCCTGGGCGAGAAGAAAGGGGGGGGCACGATTGTCCTACCGGACGCGGATATCTCCTCCGAGACGAGCTTTCGGGCCTCAAGTCAGTTCTTGACAAGAAGTTTGTCGAGGTCAGATCCTACGGGAAGGACCCCGACGAGGCGGACATGGAGAGCGACGAGGGAGACGACGAACGGCAGATCGACGAGGAGCCGGAGGACACTACGCCGCTGCCGATGCTCCCGTCGCAACCGCTGCACCACCACCGACTGACAGGTTGGAGGACTTCTTGTTAGCCTTGCACATACTGCACAGAAATTAGTACAAGGATGCCTTCGCCTCCGGCGGATGATCTAGCGCCGCCTGGACCGTCGGGGAGTCCTCCATCCAAGCGGAGGCAGGTCCATCCACCCCAGCCCTGCAATCCTTCACCTCCATCCTCTCCACAGAGGGACGAGACAGAGACGGCATCGACGTGGACGGATGACTGCGGCAGCGACGGTACTGATCTCCCGTCGCACCCACCCGTACTTCTCCTCCTGACGAAATTAGCTCCTTTTACTCCATGATCGCTAGGACCTCAGAGCTTTTTCAGCTATGCCCCGAAGAGCAGAAGAAGGAGGGCTTCCTTTATCAGCGACGAGAGGCCAAGAGCAAGACCATGCTCTCCGTCCTGCTGTTGGACGACATCTGGGACGAAGGGCTGGCCCTCCTGAGGAACCCATCCTCGGCCCCGGCGAATACAGACCGGTACGAGAAGTAGTACCGGGTTCCAGACTCTGCACCTATGTGCCTTAGAGTGCAGCTGTACCCGGACTCAGTGGTCTCTGTGGCGGCCAAGAAGAAATCTGCTGGGGCGACGGCATCGAACTTCCACTTCTCCGCCGGACCGCGAGGGGAAGAAGCTGGACACCATGGGGCGTCGGATCATCTCGTCGGTGGCGACGACCGTTAAGGCGGCCAACGCTCTCGCTATCGTGGCCCGCTACGATAGGGAGCTGTGGTTTAAAATCGTCCCCCTCCTGGACTTCCTCCCAGACGACAAGAGGGCCGAAGCCCTTGAAATCATACCAGAAGGTGAGGTGGCTTCGGACCACGCCATCACGGTGGGCACGGACCTCGCCGACACTGGCTTCCGCCAGATGGGCAATGGCATTTGCCTTCACCAGCGTGGCTGGCTCAGGGCCACCGACTTCCTTCAGGATGTACAGACGAAGGTACTGGACATGCCCTTCGACGGGAACAACTTGTTTGGCAAGGCAGTGGACGAGTCACTGCAGGCCATCAAGGCAGACACCGAGACAGCCTGTGCCTTGGGCACGCTCCATCATCGACGGCCATCCCTCCGGAGGCAAGTCACAAGGTGCCTTTAAAGCATTCGGTGGCAGCTCTTCTTCATACCGTCAGGCAGCCCGTTCTTCATCCCAGGAAGCCTACAGAGGCCGCAACAAGGCCGGAGGACATTGTTGTCGTCGCCTAGGGGCCCAAGATGGTAAGTTCTCGGTGAAGCAGGACTAACCGGCCGTGATGTCGGGCCCCCACCCGAACACCCCGGTGGGAGGCTGGATGGCAAACTTTGTTGGCGTGTGGAAGTCCATCTCCACTGAACGTTGGGTGCTGGATGCCCTGGCCCACGGATACACTCTGGAATTCCAAGAGAAGTGTCCCCGTTTCCCACCTGTGGCCAGGAAAGAAAATCACATTCCGCAGCTTCTGCTGGAGGTGCGAGCAATGCTAAAAAAGGGCACAATAGAACTCGTCCCAAAGACGCTGCGGGTCACCAGAGTAAACTCGCAGTACTTCCTCGTTCGAAAGAAGACTGGTGGTTGGCGGCCCATTCTAGATTTCCGCTGCCTCAACAAATACATAAAATCCCAGAAGTTCTGGATGGTCACCCTCCAGCATGTGCTGGGACAGCTGGAGGAAGGGGACTTCCTGTCGTCGCTCGACTTGGAGGATGCCTATTTCCACATCCCCATTCACAAGGTACATCGAAAGTTTCTGAGCTTCGTGGTCCAAGGGCGGCACTACCAATTCAAGGCCCTCCCCTTCGGTTTGAAGTCGGCCCCAAGGGTCTTCACCAAGTGGCTGGTAGCGGTGGCGGCGCAGCTGCGTCTGCAGGGGATCCAGGTCTACCCCTATCTGGATTGGCTCATCCGAGCAAAGTCAAAGGAACTCTCCGTCAGACACACAGCGTGGACCGTCTGCCTGCTCATGGAACTGGGGTTCTCGATAAACTATGCGAAGTCCTGCTTGGAACCATCTCAGGACGCTCACTTCCTGGGAGCCAGACTCAACACGGTGACGCGCCTAGCCGCACCGTTGGAGGACAGGATAAAAGCCATCCTGGGCAAGGTACAACGGCTGTTGACCATGAAGGTTGCCAGGGTGAGGTCCATCAAGTCCCTGCTCGGCATGATGTCGTCATGCATCTACCTCATTCGGCTGAGCAGACTGCGGATGCGGCCGCTGCAGGAGTTCCTCGACGCCCGTTGGATGCAAGCGACGGAAAGCTTCGAGGAAAAGATCACCCTCAACCAGACATTCCGTCGGACGATTCGATGGTGGGGGGTCCTCGTGCATCTAGTGGCGGGCACGGACTTCCAGACCCCAGAGCATCAGGAGACGGTGACAATGGACACCTCCCTGGAGGGATGGAGCGCACACACCGGAAATCTCCACGCAAGAGACCTTTGGCTCCCGAAGGAGAAGTCGTTGCACATCAACGTCCTGGAGCTCTGGGCTATGTTTTGGGCCCTCGAGTCCTTCCTTCCGTCCCTCAAGGGCAAGGTGGTGGGGGTCTTCACCGACAACACCACAACAATGTTCTACATTTGGAAGCAGGGGGGCACCAGATCCCCAGCTCTCTCCAGGGAAGCGCAGGACCTATGGCACTGGGCCGTCGCCCAAAAGATGTTCCTGGTACCCTTTCATCTGGCAGGAGTGAAGAAAACTGTCGCCAACTCGCTCAGCAGGGAGCTCCGCTCTTGCCACGAGTGGGAGCTTCGGCAGGATCAGGTGGACCTGCTGTTTCAACAATGGGTCAATCACCAGATCGATCTGTTTGCGACGGCGTTGAACACCAAGTGCCGGAGGTTCGCCAGCAGGTTTCCCCAGCCGGGGAGAATGGGGGATGCGTTCTCATTCCCCTGGGATTGCCCGTTTCTCTACGCGTTCCCACCGCTGCCGTTGCTTCTATGACTCATCAGTCAACTCAGACGGTCCCGGTGCAGGATGATCCTCGTTGCACTGGCGTGGCTGAGGCAGATATGGTACCCGGACCTTCTGAACATGTCCGCGTCCCCTCCAGTCAAGCTTCCGGCAGACGCAGATCTTCTCGCCAGGGAAGGAGGTGCGATTCTGCACCACGACCCAGGGTCGCTGAACCTGCAGGCCTGGCTCCTGCAGCGCTAGAGTTTGGAGGATACAAGATCCCGGCAGACTGCAAGGACGTTCTTGCCAAGGCCAGAGCTTCTTCGACTCTTAAGTGCTATGGACACAAATGGAAGAGGTTCACTGTCTGGTGCTGTGCACAGAAGATAAACCCTCTACGGATTACGGCCCCTCAAGTGCTGCTGTACTTGCTGTTGCTGACCAAGGCGGGGCTGGCACACGCCTCTTTCAAGATCCATCTGGCGGCTATCTCCCACTACACCAGAACTCCGGGGCGATCGTCGCTGTGGTCATTTCGCCTGTTTAAGGAGTTCATGAAAGGACTTTTCCGCTCGTTCCCGCCGGTGAAGGCTGCGGCCCCGGCGTGGGAGCTCAATGTGGTGCTGACTAGGCTCATGGGTCCTCCGTTTGAGCCTCTGCATTCGGCACCTCTGAAATTCCTGTCGTGGAAGACGGCGTTCCTAGTGGCCATCACCTCCGCACGACGAGTGGGAGAGATCCAGGCCCTCTCCTATAAGTCTCCGTACTTGACTTTCCACGCAACGAGGGTCATGCTGAGGACGCACCCCTCCTTCATGCCCAAGGTGCCGTCGGACTTCCATCTCAACGAGCCCGTGGTGTTACTTGTTTTCTTCCCGTCACCTTCGTTGCCGGCTGAGAGGACTTTGCACTCAGTGGATGTGGTTAAAGCGCTGAAGTTCTACGTGGACCGCACAAAGAATTTTCGGAAGACGTCACAGCCAGTTGTTTGTGAACTTTGGCCCTGTGAACCAAGGGAAGGCCTTCTCAAAGGCCTCCATTTCCAGGTGGCTCTCCGGCTGCATCACGCACTGTCACAGGTTGGCCAACCGACCGTTGCCTGGCTGTCCAAGAGCCCACTCGACCAGAGGGATTGCTGCAACTACGGCGTTCCTGTTTGGTGTGCCCCTGCTGGACATCTGCAGGGCTGCTACGTGGATGTCGACACACACCTTCACGAAATTCTAATGCGTCGACCGGGATTCCAGGGAGGAGACTAGAGTTGGCAAGCAGTGCTGCGCAACCTGTTCGCTTGAAGGTGCGCCTGGTGAGGAGGTAAGAGATGCTTAATGTTGAGTTGTTGAAATGCTTAATATTGAACCTTGCCACCTCCCGTGGTTGCGCATGTGTGTACTGCTATGTATTCTTTTATTCATGAGCATGTGAATCCATGCCGGAACCCATGCTGGAGAAGGAACAAGTTACTTACCTGTAACTGTTGTTCTCCAGCATGGGTCTGGCATGGATTCACATGCGAACCCTCCCGCCTACCCCTCTGCAGCTCTTCTCTTGGTCCTACTGCCACTTTACGTGCTACCAAACCTGAAGATGGCTGCCAGAGGAGGGGCTTAGGTAGAGGGCAGTCATTTACTGGGGGCAGTATGACCCAGAGAACAGTGATTGGTTATTAGGAGAAAGTCAGTTCAGAAACAAAACTGAAACTGATTTTTTCTTTTACCGAGGATTCCCAGCCTGACGACGGGAAATATTCATGAGCTTGTGAATCCATGCCAGACCCATGCTGGAGAACAACAGTTACAGGTAAGTAACTTGTTCCTTCCACTCCAGCTGTGGATTCTGAGCTTACAAAAAAGTACAAGCTGGCTATGGGGGGTTCAAGGGGAATTTACCCTTCTTTCCTTCCCACCCCACGCCAGAATGGCATTTTAGTGCAAGCTGCTACAGTAAGCTCCAGCCTTGTCTGCCTTTAACATGCCTACAGATAGGGAATCTAAGAAGACTGATGCCCTAGCTAAAAAGATCTTTGTCTCGGGCAGCATGGCCTTGAAGGGAGACGATGCATCATGTGCATTTGCTAAATACTCCCGCAGACTGTGGAGACTCATGGCAGAGGTATCAGAGCACCTCCCGACTAGTGAGATGAAAGATGAGTTTCTGCGGATTGTTGACTATGGCGAAGAGGTGGCATGTCAAGCACTGCGTCGGTAATGGGCAGCACAGATTGCGTTGGATATGCAATGGGGGTCATCCACTGTGCTGAGGAGGTTGGCCGACCTGCACAGCTCAGGGTTCTCACCAAATGTTCAGGCTAAGCTGTTGGATATCACTTTTTTTTTTACCTTTATTTAACACAACAGCGACATGTTACATACTTAACCATGGGCCTCATTACACGGTAGGCGGTGAGCCATGGCGCTATTAGCGCCATGGCTCATGCCGGTAAAATACCGGCACCGCCTTGGCGGAAAGGGGATTTACCGCCCCATTCCAAGGTTGGAGGGGCGGTAAATCCCCCTTCCGCCATTGCCCTTCCCCATTCCCATTTCTGTCCCATAGGGCTCTATGGGAATGGGGAAGGCGCTAATTACGGCACCGCAATTTTGCGGTGCCGTAATTAGCTCCGAGGTCCCTTAGCGTGTTGGTTTTTAACGCCTGCAAAAAGCAGGCGTTAAAGCACCAACCCGCTAAGGGACCTCGTAGTAAGGCGGTAATGGTTAACAGTCACCGTTACCATTAACGGTGGCCGTTAACCATTACCGCCATCCGTGTAATGAGGCCCCATGTGTGTACATAAAATCAAAATACAGAAGGTTAATTTACCAAGAACACTGAGGTACGACAGCAAATGTCATATTTTATATGTACTTAGGGGTCTATGCATTGTTTGTTTGTTTATTTATAGGGTGCACTGAACCCGAAGGTAGCTGGGCGCAACAAAGTACAAGAATACTTAAAAGCTTAGTTACAGGTTAGACAGGTGGGGGTTACACAAGGTTATATAATACAAAATAAGAACAGCAGAAAAAAGATGCAAACGGAAATCAAGTACTGAATAATGATGAACAGTAGATATGTTTGTCTGCCAGGTACAATAGTAGTTACAGTGGTCATCATATATTGTTAGTACGTAGCTAATTCAGAGTGTTACGCCTGAAGCTGAGGAAGGATTGGTCGGTTCTGAGTGAGATAGGTAGTACGTTCCAAGATTGGACTGCTTTTACTGGGAAGCTACTTCCTCCAGATTTTATTAGTTTAAATTTTGGGATGTTTAGGCGGAAGGAGTTCACTACCCTCAAGGGACGGGTAGAGGTTTTCCTTGAGATTCTCTCTGTTAGGTACAGGGGTGCTGCATTGTTTAGGCATTTGAACGTAAGGGAAACTGTTTTAAGCAGGATTCTATTGCTGATCTTCAGCCAGTGGTATTCTTTTCTGATTTTTGAGACGTCTCTGTTCGGTATGTTCACGGGAGTTCTAAGCGCATTGTTCTGAAGGATTTGGATCTTATCTAGGATGTATTTATTTACACCTAAGTATAGGGCATTACAATAATCCAATTTTGAGAGTATTAGGGCGTTGGCAAGGATGATGCAACTAGATTTGGATAGGAAAGGCCTACAGGCCCTGGTGAGCTTACATGTGTAGGAAGTTGAGGATGCCATGGAGTTTACCTGTTTGTTTAAGGATAGGGTAGGGACAACGTAAAAACCTAATGTTTTTACTTCTTTGACTACCTTAATTGTAATACCATCAATGTCGAAGGCAGAGTAGTTTGTATCCAGTTTTTTTAAATTCACGGCCGATCCAAGAATCAGGAGTTCTGTTTTATCGTTATTCAGGCAGAGGCCATGGGTTGCTATCTATGCCAGATTGAGACAAAGCTGTGTCTCGATCGTAATTGCCCGAAGGGAGAATGAGGATCTGGGTGTCGTCTGCATAATTAGTGTAGGTGACACCCAGCCTGTCCAATTTATTGAACAAGGGCTTTGTAAATATATTATACATAGTCAGCGATACACCGTAGCCCTGTGGGACGCCACAAGTAGTCTGGATGGGGTCTGCGGAAGCTGAAGGGGAGAAAACACGCATTGTTCTATTGCTTAAGAAGAATTGGACCCAAGCTATTGCATCCTTCGAGAAGTGGGCCGCCGATGGCAGGTCTTTACAGAAAACGTCATGGTTCACCAAGTCGAAGGCGGCCGACAAATCGAGGAGGAGTGGCATAGCCATTTTTCCCTTGTCCTTGAGCTCATCAATTTGGGTTTTTAGGTCAATTAATGCCGTTTCCGTACCATATTGTGGTCTAAAGCCGGATTGACGGCTACCTAGGAGGTGGTAGGTCTCAAGGTAGTTCTGAATGTGTAGGTAATCTACTTTATCAATCATTTTGAAGAGGAAAGGCACCGTGGTAATGGGCCTATAATTTGTTGGGATGGAGGGGTCCAGGATTTCTTTTTTTAAGAGGTAGGACCCAGGATTCTTTTCGGTTGCTAGGTTGCTTGTCCTCTCTTTCCCCTTGGGTTTGCATGAGATAAGTCCTGAAAGGTCCCCCTAATGTCCTTCGGTGGGCTGCTCTATGACAGTTGCTATTTAGCCCTCCTCCTTCTCGTAGGTCAGTTCATGAAGCAATTCATGTGTACTGGGAGCAACGCTTGATTTCCAGTATGTCCAAAATAAATCTTTTGCTATTGAAGGCACCAACCTCATACACATGTCCCAATAATTACACACCCCGTCAGGGAATAAGACCAAGAGATAGGTTGCAAGGAAAACAAAGTTTATATAATCTCAATATGCCAGCAAACAATTACACAAACATTCCACGGGCAGCACATTAAAAAGGGCAAACGCACCATCAGTGACAATTTTCTATAAGGCAAAAGTAATGTTGCTGGTTGGTGGGGGACATATAGATAGGCCTGCTCCATATGGGATTCCAGGCGCTAATTGGCCTCTGCTTCCCAGTCGATCTTGGTGCACGTGGGCCAGCTGGGCTCATCTCCGCTGTGAAGGTCGGGTCATGCAGGCGATGCATTCTAACTGATCTAAGCTAAACAAGAGGAACTGGTAATTCATGAGCAATGGCAGAGACCTGAACATCATATGAGAGGGGGTACTTTGAGGATGGAGGTTAATATATGGAACTGCTGACCTGCACATTCAGGGCTTCATTGATACCGCATTTCCCTCACCCAAGTTTCTTTCCCAGGGGTTAGATCTGCTGTCTGCCTTCCTTGGTGCCTCGTGATACGAACAGATGTGTGTTGCTATTCAGAGAATATAATGCTGCGCAGGATTAGATCTGTGGTGGGTATTCTGAAATGGTCAAGGCTAGAGAGTTAGATGTTTATCAGTATGAAAGGAATTGGGGGTCTGGACCGGTGGGCTCTGGCCTTGCTGGGTGGGAGTCGAGGGGGCATGGGCAGTTTAGTAAAGATGGATGGGCGCTTGTGCTGGGGCCTGTTTCTGTCACACGCTCTTCGCAGAGCGCATTCTTCGAAAAACAATACTAGGTATTTTCAACATTGAGAGGACTGGGAACGCATGGACTTCCATGAGAACAAGGCTTGTGCAGAGCTGGCCTGGTGTGTTGGTGGCTTGGCCCTTCTCTGTGAGACACTGGGGATGCGAGCGTTGCGGCCTCACAGATTGGTAGTTTTTATGCCTAATAAAAATGACGTTGGGGCCTAATACAAAATGGTGTCTTGTTGCTGGGACATGGCAACAATTTTTTCTCTAATTTTCTAGTTATAAAGCCCTTTACACGTTCCATGGGGGTGGGTTTTATTTCTCCTCTTATCTTCGATGTGGTTTATTCACGTGTCCTGTGACTAGGGGGGTGGGATAGGACCACTTCCTTCCCAACACTATCATGCAACCCAAGTTCAAAAGCCTATGTATTTTCACATTTACCTTTCCGATATCTCCCAAAAAGGATTTAGGGGGAGAGCACTGGGGATACTTGATTAATTTTGTGTAATATGTGCACAACCTCCTGCCAAAACTGAACAATCCTGGGGCAGTCCCAGTACATAAGAAAGGAGTTTGCATTAGGTCCACCACACTTCATGCACACACCACTCGCATCCGGTGCAAACCTTGAGACACGGGCAGGGGTGTAATGTAGACCATTCAGTATCTTAAACTGTATTAGTCTAAATTTTACATTGAGAAACCTCTTTTGTTGAATAACACCATTGTGTCCACTGATCCTCCTATATCGCTACATTCAAGTCTTTCTCCCATTTCTCTTTTGCCCTGTTTACTGTCTTCCGGTTGGATTGGCACATTCTGTATAATCTAGGGACAAGCCTCCTAGGATCCCCGCTTCGCATTATCATTCCTACTGGTTCACGCCTCTCAGGTTCCTGAGGGAACGAGGGCCATTTTCGGTGGGCTGCAGCCCGCATCCTAAAATATTGCAATGATCTATTTGGGTTATCCCCTAGCTTGGCTGTGAAGTCCTCATGTGACACAAATAGTCCATTTGGAAACAGGTCTTCCCAAAGTCATCTCCCCACCCGGGTCCCACGTGTTCTTGATGGTGTTGTCATAAGTCGGGGGGAGTCCCTGGCAGTTCCATAAGGGAGCAGCCCCGCAATATGGGGCCGAGACGTCCAATCTTTTGAGCATTCTGGACCACGCATCCACCGTCATGCGTACCGGGGTCTAATGAACACGAGTCACTGTGGCGGCCCGAGAATTATAGATTTTCAGATTCGATGTGACGGCGCTGTAGGACTCTTAAGGCCTTATGTTCTAGGTCAGTGGAGTACCAGTGGCCGGCATATTGTGCCTGTGCAACAACATAGTAAAGCTTAAAGTCCGGCGCCGCAAGGCCCCCGCAATGATATGGTTCCACCAGTCTCTCCCATCTCAGCCGTGGTGTACCCGCCCCCCACACATAATCAGTCACCATTGATCGCAGCCTGTTGAAGAGCCCTCGTCCGGGCCAGATAGGGATATTACTGAAATAAAATAGCAGCTTCGGAGCCACCACCGTTTTAAGTAATGAGAACCTTCCATACAGGGATTGTGGGATCTTTGTCCATAATTGCAGCTTAACTGCCAGGCGCGGAACCATTATGTCCAAATAATTAAATCGAAGTGGGGCCCATCTGAATCCCAATAATTGTGTTGGCCTAGGAGTAGCATCTGTCAACGGAAACAATTCCAACTTTTTCTCATTTATACGGTAACCTGAAAAGAAGGTGAACCTCCGGATCTCCTCCATCATTGGTGCTATATTTCTATATTTCGTTCCGGATCTTGGATGTATAGCAGCATATCGTCCACATACAGGGCGATAACCTGGGGGGGAGGGGGCTGCTATACTGATTCCCCGATGACCATGTCTATCCCTCATCCACGCCAGTGGTTCTATTCTCAGGATGAAAAGTAGAGGGGAAAACGGGCAGCCCTGCCTCGTCCCCTGCTTTAAGTGAAAGGCGGGTGACAGTATACCATTGGTGCACACCTTGGCGGTTGGTTCGGTATACAATAATCGAACAAAGTCAATAAAGCGGGTACCAAGTTGCGTCCGCCACAGGATGCCAAACAGGATCCTCTAGGAGACAGAATCAAAGGCCTTCTCCGCATCCAGAGAGGCCACCACAGCCTTGGCCTTCGGGTCTATCTGGGAAATGACACAGAAAATTGTGCGTAAGTTAAATGCAGTCAATCGCTGCGGAATAAATCCTGATTGATCAGGGTGGACTAGTAATGGCATATATGGGAGCAGTCGGGTAGATAGGATTTTTGAGAAGACCTTTGTGTCTGTGTTAATGAGGGATACTGGTCTATATGAGGCCATTTCAGAAGCCGGTCTATTCGGTTTTAATAGAACTGTAATGACAGCCTCAGACAGTGAGGGCGGTAACCGGCCAGTCTGTACGGATTCCTCCCAGACCCGTAGTAATTTAGGAGCCAGCAGTTGTCGCATTTCTTTCTATAATTATATGCTGATACCGTCCGGGCTGGGAGCTTTCCTTGACGCCAGAACCATAATTGCTTCTGTGATGTCCTCATATGAGAGGCTTGGGAGAGGGACGTCTTCCAAGTACTGGGTTAGTTTTTCGTCCATACTCGCTTCTATGTTGTCATAAAGTTCCTGATAGAACTGCTGAAATTCCCGGTTAATTTCCTCATGTGTTGTTACCATGTTACCTGACTGTGTCCTGATCCCAGTGATGCATTGAATACCTATCTCGCCCTGAACCACCCCAGTTAAAAAGCTACAAGGTCTGTCTGCCTCTCTGTATCGCTGTGCCTGAATGGGTCAGGCTACAAAACGAACCTGCCCATCAGCCAGTTCCCACATTTCAATAAATTCCCTTCAATGAGCCCCAAGAGCGCCCTATCATGTGAGACTCTGTAGTCGTTTTCCAGTTGTCGTAAGTCTGTCTCGACTTCCCATAGGTTCACCCTGATCTCTCTGAGTCCCAGAAGACGTGGAGATTAATTCCCCCCCTTACCCATACTTTAAAGGTCTCCCACACAGTGGAGAAACAGGGCACTGAGCCCTCATTCCTCTCGAAAAAATCCTCAATCCCATCCCGCAGTCGCGTCACCAAGTCTGCATCAAGGAAGCATGATGTGGGCATTCTCCACAGCGGCCGAGGGACGCCTGACGCATCCCATTGTATTGTCAATGATATTGGGGAGTGACCCGATAAAGTTCTTGGGTAACTTATACAGCCCACCACCCGCGACATCCAACAGGCAGAAAGCAACCAATAATCGATCCTTAACTGGGCATCATGAACTGCTGAATAATAAGTAAACTCGCACACACCAGGGTTGCAATCCCTCCACACATCCACCAACTCCATTTGTGTCATCTGGTGCACCATACGTCCTGCCCTTGACAACCCTTGCTGTGTGTCTCTCGAGCGGTCTAATGCACAATCCAGTATTGTGTTAAAATCACCTCCACAAATGATCAGGGTGGCAGCTCCTCCTATCAGGACTGCCGAAACACACCCATATAATTCAGGATCATCAATGTTGGGGGCATATGTATTGGCCAGTAAAACATTCACTCCTGCTATCTTTCCCCACAGTATCACGTAGGGGCCCTGAGGGTTGATGCAGGTTTTATACTCCTGGAAGCTCAGTGTGCAATGTACCAAGGTGATCACCCCCCCTGGTCTTGGATGAATAATCAGTGTATCCCTGTTGATCTCCCCATCCCAGTGTGAAACCCCTACTGAGTGGCGCTTGAGAATGGGTTTCCTGCAACATCTCTATCTTGGGACCATGCCGATTTAAATATTCAAGACTTGCGTCCCTTAATAGGGTTATTGAGACCCCTGACATTCCATGTTAAAAAATTAATCTCCCGCCTCTTTTACATCCTTGTAATGCAACATTCGTAATCTTCCTACAGTGTTCATATCAGTGTTTTCTCTAATAACCATCATGTGACATGTCTGCCTGTTTTCTAAACTTAACTTTAGTTTGTGACCTCAAAACGTACGCCTCTCCCTCCCACTTATACCCCAATCCAACCTAGACTCCTCACTCCCCCCACCCTCACCATCTTCCTGAACTTGATGATGTAGACCCCCATCAACTGTGGTAACTTCCTGGGGTGTGTCGTGAACATTCATGGTGCTCTGAAGATGGCTGTGCCACCATGCCCCGGTCATTTCTCCAATAGTTGCCCTGTGTGCTGATATTCCATTGCATGTCTGTTGTGTTTGAGCGTCAGCATATCTCCTCACTCGCAGTCCTCGCCCTGTACCATTTCCTGCCCGGAGTCCTGGCTGTTATTTTTCCTGCGTTCCTGTGGTGGCAATGGGATTGTCGCCTCCATATACGCAACTGCATCAGAGGGGTTTTCAAAAAAGTGTGCTCAGCCCCCGTAGTGGATCCTCAATTTAGCTGGGAGCATGAGGGCGCAAGGGACTTGGAGCAATCTTCGCAGTCTCTTAACTGGATCAAAGGATCTTCTCTGTATCTGGATTCCATATGCAAAGTCAGGATATATATGAATTGTGGCGTCCTCAAAATGGAGAGTGCCCTGCTCCCTTGATTGTCTTAAGAAACTATCTCTGGCTCTATATTTGGGGAGTTTCGCGATGATAGTGCGCAGTGTGCAGTATGCTTGCTCCACCAGAAAGAACAAGGAGAACTTCTCTCTACCAAACAATGTTGTAAGCAAGTGTTCCACAAACGGTTCCATTGGCCCTTTATTTGCCGACCTCAGGGACCCCTATTATGCGCATTATTGCGTATCGAACGGGATTCCAAATCATCGCACTTTCCACAGACCTTCATGTCTGACTGCAGGGTAGCTATGGCACTGTCGTGTACACCAACTTTGTCCTCAATCTCCCAATCCCTCTTTCCATGATGCAGCTGCTCTCCTTCTCCAGTTTAGCTTTTAAGGACCTGATGGTCACTACCACGTCATTCAGTTTGCTGTTTACAGAGAGGAAGCCCGCCTGCATTGCTGCCATCAATTGATCTTCCCGGGCATCATTAAGGTAGACTCCCGGGTCTCCCTGTTGCGCTGAGTCATTTGGCCCCAGGAGTTTTGCTGGCGTGTTGTTTGACATCACATGGGGTCTAATTTTGTGTTAGTTAGAAAGTGGTAGAGTGAATTGTTTATTGTAGGTTTGTATAAATGCACTTTGCGAGATAGAAAGAAAGAACCTTTTTTTATTATTCAATTGCACTTTTTGAGATAAAAAAGAAATAATCTCTTTTTATGGCAGAAGTTATTCTACACTCTGTTTTAAAATTGGTGTGAACCTGTTTTTATGTTATAATAACATTTTGTAATTAATGATACAGTGTGGATGGTGAGATTGTTCTAATTGTGGAAGGTGCATAAAGGAGTGTGTCTTGTTTTCCTAGAGGGTTTACAGCATGGAGGTAATGAGATTCTCAAGTTTAGAAGCTGGCACAAGCCAGTAATTGGGGACGAATCTCGGGACCATTAAAATTTTCCCCAGTGTCTTTCTATTGTTTATTGGTGTTGGTGAACAAATCCATGGGGCCCTTTTCCTCCCCACTCCTTTCGTCATTCTATCCTCCACGGTAGTTGAACCGGGTTCCCGGCCTGATGTCACCTCTATTGCTGCTATGGGCTTATGCTTCTATGTCCGCCCTATGCACCAGGAACGTATCCCAAATAGATCCCTCTGGGAGAGTACCCACTGGTCCAAGTGTATGGACACACAGGTCAGAATGTTCAGAAGACAGCACTGTGTGCACACAAGACCGCCTTGTTTAATGTTCTGTTGCAATGTCACATGCCAAGTGTGACCCCTGATGTCTTTGACAGTTCTTAGGGTGGGTACTTGTCTCAAATGCTGCCGCAGTGGAGCTCTGCTTCCCAGGTCTTCTCCGGTGTTCTCCCCAGGCCGCCTCGTCTCGCCGCAATGCTGTGTCGTCTGTTGTGCTCGCCTGCGGGGAAGCAATATGCCCGCTCCTCGGCTCTATCTGCTGGTGGGCACTACTGGGCAATGCAGCCAGTGTGTGGAATCAGTCCAGCGGTACGCCAGTACGTGTTATCAGTCTTATGCCTCCAGTCTTTGGGACCCGAGTAGCCACTCCGGAGTGACCCCGCCGGCTGGTGCCCCTCCCCCCTGCGGGCCGGCAAAGCCTTGGATTATAGTTGCTGCGTTACCTTATCAGCACGCCAGCTAACGCTGGAAGCAGACCGCGGCAGCCACGCCGACTTCGCATGCAGTTCGATCGGGACACCGAAGGTGCAGCAGAGGCTGAAACTCAGTCAGCAGGTGCCTCACTGTTTATGCTACCAACATGTATAGTTCTGCCATCAGGTCTCGGCACACAGCAGGATATTTTTTAAACAGGATTTCACTGGGGCCGGAGCTCAACATCGGCCCCATTGTACATCACTTTCGACGGTGTGAACTTGTTCGGCCTGAAGGCTGATGAATCCCTGGAGAAGTTCAAGGATCCTAAGCTAGCTGTGAAATCGCTCAGCTTAGCTGTGGAGCATCCTCCAAAGCAATCTTCGGCTTCTCCTCTCGTGGAAGTGGCTACAGGCGGTACATTCCGTTTGGGAGGAAAACACAGATCCCACAAGCCATGCAAGGGCAAAGGCATTTCTCTCCTCCCGGATGGGTCCGACAGGCCTCTAGGGGCCAGCAGGCAGCTGCGGCAGGGGCATCAACGCCCACTAAGCCACTTTGAATTCTCCCCACACATTTCCCCGGTTGGAGGGAACATTTCCAAGCACTTGCTGTGGGTGAAGATGATAACCTCTGATGCCTGGGCATTGCAGCTCATTGAATGGGGGCAGCTACCATTTCTAAGCAAACCGCCAGACAAACGACCCCCTCTCAGCAACAACTGGATCAGGTGCTTCATGAAGAACCAGGATCCTCCCTGTTATTGGAGGGTCTAGTGGAAGAGTTGCCACCCGAGCAGAGAGGATCAGGCTGGTACTCTTGCTACTTTTTGGTACCCAGGAAATGAGGAGGACTGTGTCCCATCCTGAACCTCAGGGCCTCGAACAAGTTCCAGAGGAAAGACAAGTTCAAGATTGTGACGTTGATCTTCAGGACGCTTATTTTCATGTGACGATCCATTGGAGGCACAGGTGTGTCCTGAGATTTGTCATTGGGGATACTCATCAATTTAAGGTGCTCCGCTTTAGCTTAACCTCTGCGCCCAGGGTATTCACCAAGCTGATGGCAGTGGTGGCGGCATGGTTCTATGTCTTAATTTTGCTTTTTGTAGGTCGCCTAACAAAAAGATAGATTTTCTTCCACCCAATTTGGGTACCCTACAAAAAGCGAAAAGACTGTTGCTTCCCCCCACCCAACCACCCCCACACCTCACCCTCGCTTGCCGGATGTTTGCAATATCAAGGGGATTTCACCCCCCCCCCAAACTCCCTCTCTGAGCGGCCGCCTCTCCCTCCCCACCCAAGACTCACTCACAACAAAACACACAACCCAGACACATACGCACACATACACTTGCCCTTTCTCCCTGATGCCGCTTCCGGCTTCCACACAGACCCTGCGTGCACTCGTGTGCGGCAGGGGCTTGACAGTCTAATTTAGAAAGCCCGCTCTGTGCAAGCACAGAGCGGTCTTTCTAAATCAGTCTTTTATATAATAATTATATCACTTAGGATCGCTGGCACACCTCAGGAGATCCGGTGTTTACGTATTCCCATACTTGGATGACTGGCTGATCTGAGGAAAGTCGCTGGAGCAAGTATTGACGCAGATGGAGGAAACCTGCTCGATGCTTCACAGATTAGGTTTCTCCTTAAATTTCCAGAAGTCCCATGTCACAGCAACGCAGAAGCTCCAGTTCAGTCCTGTACACACAGGTGGCGAAGGGTTTTCCCCCCGAAGAAAGAGTCACCAGTGTCACACAAATGGTCAAGCTCTTCCATAGCCACAACATTTTACCAGATTCTTCCTTCCTCCACCTCTTAAAACGAATGGCTTCCTGCATTTTCCTGTGCCAGAGGCCATACTGCGTATGCAGTCTCTGCAGTGGCTGTTGAGGGGTCAGTGGTCCCAGTTCTTCGATGCCATTCTCAAGGTGTCAAATTCAGTGGCCAATGACATATCTTGGTGGTTCAGCAGAAAGAACATGAGGACAGGGTAACCCTTTTGGTCTCTGTAGCCCCAGGCCCAGGTGGTCACTGATGCATCTTTGAAGGGTTGGGGTGCTTACTGCAGGGTTCTGCAGGTGAGCAGCCTTTGGCCACTGATTGAATGTTGGTGGCTTATCAACAGGCTGGAGTTGCAGGCAATCAGGTTAGCACTGATGGCCTTTGCGCCTTCCCTCGAGGGAAACACATTCTTGTTCTGACGGACAACACAGTGGAGTTGCACTACCTCAATAAACAGGGGGGACTAGTCTCTGCCCCTGTGCAAGGAGGTTCTGCAACTATGGTTCTGGTTGCTGGAGAAGTTGATCCCTGCTTCAGCTATCCATCTGGCAGGAACAGAGAATGGGCTAGTGCATACTCTAAGATTGCAGAGCATGGTCTCAGATGAGTGGGATGTGTGCCAGGAAGTTATCGAGGAGATCTTCACTCAGTGGGGTACCCCAGCAGTAGATCTGTTTGCCACAAGCTCCAACATGAAATGCAGACAGAAACTTTGAAACACATTGTGTATAGGCGCTATATAAACTATCATATCATATATTGCTCGAGGGAATTCCCAGCGAAAGGTGCACTAGGACATGCATTCCTGGAGGAGTGGGTATTTGACCTCCACTATGCCTTCATTCAGATACCTGTCAATCCCGTGGGTTCTCAGGAGTTTGAGAAGGTTTCAAAACACCATGATCTTGATTGCCCCGGATTGGGTGATGAGAACATGATACTCGGAACTCCTGGACTTGACCATCTGCCCACCTCTCTGGTTGCCTCGACGGCTGGACATCTTACCCCAGTCTGAAAGGTTGATGCTTCACCCGAACCCAGAATCCCTCAACCTACATGCCTGGCTCTTATGAGGATGAGCTATGATGACTGGGACCTCGCAGAAGAGGGACTTGAGGTAGTACTGCCTGCATGCAGACCATCTACAAGATCTATGCATGCAGATGGAGACAATTCGAGGCATGGTGCAGGGATTGCAGAATAGAACCTATTGCTTGACCCACAACTACAGTGATGGAGTTGCTTTTATCACTGGCCTCTTCAGACCTTCATATTGGTACAGTAAAAGGCTACTTTGCAGTTTTGTCTGTTTTTAAGAGGTCTCCGGATCAAGAATCCTTCTTCACAATCCCGGTTATGACTCGATTCCTGAAGTGCCTTAGGTTTCTGCCTATCCTGTTTTTGGTTCCAGATTCGGTCCTAAACTTAGTCAACTTGAATTTCTTGATGGCGGCACCGTTTGAGCCTATGCAGTCATGTCCAAACTGGCTACGTCCCCTAAAACAGCCTTCCTTGTGGCAATCGCAATGAGCAAGACGTGTGAGTGAACTGCAGTCCTGATCCTGCAAGCCACCTTTCCTGCGATTCTTCAAGGAGATAGCTTCACTCAATATGCGTCCTAAAGTCCTACCTAAAGTGGTCTCAGAATTCCTCGTGTCACAGAGAATTGATTTTCCAGTATTTTATCCTCCCCCACATTCTTCCAAAGATGAGGAGAGACTGCACAGACTGGACCCTAAGAGGGCTTTCAGTTTTTATTTAACTAGGACTGCAGAATTTAGGCATGATGACCAACTCTTTGTGGCTTTCTCTTTATCTAGAAAGGGTCTCTCTGTTTCAAAACAGACAATCTCTCTGTGGATAACTCTCTGTACTGCAGAATGTTATCAGAGAGCAGGTAAAGATCCGCCAACAGGCATCAGGGCACATTCCACTAGGAGTATGGCAGCAACATCTTCATTGCAGAGGGTTGTACCAGTAAGGTAAATAAGTCTAGCAGCAATGTGGTTGTCGCTTCACACGTGCATTAGGAATTACTGTCTGGATGTAGCACGTTGTTCATCGCTCAATTCAGTAAAGCGGTTTTGCAGAACTTCCTTGTCTAAAGGCTTTCATCCCGCCTCCGCACTGTACTGCTTTGGGAGTCTATCAGATGAGGAATCTGCAGGAGAATGTTATCCATTGAAGGAGAAATTACTTACCAGTAATGTTCTTTCTATGCATTCTTCTACCATAGATTTCTCATCACCCTCCCATCCGGCCCTGCTATGAAAGTGGTCTGCGGTGTATATTTAGATGTCCTTATCTACTGGGATGAGGTTATGAATAGTTGTGTCAGGCACAGTTTGATGCCTTGCTGTTGTAATTCTGTCAGTCAGTGACTCTAAGTACAGTCCTGTTCCTCATGAAGAAAAGGTTTTTGGGCTATTTCATCCCGAACCCTATAGATTCTTCCTCTGCGGCTGCTGAGCTCGGTGGTGAAAAAGGTAAGGAACTGAGGTATGGCGGCGTAGCATATATGGCGGCCGACTTCATATCTGGAGCCGACGGGTGGCATGGTCGAGTCAAGAGGGATTGACGGTCGAGTCAAGTCATACTGCACCCCCGTCAAAATTGTTTCCGAGCAGCTGACGCTGGAATAGATATCCTGCAGATTCCTCACCATGATGAGGAATCTGCGGGAGAAGAATCCATAGGGAGAATATTACTGGTAAGTAATTTCTCCATCTCCGTTACCCATCTATTTCCCCCAAGCCCCTACCCTTATCTAGGCCTGTTCAATACTTGTACCATCTGTAACACAGCTCTATTCTTCATAATTTCTTTAGTTTCAGTATTCACTGTCTCTGCTTAACCAAGAGCTGGATCTCTTCTTCTAATAATACTACCCCTGCCTTTTTTTTTAGCACCTTTGCTACTAACATTTCTCACACCCCACTGACCTCTGGTCAGGGTGGTGGTACTGGTATCCTTTACCACTCTTTATGGACTCCATCCCCTTCCACTCCCAGTTTACTACATTTCTCCTCATTGTAAAATAATGTGTCTTCTCTCTCATTGCTCATCCTCTACTGGCGTCCTGGCCCTCTTTTTGACTTTTATGATGATCTCAACCCTCATCTCTCCTTCCTTCTGCCCTTTACCTTCTGATGCTTTCTTCTGGGAGACTTTAATTTCCATCTTTCTGCTATTCATTGCACCCCCCCTTCTCTCCTTCTCGCTTCCTTCTTACCATTTGTCTCAGCCCCCAATCCTTCTCATATCTCTGGATCATCACTTCATCGTATTTGTTCCACTATCCTTTCTATTACTTGTTTATCGGCCCATCTTACCTATGTCTCCGATCATCTTCTTCTATGTCTCTCTCTCACGCTTTCCTCTCACTCTGCTTTTCCTTCTGCCTCTCCTTTGTCTCATCGTGATCTGAGATCTTTTAACCCACTGTCCTTCCTTGCTACTAACCTCTCTCCCCTCTGTTGATGACTTATCTCTACATTCATCTGATCATGCTGCCTCTTCTCTGTACTCTACTTTCCACACTTCACTCTTCATGATCCTTCTCTCCATGTCGTAAAGCCTCACAGCCCTTGCTAACTCATTTCCTGATCTCTCTGCAGTGTGTCCTCTGCAGGGTTAAATGTCATTGAAAGAAGTCCCAATCCTCTCTTGATTTTAGTATTCTTCTCTTCATTCCTCCGATGACCTTTCACTATTGGCTGCTAAGAAGTGCTAGCTCTCTGATCTTAGTATGTCTCTTTCACATCACTCTTGTCGTCTCTTCTAATTTCTAAATAATAGAAGAAAAAACAGCAGCTTTATCCAACGTAGGAACCCCTCGCCTATCCCAAAGTGGGCGAGCGCCCCCAGTAGCCAGTCCCAGTTCACTGAATCAAACACTTTAATTGCATCTAATGACGCCACTGCATATTCTCCCTCCTCTTGGTTCGTCCTGTCAATGACGTGATGGAGTCTCCGGAGATTCCATGCCGTGTTTCGTTCTGGTACATACCCTGTCTGGTCTATGTGTACCAGTGTGGGTATCACCCTTTTTAGCCGGTTGGCCAATGCCGCTGTCAGTATCTTGGAATCCTGATATATCAGAGAGATTGGCCTGTAGGACCCACACTCGAGGGGTGGCTTCCCTGCTTTAAGTAGCAGGACTATTACAGATTCTGACATACTGCTCGGGAGTCGTCCGCACTTGACGCCTCCTCCAGTGTCTCTAGTAATCTCGGAGCCAAGCTGTCTTTGTATCTTTTATAGAATTCCCCTGGTAACCCGTCGGGCCCCGGGGACTTCCCTGTCGGTAACTGGGTAATAACCTCTGTCAGTTCCTCCACAGTAAGGCGGGGCGTCCAACATCTGGGCCTGCTCTTCTGACAGTTGTGGGAGTTTGATTTCTGCAAATGCATCTTCAAGGTCTCCCTCTTCTGCTTCCTGTACTCTGGTATATAGTTTCTAATAGAATTGCGAGAACACCGTATTTTACCCTCCAGGGGACCTTTCAATCACCCCCTGACTGTTTCGAATTGCGTTTATCGGTTCTCGCTTGGTCTCCTGTTTGGTCAGCCAGGCGAGAAGTCTACTAGGTTTATCCCCTTCTGTGTGCAGCCTTTGTATGTACTTCCCATAGTCTAACTGCCCTAGTCTCTCCCAGGCCGCCATACACTGTTGTCTCAGAGTGTTGAGGTCACCCGTTTCCCCCCCTCCCGCCTTGCCTGTGTTTCCGCCCTCTCTATCTTCCCTTCTATCTCACCCAGTTCAGCCAGGGTTTCTCTCCTAAGGCCTCCTATTTTCCCAATTGCCGCCCCCCTGATCACCACCTTAAAGGCCTCCCATGTCGTTCCCGTACTGTCGACACTACCCGTGTTGTGCTCGAAATAGTCATCTATTGAAGTTTGGATATGGTCTTGGAAATCCCCCTCTAGGAGTGCTTCCGCCCTAAGTCTCCACATGGGTATGGGGGCTTTCCTGTATGTATGTGTCCATGTTGCTTCCAGTGGGGTGTGGTCAGATAGGGTTCGTGCGTGAATGTGTGCCCCAGTGAATTCGCCTAGTGTCTCTTTGCCCGTGAATAAATAGTCAATGCGGGTAAATGTCCCGTGTGGGGCGCTATAGTGCGTGTATCCCCTTTCACCCCCATGTACCTTCCTCCAGACATCCTCTAGCTCGAGCTGGTCCAGTGTCTTCTGCAACACCCGCGCTGGTGGTTCGGCCCTTTTGTGTTTGACGTCCGACCGGTCCAGCCTGGGATCCAATGTGCAATTCAGATCTCCGGCCCAGATGGTCGTAGCATTCCTGTACGGGGTCAGCCGGGGTGTGAGTGGTTTAAAGAAATCTGTTGCATTGTGGTTTGGGGCGTAGGTGTTCACCAGACACACTTCCCGGTTCTCCAGCATTCCGTGTACGATGAGGACCCTGCCTTCGGCGTCTCTCTCCTGTTTGATGAGTTGGAATGGGATGCCCGGGGCAATCCAGGTCGCTACCCCTCTCGCATAGTTAGAGTATGTGGAGCTGTATGTCTGGCCGCCCCATTTCTTGGCCATCTTGGCTTGTTTTTCCGCTGTTAGGTGGGTCTCCTGCAGCATTGCGATGTGGACTTTCGCTTTGTTTAGCCATGCGTAGACTCCCAGTCTCTTCACGTAGGCGTTTAGCCCCCTGACATTCCAAGTCACCACTTTTAGTTCATCTCGGTTCCTGTGTCTTACAGTTTCCAGCGGCCTGCTCGTTCCCATCGGCTTGTTTAGTTTTCCCTTTCTGGCATGCTGGCCTGGGAGGTCCGTCCATCATCTTCTCCCAGTTATTCCCCTGGTAGCCTGCGGGTCCGCCTTCCCTCTTTACTTCCCCTGTCCTGGCGGACCGCCCTGCCACCAGTGTCCGTTTCTCTCCACCTCCGCTCTTTGTTGTTCCGCACCGGGTTCCCGCGTTTGAGTGCCGCCTCACTTGCGCCCCTGCGTTGTCTTTGCCGTGTCCGTGACCTCCTTGTTCATTATGTTTGCCTCCTCTCGTGCCTT
This sequence comes from Ambystoma mexicanum, assembly GCF_040938575.1. Classification (NCBI taxonomy): domain Eukaryota; kingdom Metazoa; phylum Chordata; class Amphibia; order Caudata; family Ambystomatidae; genus Ambystoma; species Ambystoma mexicanum. Next base: position 521,889,979 of record NC_090939.1, read on the forward strand.
CTCTTAACAAACTTAACCACACTACTACAACTACTGTAAACCAACGCCCAGCCTCCCCCCCCCGCTCGGTCCCCGCCGCATTCCAGGTGCTGCCCTCGATCCGCGTGGCGCACTCGTCACGGCGTAGTGCCTTAAAATGGACACTGCTAACTTGTCGCTATTTGGGGTTCCCTCTGTGGGTCTTGGCGGTCCAGTGCCAGAGGCCTCAAGCTCCTGGGTTAATCCATTAGTTTATGCTTTTGGTTCTCATTCTGCTAATTGTCCTGCTGTATCTCGATTTGGCGTGGTGTCCTCAGTGTTTTGTCCGCACCCTTATTCCCTGCCTTGTTGGGGTGCCTTACGGTTCCTCTCGACCCCCTCTCTTAGTTGTGGGATCCCCTGCTGGTCCATCCACTCCTGGGCATCTGCCGTGGTCTCAAAGATCTGTGTCCTCCCGTTGTGCAGGATTTTGAGCTTGGAGATGCAACAATGTGCGCAGCAGTAAGCCCCAAAAATCTGCGAAAGGGATGTCCACTGACGAATCGAGGGTTGACTCTCCTCTTCGGAAGGAGTCCCGGGGATCTCGATCCTGGAGTGGGTCCTGCCACTCGTCCTCATCTCGGCACTCCCAGAAGAAGCGTCACCGGTCGCCTTCTCCGTCCTCGTCGGATGACGGTGCCGCGAGGAAAGTGGCTTCTCCCACTAAGTCCTCTACTCCAGAGGAATGGGAGGCCTTCTGAGAGAAGATGCTGGTGATTTATCAATCCCAGGGCACAGTTCCGTCCGCGCCTTCAGAAGAAGCCGGCAGGGAACGGTCTCGGTCCGATGCTTGCACGCTTTTGGGCCCGTGTCCTCGGCGCGATACTCATCGGGAACCGTTACGGTCCCGTTCGGACAAGGTTCAGGGTGATCAGCAGAGACGTGCTATATCCAGGTCTTGATTTTCGTCCCCGGCGAAACCGCAGAAATCTGGTAAGGGCTCGAGGTCGGCGTCGACTCCCCCGATGGAGGTGCCTAGTACTGTGGATCCTCCAAGGAAGGCTAAATCCAAGTCTGTGAAGCCTGTTTAGGAATCCAGACCCACTTCTGTCCCTAGGCAGAAGTTCTTCCTTCCTCTGGATGATATCTATGAGGATGAGGAGAGGACAGATTTGGAATTTGACCCTGTTGAGCCTGATGTGTCTCCTGTCTTTTCTGGGAACAGTCAGTTGGAAGAGTTGCGCCAATCACTCCATGATGCCAGTGGCTTGGACACATCTCCTAAAGTGGAGTTTGGCAGGCCTGAGCCTGGGGCTCATATTGAGTCCTCTTATAGGAGACTGATGGCTAGAGTTACTGCATATCTTGGTTGGTCTAGTTCTCCAGATGCATTTGTTCAGGATGGCTTCACTGATATTTTGGATCAAGGTCGGTCCACTGACCCGGTGTTGCCTTTTCATTTGACTTTGCAAAAAAGGGTGGCGGCTGCTTGATAGACCCCAGAGTCTCTTCCGGCGGTTAACAAGTCTTTAACTAAAAAATACCGCCTTTACAGTAGCGACCGATTTATCCAAAGCAGTTTCAGGTCCTGCCATTCGGATTGACCTCCGCCCTGAGGGTCTTCACCAAGCTAATTGGGGTGGTGGCAGCGTATCTCAGGCTGGGGGAGATTCACGGCTACCCCTACCTGGATGACTGGCTGTTCTGAGCATGTTCTCCTGAGCGAGCTCTGGATCATCTCCGTCTCACCTGCCGCTCGCTCCACAAGCTGGGCTTCTCCCTCAATTTCAAGACGTCACATCTGACACCTTCTCAACAGCTCCAGTACGTTGTGGCTGTGTTTGGAAACGTCCTTGGGGAAGTGTTCACCTCCCATGGCGAGGGCTCATCACATTGTAAAGATGGTGGCCAAATTTCAACATGCCCAGAGTCTTCTGGCTTTTGTATTCTTAAGGTTGCTCGGCCTCATGGCATCCTACATTTGTCTGGTGCCAGAGGCCAGACTGTAGAGGAGATCCTTGCAATGGGTCCTCAAGATGCAGTGGTCCCAATTCTCAGGCAAGATGTCGAATCCCGTTCAAGTTCTACTCTCGGTCTCGCAGGATCTTCTGTGGCAGGCCAGCGAAGGGAATCTGATGAAGGGGTAGCCATTTTGGCAATCTTGGCCGGAGATGACGGTGGTGACGGACGCTTCCCTCACAGGATGGGGAGCTCATGCCGACGATCTGACCGCCAGCGGTCGTTGGTCTCCGTCAGAGTCCAAACTCCACATCAACCTGTTGGAGCTGAGAGCCATCAGGCTGGCCCTGAAGGCTTTTCTGCCATCTGTGTGGGGGGAAGAGTGTCCTGATCATGACGGACAACACAGTGGCCATGCAATACCACAACAAAAAAGGGGGGCTAGGGTCACTCCCATTGTGCAGAGAGGTAATGCAGCTCTGGTTCTGGGCAATCCAGCAAGGAATTTCACTCTCGCCAGTTCATCTGGCCAGAGAGGAGAATACGGCGGCGGACGCTCTGAGCAGGCAGAGCAGGATCTCTCAAGAGTGGCAGTTGGCTCAGCGCGTCCTTCTGGAGATCGTTGCCCTTTGGGGAACCCCACAAGTGGATCTGTTCGCGACCAGTGCCAACCAGAGGTGCGAGAGATTCTGCTCAAGGGAATTTCCTCCCAGAGGAGCCTTAGGGGACACGTTTGTCGTGGATTGGTCATTCCTACTTCTGTATGTGTTTTCTCTGGTCCCTGTCATTCCTCAGGTGCTAAGGAGGTTGCAGAGGTTTGGATCCCACATGATCCTCATTGCTCCGGATTGGGCCAGGAGAATGTGATACCTGGACCTTCTAGAGCTGTTCATCTATCCTCCATGCAGTCTTCCCTACCGAGAGGATCTTCTCTCGTGCGAGGAGGGTGGGGGAGTAGTGGGTTATAGGGGGGACGGGGGGCTGAGGGGTGGGGGGGTAGGGGGCAGTGGGAGGGAGGGGGTGTCAAGTTCTCCATCCAGAGGTCAAGACTCTCAACCTTCACGCTTGGTTTCTGAAAGGTTGAGATATAAGGATTGGGACCTCCCAGATGACGTAATGGAGTCGTTGCTTTAGGCCAGGCGGCCGGCAACCAAATCCCAGTACCGTTGGCGTAAGCATTGCAACTGGTGCAGAGGACACAATGTCTATCCTTTTCAGTGTTCCATTCCCATGATTCTGTCTTTCTTGCTTTCTTTGGCCCACTGAGGTCTTCAAGTAGGTACCATTAAAGGTTACCTGGTGGCGCTGTCTATCTTCAAGTGCTCGTCTGAAGAATGTTTTTATTTTAAGATTCCTTTGATTTCCCAATTTCTTAAAGGGCTCACTAATGTGTTCCCACCGTCCCCGTTTCAGGTGCCGGTTTGGGATTTGAATTTGGTCTTGAAATTCCTGATGGTTGCTCCGTTTGAACCCTTGCACTCTTGTCGTTTGAGACTGTTGTCTTTCAAGATCGTTTTCTTGGTTGCGGTACATCCGCTTGCAGAGTGAGTGAATTGCACGCACTTTCATCTAAGCCGCCCTTTACTGTGTTCAACAAGGATAGGGTTGTACTGAGGGTACGTCCATCCTTTCTGCCTAAGGTAGTGTCTGAATTTCATTTAAGCCAGAAAGTGGTACTTCCTGCTTTCAATCCTCCTCCTCATCCTGGTAAAGAAGAGGAGCGACTCCATAGGTTGGACCCTAGGAGAGCTCTGAGCTTTTATATTTCTAGAATGTCCTTGGTCAGAGTGGACGACCAACTCTTTGTGGGGTATGCTGGACACTGATTGGGCCAGGCTGTTACCAAACAGACCTTGTCCAGGTGGATTATCCTCACCATTACTGAATGTTACAGATTGGAGGGCAAGGACCCTCATGAGGGTTTGCGGGCTCACTCCACTAGGGGAGTGGCTACTTCCACTGCCCTGTAGCGGGCAGTTCCAATTAGGAATATTTGTGACGCAGCTACATGGGCTTCTATCCACACTTTTGTTAAACATTAATCACTGCATACGCTGCATGGTCAAGATATGGCCTTTGGTAAAGCGGTCCTTTATTCTGCCATCTGATTGGGTATTCTAAATTCTTCTCCCTCCTCCATTTTCTGGTACTGCTTTGGGAGTGAGTCAAAGATGTGGAATACATTGGAGGACACAATCCATTCGAAGAACAAGTTACCAACTGGTAACTTTTTTTTTTTCGATTGGATGTTCCTCCATCGTATTCCACATCGTCTTCCCGGCTTGCCCCTCTGGAGAATTTCCTATGCTATTGCAACTTGCGCTCCCTCAAGGCTATGTGCAGTCAAGCAAGCATTGTGTACGAGCAGGTCACACGTTATGGAGGAAAAAACATAAACTGAGGCTACAGCGCCTTGCGTCCTATTTATAACATCTGGTGATGTCGCCCTCAACAGAGGCCTTCGAGTGACATCGACCCGACGCCATTGACGCAGAACGCCCTCGGCCGAAAAATGTCCCTCTATTGTTCTGTGTTTATACTATCCTTTTATCTGAACCCATCTCTGCTTATAATCTATCATATCAGTACTGTGCAGACAAGAAAATATTTTTCTAATTTTATTCCTTTTCTGACTCCCCTCAAACTTCTGTTTCTAACTGACTCTCTGCCATCCAATCTTGGATGGCTTCTCACTTTCTTCATCTCAATCTTGCAAAAATTGAGCTACTCTTCTTTCCTGCTAATTACTCGGCCTCCCACTCTTTCACTGCCCTCTCTTTAATTTACCCCTTTATCCCTACCTTTTTGTCTTCAGAGAAGCATTTGGGGGTTACCATTGATTCTTTTCAAACCTTCTCTTCTCACTTAGAGAACAGTGCCTGCTGCTTTCATCTCTATATCATCTGTGGTATCCTTCCCTGCCACTAACCCCTGATTATATCTCTCATTTTGTCTCTCATTGACTATTGCTCTGCTGATTGGTCTTTCTCTTTCTTATTTCATACCTCTGTGCTCAGTCTATAATTCTGCTGTCCATCCCCTCTTCTCTCTGACGTTGTACCTCTATCACTCCCTCTTCTATTTCTCTTCTTCCTTTTGATTCTCGTATTCTTTTCCGCTTTGTTACATTTGTCTGCTAATTCATCTAGTGTCGCTCCTCTTGGTTTCCTTACTTCCCTGTACATTTTTTCTTGTTCACCACTCACAAATTCCTAATTCCTGCTCACCACTTCTGCTCCTCTTTGTGCTCCCTCCCTTTCCATGCTTTCTCCCTTGTAGCAGCTAAAACGAACACTATTCCACGGGCTAGCCACTCTGCCCCCTCCCTCCATTTATCCAGTGCTCACCTTCAATCTCCCCTTTCTCTCGAATGTTTCAAACCGACCCCTTTCCTTTTTGGATTGATTCATTTGTCTTTACTACTTGATTTTATTCCGCCTTTTAACATATACAGCGCTTGACCAAAGCACATTATACATCTAAGTAAATACAAAAACAAATACCTTCCGCATATGTAGGTACTGCTGAACAATTGTAAAGGATAGAGTGCAAGAAAATGTGAAAGGACCATGTAAAATAAATCCTAGGGAAATCTGCTACGTTCCTAGTACAGAATTCTTTATTTGCCAGCTCCATTCAGTAGTTTTAGAATGTTCTCATGGCCTTTTAACCCTTTTAATAGAATGAGTGTAGTACTTCCAACATATTGGGTTCAGGAGAGAAGAGTAGCATAGCCTCTCACCACCCACATCTATGTTCTCATTTGTGTTCTTAACCTTAATGTTTGCATGTGTACAGTTATATCTACATTCTGAAAATATTTCTGAAGAGAGTGTCTCATTTAGCCATCAGTCCTAAGGTGGGGGAAACACTTTCAAAATACCTACAAGACCTAGGCAATCTTATTGTGTCTAAAAACTGTTTAGGTAAGAAAGGCAAAATGGAGAGTAAGTAAAGACATGGCTGTTTAATGGAGAGGTAAATACATTTGAACCTTAATATATCTGTTTGGTTTTTTCACAGGAGCAAAGCTCCCCCGTCAAAGATACAGAAAAGTATAAGGGTGAGGCAGAGGAGAAAGAAGTGCCAGAGTGGAAAAATAAAGACCAGAAGGAGGAAAACAAAGTTGAGAAAGTGGAACAGGACAAAGAAGAAGTGGATGATGATGAGGAGGAGGATGATGATGAGGAGGAAGAGGAAGAGGAAGAGGAGGAGGAAGAAGATGAGGAAGATGCTGAGGAGGAAGAAGAGGAAAAAGTAGCTGTAGTAAAGGAGAAAGCGAAGGAAGATGAAAAAAGAAAGCCAGAGACTGTTCATATGATTCAGAATAAAAGCGAAGATACCGCCATTAAGCCAGCCAATGGCGAGAAAAGCCTTGAACACGCTTCAACAGCACTCAAGAAGGTAAGATAGAAGGGAGCTCATTGGTTACAAAACACTTGCAGTTCAGGTAGTCTTTTCGACTGCCAGTATAGACATACATTATTTTTGTGTCAGCGCACTTCAAGAATCAGCAAGTACGATATCCCTAATAAGATACATGTATCTCCTCTGCTTATTTTTCAGCAACACCCAAGGATCATTAAACACACATCTTTATTATTAATCTTTTCCTAAAGTTACATTTAGGAAATGTGTACTTTCAAATCTTGTACGTACCTTTGTAGGGTACATCTGTATTTCCACCTAAAAGTTTATTGAACTTCTCCTTACAATGACTTTGAGTTATATAATATAATAACTGAATATAATGTGCACTGTGATAAGAGGATGGATTTAGGTTTTGTATGGAGGTTGAGCAGTGACACATGTGACACAATAGATTGGAATTCAAGGAAGGCATTTTTATTTAGGCACTTTTCAAGTGTTAGGCGCCAACTGATACTCATGTGCAAGCACAGGCAATGCACCCGACTTTCCTGGTGTCTCCCATGGTGCCTGGTTCAGTGCTCGCGCAAAATTCAAACCGAATGCACAACATTCTGATTAAAGGCTTCATAATAACATAACCATTAAAATATTCCTATGCACCACATTTCAGCAAGAGACGCACCTTTATAGAAAAGTAGTGCATAGGAATATGTTAATGGTTTTGTTGGTACAAAGCCTTTAATCAAACAAAAGGCTGCTTTAGAGGGTTGTGCATTCGGTTTGAAGTATGAATGTGGTTATAAAAGAGGTAAGCCTGATCAACTAGGTTGAATGTAGTCGTGGCTAAAAACTGAAGAATGTGGTTCTGAAATGATGTTTTTTTAATTGTGATATTGCTAATTGTCATTCATGAATTATGTACAAAAATAAACATTTAATTGCGTAGTGCATTTGGTTATATTCTTTTATAATCAGTTTTGTCCACCACTTAATGTCTTGATCATTTGTGTTTTTAAACATATTGATTTCCTGGGCAATCAAAACCTTACCAGGGTACCCTTAGATAGTTTAGACAAATGAATTAAAAGATGCTTTCCGCCTACCCTGACTCATTGGAATTAGCTCTGCTGCTGGATGCACAGCATGCAGAACAAAGGGGGAGACATGTTCTCCTTTCATTTGAACTCAGCCGAAAGTAGAGACCTCAGAATCTTCCTCAGATGGTACTGAGCGATGCAGGTGGGCGCCATTGGGTGCCCCCCTGTGCCATAAGAGCGGAAAAATTGCTGCGCTACCGATCTCTGCTTTTACCTTAGTAATACCGATCACTATGTACGGACATGTCCAAAGACACCTAGGAAGCTACGGTCCTGTCTACTCTGTTGGCTCTAACTCCCTACAGTTATCAGCCGATGTCCTTCTTGATTCAGGGGCATCTGGCAACAATATGGAGTTTGATTTTGCACACGAACACGGCATACCAACGATAGACAAACCAGAAGTTGTGAGGGCTGTGTGGATGGTAAATTGCTGTCCTCGTTTGATATCATTGCTGCTCCCCACTTTGGCACCCCTAAGAGTGTCAATGCTATGTTTACATAATCCTACTGTAGATTAGTCTTTAAGAACTATGACGTTCGCTTCCAATCATTGTGCAAAACATTGTTTCGGTTTCTCAGCAGCCACAGAAAATCCTTTCCAACTCTTGTTACAAGTACATGAGATCAGAGCTGTGATGATTGAACTACCCTCCGAGTATCAAGATTACAGTGACATCTTCAGCAAAACTCAGACTGAACACCTGCCTCCACATCTGGTCTATGATTACCCCTTTGATCTTGTGGAAGGTGCCAAGATCGATCATGAGAGTGTATATTCACTAACCGTGCAGGAGGAACATATACTCAAGGAATATCATGAAACAGCTCAGAGAATCGGTCATATTAGACCCTCTTGTTCCCCTGCGGCCTTGCTGCTGTGTTTTGTTCCTTAACAAGAGGGAAACCTCCGTCCCTGCATAGATGACCGAGGGCTCAATCCAATAACCATAAAAGAATTGATACCCGCTACCACTCATCTACGTCCTATGAGACCATATATACGAACCACCATGGTGTACACGAAACTGGACCTTCGTTGTGCTTACAATCTTGTACAAATCTGTAAAGGAGACAAGTGGAAAACCACTTTCTGCACACAGTGTAGTCTTTTCGGATAGCTTGTCATGCCTTTCGCTCTGTGCGATGCACCCACCACATTCCAGTTCTTCATTAACGATGTGTTCCACAATTTAATGGGTGGTATACCTCGATGACAAGCTCATTTATTCAGACAGCAGGGTGGTACACAGACAACATGTTTGAACGATTGTACAGCGACGCAGAGAAAACTCACTCTATGCGGAGAGGGAAAATGCCTATTTCACGCTCTGAAAGTTGAGTGTCTGGTGTTTGTTTAGTCATCCAAAGCAGATCAAATGAGTAGCAGCAAGGCTAAAGCCATCCTTGACTAGCCTACACCCAAGTACTTGAAACAGCTACAGTCTTTTCTTGGTTTTTTTTTTTTTTTATTGTAACATGTAGTTTATTACAAACTTTTATTACAAAACTTTCACTTCCTGTCATTATTAATGTTCTCATTTTTCCTTCCATGCCTCTTGGGCATAATTGGACTGGTCATCTTTCGTTTATCTTTTTCGTCCTCATGAGTTCAACGCTGTGTCTATAAAGTTTATCGCTGAACATGTGAGGTGAACTGAGCTTCCACTTATTATTCGAAGCCACCAATCATCCATGTTCATGTTCAGCGGTGCAAGTTTTCCTAAATGGAGAGTTCGTAGATCTTTAAGCGTTGAGCATTCTGTTATTAAATGTCTTGTTGATTCGATTTCTGTCCCACAATGTCTGCATAGATTATCTATGGTTACCTGGTCGTGTCTCATAAATAGCATTTCTTTGTTCTTAATGGCATTCAATCTGAGTTGGAGAAATCTATCGCGGTGATATCGGGAAGGGAATTGGACCAGATATCTCGCCATTGCGTTTAATTTGTTTTTTGTGGGTCCGAGTTTTAGAGAGGATGTCAGACCTTCAAGATTTTCCAGGTTTTTCATCCAGGACCATTCTTGGAGTTTTCGTTTTGCGATTTGTGGTTGTGCCAGCAGCAGCTCTATTTTTATATCGGCTGCTTGCATTATCGCCTTCACTCCTTGTGTCCATTTCTGTATTAGGTCTATGTGATGTTGTCGGTTGCTTATCGCAAGTATCTCGTAGGCAGGTTCCGGTGTTGGCATATGCATCTTTCGGAGCAACGCTAATGACTTCCAGATCACATTCGAGTATAGTTCGTTTATGGCTAGTTCGTGTCTGATGGCGATCATCGATATGTATTTAGGTAATTGCAACACTGTCTTCCAAAATAGGCTTTCAAGTTTTGCCCAAATACGAGGGTCCAGGTTCCAACCTGTCTCAGAACCATAGGTGATAGCTGGTATTACTTTTTGGAGGTAAAACGTTTTTACTGGAATTAGTGAGAATTTACCATACAGATTATGAATGCGTCTGCCTTGTATTGCGAGTGTTTTCATGCGCTGTGAGATGTCTTGTGTCCAGTTCCATTCTCGTATGGATTTGTTGATAATTACCCCTAGATATCTAATTTCTTCTATTTCAGCAATAGGTGTATCAGCGATCTTCCACTGAAAATTTTTGTTTTTGTTGCTCCGATCTGCATGATTTTCGTTTTGGTGACATTTATCTTTAGTTCGTTGATAGTCATATAGTGATGAAGTTGTGTCAGTAGACGTTGCAGACCTATCTGGGTTTTGTCGAATAAGACTATATCGTCCGCATAAGTGATGCAGTTGATGTGATGTCCATTTATTTTTGGTGAAAAGCACTTCACATCACTGAGAGCCAAGGGTATATCTGCAATGAATAGTTTGAATAAGCAGGCTGCAAGCGGGCAACCTTGCTTCACCCCCTTTTGAGTGTTAACAGCTTCTGAGAGGAGTCCTTTTTCATTTATTCTTATCTGAATTGACGTCATTGTGTGGAGTGCTTTTATAGGCTGTAGTAAGTTCTGTGGGCACCCCCAAGATGTTAGTTTCTGCCACAGTTTTTCACGAATTATGGCATCGAATGCTTGATGCATATCGATGAAGGCTATGAAAAGCTTTGACCTTTTTTCTATACAGTTCAATTTTAGTATATTTACCAGGGTCAGGTTGATTTCTGTTCCGACTCCCTTGGTGAAACCAGTTTGACGGCAATCATTGATGTTCCTCATTTCTGCCCATGCTGATAGTTTCTTTTGCAGGAAACTCGCAAATATCTTGCCAATTGTGTCCAGTAGGGCAATCGGGCGATAATTGGCAGGATCGGCCCGATTACCCTTCTTGAAAATTGGAACTATAATGGCCGTGGTCCATGAGTTTGGTATTCTTTTATGCTTTGCGATTCTTGCGAATAGTTTGGTGATGAAGTTTGACCATTCGTCTTTGTTGGCTTTCAGCATTACGTTGGTGATGCCATCCGGCCCTGCCGCACGCGAGTTGTTCAGTTTCGTGATTGCCATGGAGATATCTTCGGCTTTCTCACTGCAGTCCCATTCGACTTCCGCTACATGACGTGCTTGGATTGGAATGCTGTTTCCATTCGTAAACACTCTGTTGAAGTGGGTTTTCCAGTCACTTTCTGTGACCCCACTGGCCATTGTGTTTGCTTGATTTCTGGAGCATTTGTTTATGATTTGCCAGATCTCTCTGCAATTATTCGATTTAATCAGTCTCAGCATTGCTTCGCCTCGTTCTTGATCGCGAAGGAAAGCAAAAGCTTTCACCCAATTGCGGTATTTTTGCTTTCGTTGTTTTATCTTAATGGATGTATCCAGGCCTCCTTGTAGTTTCAGTTGACGAATTTCTTTTTGTGTCTTCTTTTTTTCTTCTGTAACTTTAATGCTCCAAGCGTGGGTGTGAGTTTTATTTGATTGTGTCATCAAGAAGGATCCTTTGTTGGTGTAAGGTAGGAGCGGGAGATAATTTAGGGCCGCTTCGTCGATCATTGTCAGGTTTTGAAACTTCCTGGTTAATGTGGTTATTTGTTTGCTGTTTATTCTTAATCTGTTTTGCCCATTATTTACCTCGAGACTCTGGACCATTCTAGATGTGTATTTTTTCGAGGGTAAGTTCATGGTTAGAACTAGGACATCGTGATCGCTGGTTGTTGTCTCGATTATTTTCAGGTTCAAGATCTTGTGCCAAAAAAGTCTTGATAACCATATGTAGTCTAAGATTTTCTTGTGACCCATGCCGTGCCAGGTGTTCTTTGGTGGTAGGTCGCCTTCGACCTGTCCATTTGCCATGTCGCAATCGCGAGTATCCATTTCGATTGACCATAATGCACTTCTCGACAGGTTAGGAGACCTTTCCTTCCTGGGTTCTTTTATTTGGGTCCCATTTGCGTTGAACCAGGTTGTATTCATATCACCACATACAATGATGGATATCTCGCGATCAGTTTGTTGATGTTTGTCTATAATTGCCATTACTGATGACACGAACTTTCCGTTGGTTATCTGAGCGGGATTCCAGTACACATTGATTAAAAGTATGTACTGTTTTTTGGAAGTGTTTTCAGTGTGATGCTGTAACAGCGTGCTTTGGACGAAGATGTTTGGGTTCTCAGTTTCAGACACTTCCCAATTGGTTCCAATTTTTATCATTGTTATGAGCCCTGAAAACGGGCGACCTTGTTTGTTTTTTCCTGCAGGGTTTAGCAACGTCACGTATCCATCTTTCACCGGCGTGCTCCTCAGCCATGTTTCTTGGAGACAGATTGCGAGGTTGTTGCTTAGGTCCACTGGAAAGTCGTCGTAGAGGTGGTGAAATCCACGTGTGTTCCAAGATATTAGTGTCAACCGATTGTTTCCATCGCACTGGATTAGCTAATGATTGCTCCTTCCAGTTGTCCCTTTATCGTTAGACTGTTGTGGATTAGATGTTGTCGTTAGAAGTTGTCTTATTTCATCTCTGCGTTTTGTGTGGCCTGACTCATTCGAATCGTTTATTCTGTTATTCGGATGATTATTGTGACTTTCCGTCCATACTTCGGCGACCTCGAATCCAAGCAGCAGGAGGTCCTCTTTGGAAGCCAGTATGGTCTTTCGTACCGCCTGTGATTTTATGTGGAGGTGGACTCTGTCTGCATGTGCTTCCGAGATGTATTCGACTATTGAGATGTCATGGGAGGACACCGTTCTTAAGGCTGGTAGTGAATGTAATAGTCGCATGACATTTCCTCTATTTAGGTTGACATCGTTGTCGTCTTCGAATACGTTCGCAATGAGGATTTTTGGGGCCGATAGCTTGAGGTCAGCCTTCATTTTCTGTTCGGCGTGGCTTGCCCCCTTTTGTCTCTGAGCTGCTGTCTGTTTAGGGTTCAGTTTCACTTGTTTTTTTGGTTTCGAATCTGGGTCCATAAGTCGTTGGCTCTCGTTCGTCGCAGTTTGAGAAGCTGTGTGAATATCTTTCCCTAGGCCTCTCCCCGGGTTTGCCGGTCTTCTCTTAACGGCACTCTCTCCGTCAGGGTATGGTCCAATTTGTATTTTTGCCAACCAGGGATTTATTTTTTTCTTGGAGGCATTTTTGGCCTCAAGTTCCACTGCATTGAGGTGTATTGGACTAGACACTCGTGCCTCAAGATTGTGTTCATCCTCGGACTCATCGTCGTAGGTTGAAAGGTTGCATAGGTCTTCTGAGGATGGCACGGATTGAATTGATTGTACGTCTGAGTCCAATCTTTGTCGTTTTTTAGGGTTTGTTTTCGGAGGTTTGGACGTTGTGATTTCAGCACTTTTCAACGTTTCTGTTTGTTTTGGTTTAGATGGCTCATCTTTTTTTTCTCTTTCGAATAAGCCTGATTTAACAGGTGTGGTTAGGTTTCTTATAAATTTCTTTGAGTTGCTAGTTTGTTTGTTCGGTGCACAGTGTTTCTTTTTTTCTTTTCTCTTGCCGGTTGGGCCACAGCTTGGTCCTTGCTCACTCTGCTTTGAATTCACGGTCGTCAGGGTTTTTGCAGGTCCAGTGAATATTCCGAATGACATTTTTGGTAATGAGCAGTGTGCTTTGGGCGGGGGTTGTGGTGTTTTATTCTTTTCGCAGCGATCTTTATTGGCCACTTCTTCTGGCCTATCAATTATAGCTGATACGAGTACTGCGCCTTCGATGTTGCTGTCTTGTTTGGTTTCGGTGGGGTAAGAGGAATGGCGCTCAGCTGTGATTAGATTGTTTGAGGGTTTGCCGTGGGAAGTCGTGTTTTCATCTGGGGTAATCGGATGTTCTCTAACCTCAGCTTGGTGGTCAGCAGTGTTGTTTGGGTCCGCCGTTTTGAGATCGGAAGGCAACTGTGCCCGTTTTGTCACGTTGTTATCGTTTGTATTTTGTTTGTGAGCCTTTTTTAAATTGCTCTTGGTTTGGATCAGTTGGTTCATGGATTCGATCATGGTTTCCATCAGTTTTTTTTTTTCCAGGATGTCTTGGACTGTTATTTCGTTCAGTCTGTTGAGCCACAATTTGGAGGTTTCGGTTTCCTTGTCAAGGCGTTCTCGCAGCGTTGTGTACATGCTTTCCATTTTTGTTAACTTTTCGTTCAGTTGGCCCAGTATCGCCCCATTGTTTTGTGCCGTTTCATGCAGGTTCTCATAGAGCTTGGTTAACGGGATTAATGCAAGTGATGTAGCAGCCAGAACGTTGTTGTGGATCTGTATAGCGGCAGCTGCCGACAAGTTTGATTTCGATGTCACGTAAGTCTCCTTGTGGCCGTGCATTGAGTTGTTGCCGTCGCTATAGTTACTCAGTACGCTGTCCCCTTGTGCTCTGCGGTCTGAGGTTTCATCTGTCCGCTTGGGACCTCCATTCAAATCGTGTTGTGTTTTTGGAGCTGAGCAGTGGGACGGGGGCTTTGTACTTATCTTTTTCTCTAGGGTCTTTTGGGGGGGTCTATTGTCCCGGTTGTTGGGGGTCAAGGGCTGAGTGACCAATCCGGCTGTACTGAGGGCACCCAGATCCTCGCTTTGCGTAGTCTCATCAATGTGCGGGTAAGCTGTGGTGTTAAGGTAAGCATTGTATTGCGCACAGCGCCTAACTTCCATCTGGGATTTAGCAGTTGTCGGGCTCGAAGGTTTGGTTTTATTGTTTGCGAAAGTCTCAGACATACGTTCTTTCATTGTTTCAAAGTCTGCTTTGAGACGATCAGTGAGCCGAGCTTCGCGTCCAGCCAGATCCACTTCATACGTATGTGGTTTTGGTACGGGGATCTGCGGGATCGCCATTTGTGGGCATGTCGTTCGTGTGGGTTTGTTTAAGGTGCTCCGTGCGTTGAACGTGGCGTTCGCAAAAGTACGTTTCAATCCACACTCCATGGGATCTGTGTTTTGCCTGTGGTCGTTTGTCTGTTTCACCGCTTTGAGGAGGGACCCTGCAGCAGGAAGTTTAACTCCTGCGCAAGATGTGATGGTCACTGTGTTTGTCGAACTTATGCGGGGATCTTGCCCTTTATCTGGAAAAGTGAATCTCACAAGGTTTGTGTCAGTATAGTGTGAGGGTACTTCTATTTCCAGCAGTTCGATGTCAGTTACATCAAAGGGTGATTGAAAAGCCGTTATGTTTACCTCAATCGCATTTGATGTTGTCTCCATGGTTTTGTTGGCGTGAGACTTCTCTGTTTCGTTGTTCATTCGGGGGCCGACCGCCTCAAGTTCTTCAGCTGTCACCACTGCCATGCGGGTCGAGGCCTCCGCCTCGGCCCGTAGGGCGTTTTCAGCAGCGTTATTAGTGTTTGTGTGGGCGTCGGCGTTTGGCACTTCTGAGAGAGTCTCGACAATTTCCTTTGTCTCTTTGTGTGTCCCCCACAGGGCTCTTTCCTGTTTCTTTGTATTGGTAATACATTCCGTGGCAATTTGGACTAAGGATTTAGGTTGCATTTTTGTCGGGGTGCACGAGGGGGTGAGTCGGGGGTTTGTACTAGACGTACTTATGCGATTTGTGGCTGTTGTTCGGCCTTCCCCGCCCTCTTCGTGTCGTCCCTTTGACCAGTCATAGCCGTCTAATGTTCCTGTTCTATTGACCGCATCGCTATGAACGCATGCTATCAACAGGTTTGCGGTGCAGTCTCGCAAGTGTGCTGATTGTTTTAGCTTAGCGCGGGTTTGAGGTCCGGATTCGGCCATGTGTTGGGCTTACCTCTGCTTCCGCTGCTGACTGCTGCAGACTGAACTCTGCGCACGAACTCCGCGCGCGATCCGCGCTCGCCTGGAGTTTTTAAGGGGAGTGGATGTTGTTTTCCTTAAAGGAACACTCGCCCATCAGATGCAAAGTACAATTCACTAGTAGCTGCAGCTCCTCTCTCGTCCCAAACTGCTGCAGACTGAACTCTGCGCACGAACTCCGCGCGCGCTCCGCGCTCGCCTGGAGTTTTTAAGGGGAGTGGATGTTGTTTTCCTTAAAGGAACACTCGCCCATCAGATGCAAAGTACAATTCACTAGTAGCTGCAGCTCCTCTCTCGTCCCAAACTGCTGCAGACTGAACTCTGCGCACGAACTCCGCGCGCGCTCCGCGCTCGCCTGGAGTTTTTAAGGGGAGTGGATGTTGTTTTCCTTAAAGGAACACTCGCCCATCAGATGCAAAGTACAATTCACTAGTAGCTGCAGCTCCTCTCTCGTCCCAAACTGCTGCAGACTGAACTCTGCGCACGAACTCCGCGCGCGCTCCGCGCTCGCCTGGAGTTTTTAAGGGGAGTGGATGTTGTTTTCCTTAAAGGAACACTCGCCCATCAGATGCAAAGTACAATTCACTAGTAGCTGCAGCTCCTCTCTCGTCCCAAACTGCTGCAGACTGAACTCTGCGCACGAACTCCGCGCGCGCTCCGCGCTCGCCTGGAGTTTTTAAGGGGAGTGGATGTTGTTTTCCTTAAAGGAACACTCGCCCATCAGATGCAAAGTACAATTCACTAGTAGCTGCAGCTCCTCTCTCGTCCCAAACTGCTGCAGACTGAACTCTGCGCACGAACTCCGCGCGCGCTCCGCGCTCGCCTGGAGTTTTTAAGGGGAGTGGATGTTGTTTTCCTTAAAGGAACACTCGCCCATCAGATGCAAAGTACAATTCACTAGTAGCTGCAGCTCCTCTCTCGTCCCAAACTGCTGCAGACTGAACTCTGCGCACGAACTCTTGGTTTTGCTAATTTCTACCAGCGCTTCATCAAGTCTTTTTCCGACATTGCATCTCCACTCACTATGTTAACCTAACACTCTGTTTCCTTCTTTTGGTTGATCGGAGCTCAAATCGCTTTTCAGACACTAAAGGCAGCCTGTATATCTGCCCCTGAACTGCAACACCCCAATCCCGATCTACCATTTATTGTTGAGGCTGATACTTCGGCTACAGCAATGGGGCTGATTTATTACAGAAGTGTTCACACACATCTCAGTAGCACCAAGTTGCTTTCTTTTCACACAAGTTCAGTCCTACTGAACAAGTGTATATAGTCACTGAAAGAGAGGTCTTGGCGGTCAAAACGGCCTTTAAGGAATGGCAGCACCACTTATAAGGAGCCAAACCTCAGGTTCTGATAATTCCGATCATAGGAATTTACAAGCCGTGGCTTCACTAAAATGTACAAAAGCTTGACAGGTCAGGTGGCATTTGTTTTTCACGCTCTTCCACTTGTGGTCACGTACAGGCCTGGTACCTTAATGGCAAAGCAGATGCATTGTCTCAGCTGAATGGTGGTTTGATTTCTTCTCTTGAGGAACCTCGTTTGGGTTACAAATGTCATATGCATATGTGACTTGGACACAGACCAAACCATCAGGGATATGAAAATGACGGTAGATGATGGCCTGCCGTTTATACAAGGGAAACTGTATATACTGTAAGTAAGGCATGGTTATCAGAAGCACAACAGACACAAGGAGTACAATCCAAGTGGGTTTATTAAACAGGATAAGGGTGAGAAAAACGCCTAATCTTAACCTAAATCTAAGATGGGAGCAAGCTATGACCATCAAAGTAAAGAAAATGCTGTCCTAGTGGTGTTGTGTCAAAACAAAATGGCCTATACTAAAAAACATGTTGCCAAATCCTTACTCTACAAAAGGGTGCAAGAGTGTAATGCAAACTAAAATGCCCAAAAGGGTTTCGGTAGTTCAGGATTGCTGAACTAATAAACTCCCTTCCCCACGTTGCATTACGGGACAAGGTGGAACAGTGGCATGACTGTGAGTACCCCTTGAGTCTATAGGCACCAGGAAGCCGTTTCTTCCGAAAAGGCAGGAGGCCTCGAATAAATGTCTTTTGCCTGGCAGCGCAATACTTTCTCAAACTCTCACCATGCGGGATTCCCCTCTTCCGCGGCTTTCTCGTGATACTTCTTTGGTGTGTTCACCTTCGTCTTTACCTCACTGTTCAGTCACTTTATCAAAAACGCAGGCTTCACCTTCCCTTGCTTTCTCTTGGCATTCCTGTAGCCTTCAAATCACAGTTCAGTTAACTTCACAAGTTCCACTAGCTCATAGCATCCAGGAACTCTTAATATCTTTTTAAACATATATTTGGTTAAATTTCACCAGTTCACTCAGGTCCCCCTCCTGAGGGCTCAGACCTTCCTCTACAGACAGTTCTGGCTTCCCTCGATCGGGCTCGAGCCTTTAAACCGTCGACATCACACGTTTTTTTTCGCAATCTTTTCACGCTTTTACTTTTACGTACTTGCCAGTTCCATACAGAGATTTCCGATAGGCGATCGCGTCTCGCTGGGCTACTCTGTTATATTGTAGCGAGTGCATTTTACTTTTCATCAAGCTTCTCTTTCTCAAGGCTGCCATTCTACATGCAACCCACAATACTGGATACAGTTCAAAAGGTTTATACCAGCCTCCTCTCCTGAGGCATTCTGGTATCTGCAGTTCCTTTCACTTCTTGTCAAAGACCTTCGACTATACGAGGGATTTTGTTCCCTTGACTTTCTCCTCATATGACCTATTTGACTATTTGCCTCCCTTAATTATTTTCTCTCATGGCTTCTCTCACATGCACAATCTCAGCATTCTTCATTCTTGATACAATGTGCTTTTGCTCGCTGTTTCTCAACAACCTAACAAGCACTTCAAATATGAATGTCCTTTTCATTCACTATCACAAGCCGGTCTCCCGTTCACTCACCGGCAGTGGCTGATACAGCTTATCAAGCTCTACGTTCAGTCAAGGCTTTTGGTCCAGCACGGCTCGCCCCCTTTCATGTACTCACGCCATACATGAAGGATGTACCGGCGTTACCTTCTGCAGTGGCAGGGAGTTGTGCCTCTTGGATTCTGTAGCGACTTTCACCTTGCAGCAGGTAGGACCGCAGCCTTTCATTCGCCTCCTGGTCCCGTCTGCTCTGCTTCCATATTTGCATCACCTTCCAGGGATCACCTGCCCTTCCATTCTGCTGATCTTGCTTGCTTCGGTTGCCCTTCTCTCATTGCTCTCTGGGTGCTCTCATGCTCCAACCCTTTTTCCCAATGGGGAAAGGTAACAGGATTCAGGTGCAGGTCATCAAGGTTAAGTGCCTGACCCTGATGTTGGGAAATGTCAAACGGACTGGTTGTGTGTGAGTCTGTCTTCCCGTGAAGCGCTTTGTCCATTCAGCAGAAGGTGTGTAGGAAAGGGGGTGCGGATAACGTTCCTAGATAGTACATGGAATTAGGGTGTTCCACAGGGAAATGGGTACAGGTATACCTCGTCTCTCCTCCGGGTGCCCCCTTCCACTCCCAAGGACCTCCCTCCAGGTGATCCTCCTGCACTGGACCAACTCCAGGAAAAGTATCCAAGGGAGATGGCCATGTCCTGGCCACCTGGATGACAGTTCCCTGGGGACTGAGCAGTGGGACACCCTTTGGTTTCTCACAATACCCACTGAAGCCCTACAAAGAAGTGCGTTACAATGGCCGCATTATACCAAGTATACTGGACACCCAGGAAAACACAAAACACTTGATCTCCTACGTCGGTGGTGTTGGTGGCACACTGTGCGTCGAAATGCCATTAATTATGTAGAGACATGTGCAATATGTCTACAGAACATAAACACCCCAGAAAGACCTGCCAGTATTTTTCAGGCTATGCCTATCCCACATAAACCGTGGACCATGATTACAGTGGAATTTATGGTGGAGTTACCCCCCAATTAAGACTTCAATACTGTATTAGTAGTTATTGATTCCTTTACAAAGATGAGAAAGTTCATCCCATGAATTGGAATTCCATTGCCTCCCAGATTGGCAACTGTGGCAAGCCAGAAGGAGGAGTCGGACCAGGGAATATAGTTTACACGTAACTTTATTTAAATTAAAAGAAAATGCCTCACTGAACCTGTTGTAAAAGGAATAGAGCAATTATTGCTGATAATTGCGCCATAACTTGTAACGTTCTTCTACTCAAGGTCCAGTATAGAAAAGCAAGTCTCTCAACATGTTATATTGACAAATGTTTTAAATCTGATGTTGGAAACAGCTGACACGTGTTTCAACCCCCCCTGGTCGTCTTCAAGGCAAATTCATCTGTTATCTTTTGGTTTCCCTGTAGTGTGCATATGTGGTCATCAAGCAGTATTTAGGCTTGAAAATAGACTTAGTGGGTCCCGAAGTGTGGAATTTGTTGATGTATTTGAACTTTATTTACCTTCTGTTATGTCTATAGCAGGTGCTTCAGTTTGTACTGCAAACGATAACAGACTGTCTCATTCTTAAACTGATCTTCAGGCCAGGTCATTGGTCCCAAATTCTAGGACCTGCACGTGTTCAAAAATACATTTTAAATGTTCCCAGTTCTGATACTGTGGAGTTCCCTTCCTAAAAACTATAAACTAAGGTGCTTATCAATAGTCCAAAATAAAGTAGTCCTTGGTTTAAAACTATTCACTAAACTGGCCCTGCCACTTACAAAAAATGTAAATGTAAAAGCAAAAATAGGTGGAGTGCCCTGCACTCTGGGGTTTTCACGACTATCACTTTCGGGCATACCAGGAATCCCTCCTGCTTTTGATCCAATGGTCATTAGGTGATACCAGGTAATACCAGTTTCGCTCAAAGAAACAGTTCTTGGCAGTCCATAAAGGTTCCCCAATAATTTCCCTAAAGTTACAACAAAAAGTCTCAAGTCCCAGAAAAAACAAAATGTCCAAGTTTCATTAGGTTGAGGGATATTTTCCTGATCCCTCTTTACCACTTTGGTTGATATCTCCCCACTTTAGTCGGCTGTTGGGTTACTATGTGCACCCCTTGTATCTGTTATTTACTTTACCTATTGGGCCTCTGTGGCTCCTTTGGGATCCTCTGTCCCAATGGCTTCACTTATTTCTTTGGGGTCCAGTGACCCCTCTTTTTCTCTGGTTTTTCTTTGTTTTCCTGGGTCACTGTGACCCGTCTGGAGGTGCCTCTGACCTCTTGTTCCTTTTGGCTTTCTAAGTTCAAACATTCTAGATCTTGTAGTTCTCGTGGGGGGTCCCAGTAACCCTTTTGGGGGTTTCTGAAACCCCTCTATGGCTCTCGTAGTTCTCCTGGGTCCCTGTGACCCTTCAGGAGATATCTGGGATCCCACTCTGGCTTTCGTAACTCTCATGGATCCCTGTGGCCCTTTTGGTGGTTTGTGTTGCTCAGGCTTCTCAGGCTCCAGAAACCTTTCTCCTTATCTCTTGCTCTTTTTACAGGTCACTGTGACCCTTGGATGGGGCTAGGGTATCCCCCCCCCTTGCATGTGTTTCTCTCCTCTCCTCCCTCCGATCTGGGCAACCTGCATACCTGCTGGGCTTGGTGTGTCCACCCCTAGCAGCAGTACCCTTTTTCACAGTTTGCTGCTCTTCCATACTGGAGACTAGCGGTTTTTACGTTCCGCTTAACTCTGCATTATCTCGCTGGTTGGCTCTCGGATTGAGCCCCGTCCTACCTTGAGTCCCAGATTCAACGGCTGTTTGCGGGCTCCGAGACCACCACGTCCTGTATGTGGTTGTGCCTCCAGATACAGTCTTATTTGCGCAGCCTCTGCCTCTCGGGCCCCGTGCTCTGGTCAGTTTGGCAGACGCCTCTCCCTCGGGCATCACTTTCTCCCGTTCTCATAAAGGAAGGCTTACCTCGGCATAGGGTTTCTCCTCCTCCATTCAAGTTTTGTGGCCCTTTATTCCCGCACCTAAATGGAAAAAGTTTGGACTGTTCACCACCGGCTTTCAAGCCTGTAGGAAGTTCTGCACTACTTTGAGCCAAACACATTGCGGTAATGTCAGTGTTATCTTGAGTCCAAACATAGATATTATGTCAGTCTTTGTTACTCTCATGTAGGCAGATAACACTTTGCGTGTAGGGAGTTCCCCATGGGAATGTGAGTCCTTGTCCCATGAAGTGGAGTCACCCCCTGTGAGGTCCCACTTTTCCAAACCCTTAGAGAGGGTTTTGCTGAGCGTGCTTACCTCCGTAGACTCAAAGGCAGTGGCTCCCCCTAGGGAAGAAGGGGCAAATTCCTAAGATTTGTCACATAACCTTGTTCTTTCGTCATCGGTTTTGCTCCTTTGGTCTCCTGTCAGTCCCCGTTACAGATTGTGTCCTCACGGTCCAACAAATCGGACCTCAGTGGGGCCCAAATGTCACTGGGTCTGCTCCTGGCTGGCATTGAGGCAGCATAACACGTTTTCATTGCTTCACAGTTCATCGTGCACCTCAACCATTGCTCAAACGTGGTAGTTGTGGGGAAGGCATGGTATCAAAGCAAGACAGACACAAGTGATCACAGTTCAAGGATGTTTATTAAACTAAAAATTGGTGAGATAAACACCTAATCTAAACCTAAATCTAAAATGGGAGCAAGCTATGACCATCAAATAATAATCCAGTCCTAGTGGAGTCTAGTCAAATAAAAAGGTCCTATGCTAAGAAAAACCTATTGCCAAGACTTACCGCTATGCTATAAAATAGTGTGGGATAATGTTCACAAAGAAAGAAAGAAGTGTTCTCAAAATGATAAATCAGGATGTTATGGCCTGGGATCTCCCTTCCCCACGTTTGAAGGTGGGACTCTCGAGCACAGCACACTTAAAGCTTCTCCGGCCCGAGCTTACAGTTCCTTTTTCCAATATCAGGGCCTTCTGTGCCCAAGTCTCTTTTATGCAAAGTCTCTTGCTTCAGAGGCCCTGATGTATCATAACAACAGACAAAGGTTCCTTCTGTTAATCTTCACGTCAGGCGATTACTCTTCACCTGAGGACCCCCCTCAGCCTTGCTCAGATCCCCTTCACAACATCCGCCTCCCTCAATCGGACTCAGACCAACAACTCACTGTGGACATCCCTCAGTCGGGTTCACGTTTGTCACCACATTGCAGTTCACTTAGCTTTTCAATTCACAGCGTGTCAAAGACTTTAGACTGTACAATGGGTTCAGACTTGACCCTTGTATGATCACTTTGACATCTCTTGCAGGCCTCCCCTAGGACCACTTGGTTTTTGTAGTTTTCTCCATTCAGCATATCCTCCTTGGTCAGGAGCGGGTCATTCGTTAGAGTCTTTCTAATTAGCGCCCATGCGACGCCGGACCACTCTAACCTTAATAGCTCGGTTTTTCAAAAAAGGCCTTTGTCTATTATCTTTTTTCTTTTATGCAAATGTTGCCACTGCAACTTTGAGCTTAACACAGTCCCGGTCACTATCAATTTCCTCCGACTCACCGGCTGTTGGCTTTTCTTCCACTGGAGTCGAGGATGGTGCCATGGCGGCAAGCTCTTTTCCTCGCCCTGGCTATCAGTGCGGACGGGCCCCATGTACCGTTGACATCTGCCACACCAATCGCCAGCTGCAATTGCCAGTCTTACTGTTCTTTTATCAAAGGCTTTGTGGCTCTGGATTCAAAAGGGCAAGGGCAATCCCTCCTTTTTGTTCTTTCGGTTCGACCGCCTATCTCCTCCGTTTGAAATGTCGTCCCGGAATAGCTGCTTCCTCGTGCGTTCGGCCTTGCTCAAAGTGTGCTCTTGTTCTCCGCCTTCTATCCCTGTGGGGAAGGGAAAGGGCCATCAGGTGTGTGTAGTTATCGGCAATTGCCTGACGACTCTGCTTGACCCTTGTGTTGGCACATGTGAGATAAACGGCTCTAGTATTAGTACGTTATCTTTTGCAGTGTGAGAAAGGGTTCATGTAGGAAAAGGGGGGGGTAGAGTTTCTAAATATCCTACTGGGTACGATGGGGAAAAGGTGTCTTAAGGAAGGGGGTACCGCGTCTCACCTTTCAGTGTCCCACTTCCATTCCCCAAAAAACCCCCATCCATGTTGTTATTGTTATTTTGCATTTATATAGCGCCTTACATACCATTGGTGTGGTCTGAAGGCGCTGGTAGGTTGAACGGCCTTGGGAACCGAAGTTCAGATCAGTAGAGAGAGTAGATGGAGTCAAAAGGTGCGTGTGAGCACCGGGTATGTGTGCAGCTCGTGCGGTATTCGTGTAGAAGCTGCTTCTTAGAGGTAGGTGTGGTGCTTGAGAGGTCAGGAATATGTGTTGGTTCTGGCAGGATTTATCCAGACCAGATGTGGCTGCGTTGGGCCTGAGGAGAACGCCTGACTGGGGGGTGTGTAACCAACAGTGTTTACTTAGAATGATGTGGAGTGAGCGGCGGATGTTGATATGAGAACAGTTATACCGAATGCTGTCATAGTATCCGTGTGTTCTAGTTGAGTGGTGATGTAAAGGAGATAGTAAGCATGATGGTCTGATATGATTGGTTATATGCTCTTTTAAACGTTATCTGCATTCCAGACCATACTATACACGTCACTCAATTCTATGCGCTCCAGTCCATTCCATGCACTCCTATCTACTCCATGTACCCCAGTCTGCTCTATACATTCCGGTCCGCTCCATGCACTCATGCATTCCGGCCCGCCCTGCGTACTGTAGTCTGCCCCAACATTCACAATTCTGTCTGTGTGGACAGGCTAATATTCACCTTTCTGTCTAAGTGTGGACATGCTAATATTCACAACTCTGTCTAGGTGTGGACATTCTAATATTCACAACTCTGACTAGGTGTGGACATGCTAACATTCAAAGTCCCATCTAGAAGCAACGCAGGCCAATATTCACAAATCTGTCTAGGTGTGGACATGCCAACATTCAAAGTCCCATCTAGATGCAATGCAGGCCAACATTCACAATTCTGTCTGAGTGTGGACATGCTAATATTCACAATTTCGTCCAAGTGTGGACATGCCAACATTCAAAGTCCCATCCAGATGCAACGCAGGCCAATATTCACATTTCTGCTAATATTCACAGTTCTGTCTAAGTGTGGACATGCTAATATTCACAATTCTGTCTAGGTGTGGACGTGCTAATATTCATAATACTGTCTAAGTGTGGACATGCTAATATTCACAATTCTGTCTAGGTGTGGACATGCTAATATTCAAAGTCCTATCAAGATGCAATGCAGGCCAACATTCACAATTCTGTCTAGGTGAGGACATGCTAATATTCAAAGTCCTATCAAGATGCAATGCAGGCCAACATTCACAATTCTGTCTGAGTGTGGACATGCCAATATTCACAATTCTGTGTGGACATGCTAATATTCACAAATCTGTCTGAGTGTGGATATGCCAACATTCACAATTTCGTCCAAGTGTGGACATGCTAATATTCAAAGTCCCATTCAGATGCAACGCAGGCCAATATTCACATTTCTGCTAATATTCACAGTTCTGTCTAAGTGTGGACATGCTAATATTCACAATTCTGTCTGAGTGTGGACATGCTAATATTCAAAGTCCTATTGAGATGCAACGCAGGCCAATATTCACAATTCTGTTTAGGTGTGGACATGCTAATATTGTGGCACTCTATTTTATTGGGAGGTAAGATAGAGTGGCAGGGGTTTTCTGGAGTAGAGTGATTGCTCTACTCCCCACCCGTGCCACACTCACAGTTTCTGTTGGTGTCTGTTAGCTGCTGGCTTCCCCTGCGCACACCTGCAGACACATCTTGGGGCAGTCCTTTGCCTCGGGGTCCTTCGCCACAGGGCTGCAGGGCAGAGGGCTGCCCTAGGGTGTCCTTGATGTGGGGTATGTGGGCCAATCCGGATGGGGTAGGCGTGTTGGGAGGCGGGCAGAGGGAAACCAGGAAGCGGGTGGGCAGGGGTTGGGCTGGGAGGCAGGCTGAGGGAGCGAAGGGGAACAGAGGAAACGGGGCTGCAGGCCGGGGTAGGAACCCCAACCACGTGCCAAAATGGTGCCTTTAGAAGCCCAGGAGGGTCTTCTCGAGCCCCAACTCGCCTGCAGCGCCGGATGGAATGGCGGCTGCAGGGAGCGGGGCTCCAAACAGGCCTGGCGAGGCTCTGCAGTTGTCTGCTCAATCAGGGGCCAGGGCCTGGCCTGGGAGGCGGGCTGAGGGAGGGAAGGGGAACCCAGGAAACGGGGCTGCAGGCCGGGGCAGGGGGCCCCAACCACGTGCCAAAATGGTGCCTTTAGAAGCCCAGGAGGGTCTTCTCGAGCCCCAACTCACCTGCAGCGCCGGATGGAATGGCGGCTGCAGGGAACGGGGCTCCAAACAGGCCTGGCGAGGCTCTGCAGTTGTCTGCCCAATCAGAGGCCAGGGCCTGGCCTGGGAGGTGGGCTGAGGGAGGGAAGGGGAACCAAGGAAACGGGGCTGCAGGCCTGAGTAGGGGGCCCCCAACCACACGCCAAAGTGGTGCCTTTAGAAGCCCAGGAGGGTCTTCTCGAGCCCCAACTCACGTGCAGCGCCGGATGGAATGGCGGCTGCAGGGAGCGGGGCTCCAAACAGGCCTGGCGAGGCTCGGCAGTTGTCTGCCCAATCAGAGGCCAGGGGCTGGCCTGGGAGGCGGGCTGAGGGAGGGAAGGGGAACCCAGGAAACAGGGCTGCAGGCCGGGGCAGGGGGCCCCAACCACGTGCCAAAATGGTGCCTTTAGAAGCCCAGGAGGGTCTTCTCGAGCCCCAACTCACCTGCAGTGCCGGATGGAATGGCGGCTGCAGGGAGCGGGGCTCCAAACAGGCCTGGCGAGACTCGGCAGTTGTCTGCCCAATCAGAGGCCAGGGGATGGCCTGGGAGGCGGGCTGAGGGAGGGAAGGGGAACCCAGGAAACGGGGCTGCAGGCCGGGGCGGGGGGCCCCAACTACGCACCAAAATGGTGCCTTTAGAAGCCCAGAAGGGTCTTCTCGAGCCCCAACTCACCTGCAGCGCCAGATGGAATGGTGGCTGCAGGGAGCGGGGCTCCAAACAGGCCTGGCGAGACTCGGCAGTTGTCTGCCCAATCAGAGGCCAGGGGCTGGCCTGGGAGGCGGGCTGAGGGAGGGAAGGGGAACCCAGGAAACAGGGCTGCAGGCCGGGGCAGGGGGCCCACACCACGCGCCAAAATGGTGCCTTTAGAAGCCCAGGAGGGTCTTCTCGAGCCCAAACTCGCCTGCAGCGCCGGATGGATGTGATCCTCCTGCACTGGTCCACCCCAGGAACTGGATCCAGTAGCGATGGCTGTGTCCTGGCCACCTGGATGACAGATCCTTGGGGACTAGCGGCTGCGGCACCTTCAGGTTTCTCACAGAGCTGAACCCTTATACCAAGCTCTAGCTATTAAAGAGCTTGCCATATGTTACCTTTTCTGTATGTCAGGGAAGTTTCAACTTCTACTGCATGTGTTGTCTTGTTTTTTCTGTGTGTGAATAACCTTTGCACCGTTTGTGCCAGTACTGTACCTGTTAGTCAGTTAAGGAATCAGTGTGGCACAATTAATAACTTAACGCAGTAAACTGGATAGTGGCAGGAGGACCTTTTTGGCACTGTTTGTGAGGAATGGAACATTTTAAATAACGTTGGGTGAGTAAAATTGGTTAAAACTCACAGCTGCACATCACACTAAGGGCCTCATCACAAGTTGGGCGGTGCAGTAAAAATGTGGCGGTAATAGGGTTACCGTTTCATTACTGCACCACCCAATCACGAGTTTGAGGGAAAATTGGAGGATTCACCTCCAGTTCTGCGCTGGAGTTCAATGTGCTGACTTCCCGCCGATTTTCGGCGCAATTACTGCTGCAGTATTTCAAATTCGGACTCCAAAAAATGGGCACTTGCACCGCCACTTGTAATCCGGCGGTAATACGGCCGGACCAAGTGGCGGTAATGGTAATTGCACTGGGTGGTATTCCTGCGGATTTACCGCTGGGATAACGCCCAACTTGTGATGAGGCCCTAACTCACGTATTTAGAAAACCTGTTGGAAGCAGAGCTTTCGCCACATCTTCACTGCACATGACGGCGGCCTGGCCGGGAGGCAGAGCCACTGCCCCATTTTCGTATCGTGCCCTAATGGGAGCCCATTGGCAGTCATCAGCCTGGCCAAAGAAGACTCATCAAGTGGACTTCCTGAAAAAAACAAATGGTGCTTTCCACTTCCATGGGAATGGCTGCCTGTTTTCCTCTCCATCTTTGAGACACCAAAGGAATTCCATCCACTGGCCTGCAAGCACAGTCAAGCAAAGGGTATGTTTCTGCCACCCTCTCACTTTCAGTGACTCAAGCTGCCATTTCTGCCACTCTCTTTAGTGGAAGCTTAATGGATGCAGGTGGAAGCAGGGCAGAGGCAGAGATATGACAAGCCTAGTCAGTAGTAGTTCAACCTCAAAATCGGGGGTGCTCTGCTTGGAGAGAGCCATTGGGGTTGGTGTAAGGAAGCAATAGCCAACAACCTTTAAAAAAGACGCCTACTGTATGTAAATAAAGTGGATCACAAAGCCTAGAAAGCTGCTTCACGTGGCCAACTTAACGCACGTGGCGTGCACATGACAGCACCTCCAGAAAAATAAATGCTCAGCAGAATGGAGAAGTGCTTCTCAACGTTGCCTGGGTCCCAAGAGTAGCTTCCTCTGCAGTGTTCGATTGTTTTGTGTTGCTATAATTTTATATTACCCTTCGCTGGTTTTGGTGGTTTTTATTTAGAACTCTGCTGGAGAACCTGGTGATAAAACTTTGGCAAGCTTCCTGGACTCTGTTTGGCTTCCCCTTTGGATTGGACTTTTAATTGGCTTTCCTTTCCTTCCACTGCCTTTTTTGGACTTCGGACTTGTGAACTTTCTCTTGGATCCTCCTGAACTGGAACTGTTATCGGAACCCTGATTTCTAATGGATTGTGTCCTCCCATAGATTCCTCATCTTAAATATATTCTTCTGATTCGCAGCACTCTCTGAATTCTTTTTCACAATAGGGGGTGCCATGCGGCCCAGTGTTGGGGGATTCTTCAGTGGTCTCGAGTCGTCTGCTTCGGGACTGGATGTGATGCCAACATTAGTATAAATAGTGCACTTGCCAGCGCAGAGATACTCCCCCCTATACTGGAGATGTATAATGAATCATTTGAGGGAGGCCGATTTCCGGACACGCTCAGAGAGGCGCTGATCGTGCCGCTACCCAAGCCTAACAAGCCGAGACAACACTGTGGGTCGTACAGACCGCTGTCGATGTTGAACCAAGACAGTAAGATCCTGACAGCGGTCCTGGCGGACAGGCTACGCAAGGTCATCGGCAGACTGATACACTCGGATCAGACAGGTTATGTCCCTGGCAGGAATATAACCCATAATCATAGGCGGCTCCACCGGGTGATCGAAGAAGGGAACAGAAGGGATGAGGAAATGGCAGTGATTTCCTTAGACGCAGTCAAGGCATTTGATTCGGTGAGGTGGCCGTGGCTGTTCGCGGTCCTGGGGGAATACGGGTTCGGGCCAGGCTATATCAGATGGGCGAGGCTGCTGTATAGCCAGCCAACGGCTAGGGTGCGCACGGGATCGGTGATATCCGATAAGTGGCGCCTTGGTAGGGGTATTAGGCAGGGATGTCCTTGGTCCCCGATGTTATACATATTGGCCCTGGAACCCTTAGCGGTATATCTTAGACAGCAATATGACCTGGTGGGCATCGAGGTGGGAGGAGAGAGCCACTTGATATCCCTATATGCCGATGACTTGCTGCTGTACCTAAAATATCCGAAGGAGAACCTCCAGTATGTTTTGGAGGTCATGCAGAAGTATGCCGAATTGTCCGGCATAGCGGTTAATCCCGGCAAGTCGAGCATGTTCCCCCTAGGGTATTATTCGAGGGTCCCCACGGAACGCTTACCGGTATTACCCGTGCCTTGGGCAACCGAGTCCTTCCGATACCTCGGAATAGACATATATCATACTGTGGTAAACGAACATATGCACAATACTGCAGTTGCTGTGGATAAAATCCGTGCGTCCATGCGATTTTGGGAGAAGCTGCCGCTGGCGATGATAGGGCGGGGGGCGTTGCTTAAAATGGTTGTCCTGCCTAGACTGTTGCATTTCTTCAACAACATACCATACTTAATACCTAGGAAGTTCTTTACCAAACTTGACAGTATGTGCAGGGACTTCCTATGGCACGGCACTCGCAACCGAGTGGCACTGTGGAAGCTGCAAAACTTTTACGATAAAGGAGGGATCAAATTACCACATTTTGAGGCCTATTATGTAGCGAGCCAATTGCAATATGTTACGCAGTGGCTCTCTGATGAGGAATCTCCCGAGTCTAGGTTGGTTGGGACAGATTGCGCCCCGTTTTATTTGAAGGAGATCATCTGGGTCCCTAGACAGGACTTAAATCTTCGCCCTGGCATGCTGTTACTTGGGTGGAGAATGTGGCGTAGAGCATGTCGGCTACTGGAAAGCCTGGACCCGTGTTCGCCGCAAGTGCCACTGGTCGCCTTGACTGCGGGGGATAGCCACCTTAGGAAAATGATCAGAATATACTGGGAATCGGTTGGGTTGGCCACGTTAGGAGATATATGGCAGGATGGGGCCATCAAGGATTTTGCAGACCTAGAAGAGGAGACTGGGTTACATGGGGGCCAATACGTTACATACCTCAGGTTGGTACGGATTATCCGAAAATCTTGGCCTGAGACGGTGTTAGCGGAGGATCCGGACGCCCTGATTGACACGATATATGATATATCAGAGGGCGGACACGAGATTTCCAGATTGTATGAGGTGGTGATGTCCCGGGTGGGAAAGGACCTGATGGATTTGAGACTAGAATGGGAAACGGAGGTGGGGACTCAGATGACTGATGGGATGTGGGAACGGGCTATGGGATATCATAAAAAAGTGTCCAGAAATGCTAGATTACAGCAAATCCAACTATATATCACGCACAGAGCGTACATGACCCCCAAAAGGATAGCTAAGTTTGCGAACCAAGGCAGACAAGCATGTCCGAAATGTAACGAGGAGGACGCAGACATGACGCATATGTTCTGGTCCTGCCCAGTAATTGAAGTCTTCTGGGGAGAAGAAGTGTCACAGAAGTTAGCAGACAAAGGGGTCCCGATAAGCATTGACACGGCCTGGGCTTGCCTCCTAGGGGGGGTTCCCCAGACCGAAGAACACCAGACATCTGGGGAAACTTAGAGACCTAGCGTATATACTCGCTAAGAGGAGGATAGCCATGAACTGGAAGCAATGCTACAAACCCAGGATAGAGATGTGGTGGAGGGATCTGCAAAAATGGGCGGAAGCTGAAACCATGGTCTGGCAAGAGGCATGCAGTAAATGCGGGGAGGAGGATGTGGGCAACCTAGTAGCCTGGAGGTTGTTAGTTACTGGTCTGTTTGGGGTGCAAGGGGAACCTACTGCCTCGGAGGAGGAAGACACCCGGCCACTCCAGGTCGATACAGAACTACCCTGTCGATAAGCTCTTGGGGGGGAGGGGGGAGTGCAGTGTTGTGTTTTCTTAAGTGTCAATTGTCCTATTGTACATAATGCCACAAGTTTGTTTTGTACTGTTTTCATTTAAAATAAAATAAAAAAAAAAAAAATAGTGCACTTGGCGCCCTGTGACCTCAGTTTCTTTTTTCTGCATGATCCTCACGCTACTCTGGAGCACACCATATTCTCTGACATACTCGAAGAAATTCTTCTAATTTCTTCATAAAACTCCACTATGTTGACTCCCAAACCTTTGGGTTTCAAAAAAGTGTTGGGATTGCGACGCTTAAAAGTCGTTAACCGATGCCCACAGAATTTGTCTGTTTTGCCTCGGTACCAACCATGAATTAGCAGAATGTGGTTCAAGTTAAACCATGATATCAAAAGCCTTTAAAGAGAGAAGAGAGTCTCCAAATTTTCACTGGGCCATTTAACGTCAAAGTTGCTGAGTTTGACTCGTTGAAACGAAGACCTGATGATGCAAAGAATTCCACAGCCAAGAAGTTGCCAGAGAGGGAGAGAAAACTGTTGAAATAAATACTGTGAATGTTCCCACTCGAGGGGCTTCTACTGTCATTCGTCCTCTTCTTCGTCCAAAAAGAAGAAGAGAAGGTGGAGGCACTCATCCTCTGACTCTTCACTGGAACAGGTACGTTTTTCCTCAAACTGAAGCGGGTCCTTGAGAAAGCAGACCTGCCCACTCTCACTTCCTCTGGGAAGAACCCACCATGCTCAAGAAAGCTGGCAGGGTCTCGGATTACCAATCTTCTCGTGTGCTTAAAAGCCCAGGAGCTGTGAAGGCCTCGACATGCAATCGAGAGCAATCAACGCTACTGACGTCTTCATTGGCTGCCGTGCTCTTCGATGTACCGCCGGCGCCATCGGCATCAATATCAAGTCACAATAGAAGACCCCTCGACTTCACGGTTTGCACCTAAGTCAACAAGGGATTGAATGTCTTTTTTTCAATTAATTTTCTTTGACGATAATGACCTGGTTCCTGTAGGGTCCCTCTCGACAAATTTAGTAGTTTCAGTTTGAGGAGAGCAGATTGGCTGATCTAGTCGCCATACTACATGATGCAAAAGGTCTAGATACCTCCTGTGAGAAACCAGAAGCTGTCTCACCCGCTAGTCTCCGGGGGTCTCTCTCTCAGATGGCCAGGGCACAGCCATCGCCTTTGGATCAGACCCTGGAGGCGGGCCAGTGCGGCAGTATCACCTGGGTGAGGGGTGTGCACTAGGACCCCAACCGGCTCATAAAGCTGGGGGTTGCCCAATAGCACTTTAAGATGAAGTAGCTTCACCCGTAAGATGGATGGGGATGCAGATTAATACTCTAGCATCAAATCAATGATGACAACTCAATGGTTTGGCAAAGGGGGTTACTTTAAGTACAAAAAATGGGGAGTTTCATGAATATCAGCGGTTGCTTGATCTTCCTCCTCGCTTCACAACTCCAACAAACTTCATAAAAGACACATCATTTATACTAAAAACTCGTCATCACCGACGCGTAAAGCTTACAATGTTGCATGCAATTCTATTGGTTCTAGGAAGGTAACTTTAATATAGGTAGTATATCTGTATATGGTAACGGAGTGGGGGGATTGGGTAAACACTGTCAGGTGGGGCATCTAAACCCTACCTTAAAAATGGCTACTGTAGATGTCACTAAAAGTACGACGTCCTATTGGTTCTACTAATTATAGGACCCTAGATTACTTGGTCCACTATGATTGGG
This sequence comes from Ambystoma mexicanum, assembly GCF_040938575.1. Taxonomy (NCBI): domain Eukaryota; kingdom Metazoa; phylum Chordata; class Amphibia; order Caudata; family Ambystomatidae; genus Ambystoma; species Ambystoma mexicanum. The sequence continues at coordinate 521,922,810 of NC_090939.1, forward strand.
TTGGCACCAACCCCACTTATATTTTTCTACTTTGCCTAGCAGCATGCAGAATGGTCGTCGAGGTGCAGGTTGCTTGTCAGCTCCCCAGCCTTTCTCCAATTATTGCTACAATCAATCATCACTTCAGTGGTCATGTGTCAATTATTTCACTCTGGTTGGCCTTGAGACTGCATCTCTGTCTGGAAAAGTTCTGATATCTTTCCATGGCACACCGCCATGCGCAGGTGTGGAAGTCCCCCTTCTTCTCGCTCAGCTGGTCACATGATTAAGACACCGTAAAATCGCCTCATTCTCCATGTAATTCGTGTATTTGATTTTCGTTTTGTCCACCATCTACCTGCCTTCTGCTTCTTATCTTGACCTTTCTGAGCAGGATATTCTGTTCCTTGCTTCATTAATTGTAGCTACTGTTGATCTATTTTAGCTGATACAGCCCTGGCTTTTTGGCACAATTTATTTCTGTCTGAGTTTTGCTTCTGTCTTTTATTCTTGATTTGTTAACTATGAAACTCTACTCATGTGACCTCTAGTAACCTTTGGTTGATTCTGCCCTTGTGCTTAGTGGAAGTATACTTATATAACGTGCTTCTTTTGAGGTAGGTATGTATAGGTGGCGCTTGCCGCAATCTATTTTACTACTAAGCATAGCAAGCTGCATGATTTTCTTAGCTTTCCTGCAGTTCCAAGCATATGTACACGTGTAAACTAACTGAATATCTTCGTTGTGCTCATGGCATACGCTTCTTACATTTGACATCATCCCTCCACTTTACGTTCACAATGTCCCTTATCCATGACGTTTCGTCTCCTTTTGTCATTCGCAGGTCGTCATATCTTCTATATGTGAGTCAGTCCGGGTTCTTGAGACATCACCATTCGTCTTCCTTTAAGACCTTTTTGGCTTCTTCAGGGACTGCACTCTGACATTCTTCATTCCGTTTCATTTGTTGATATGGTTTTCTCAATGGATATTTTACTGTCCAGGTTTTCTTAGGTGTTGGTACCTCAATGGGTGTGGTTCTTCTGATAGGTACTGGACAGAGCCCCACTGTGGCTCTCTGCTGGTTTATTTGCTCCTCATACGTCACTTACTTTGGTGTGAATGTTCCTGGTACTTCAAAATGGACTGTTGGAGTGTGGGCTGTACTTGGAACCTCCTCTACACTCCCCCCTCTGGGCGATTCATCGACCACTTTCATTTCTTCCTTTGTATCCATCTTCTTTGGATCCTCGGTATTCACTTTCATTTCATCCTCTGTGTCAATTTTTACTTCATCTTCTGGGTCCATACATGGCGGTCTGAAGAAATGTCTCTTTGGGGTCCATATTTTTATGACTCCTTTTAGACTTCCTGCTGTTCTTACATGTTCATCTTTGTTCCACGTCATTAGTTGAAACTGTCCATTTGGGTTGCAATAGATCCATCTTCCCACATAATTTCTATGTTTCCTGGGATATCGAAACTGTGTTCCTTCTGGTGCATGAATGCCAGCTTTCACAAAGTCTCTTATTTTTTCATCAGTCAGGTCTTCCTCCCTGGTTCGACGTCAATCATGATCTTCATCCCTATGGCCTTTTCCGCAGTTTTCTGACAATGAGAGATTATTATCTTGATAACACAGAATCTCAGCAATATCATCACTTGCAGGGCTCCTAGGAATTTGAATGTGTCTGCCATCCATTGCAGAACCCATGAGAATAGTGCTCCGAACCAACTATCATCGTCCACTTCGTCAGTTTCATCAATCATTTGATTCTGTAGTTTTATCAGCATACTTATGGCCTCTGTCAGAGTTCCATTTTCTTCGTCTTGAGAAGGTATAAATGTGCAACGTGATTCTCCGATTTTTGCACAAACACCTCCATGCATGGCTGTGATCATGTCAATGACATATCTGTTCTAGAGAGTCATTAGTCGAATCGCTCTTAACTCTTCCTTGATTGCATTGAATCCTTTTATGGTCGTGTTGATGGTCTGCAATAACTCAAATCTGGTTTTCTACAACCATTTAGTATTTGCTCCAATTTGAATTCTCGGCACGAAGATCGTTGTGAACACTGATGAGGTCTTGCTGAATAACCTATGTTCATATGAAATCGCATCAAAAGCTTCTATGGATATGGCATAAAAGTAATTCTCTCGCTTCATTCGGTTCATCAATTCCACAGATCTCTTCTTCCTCAGGTGAGCATCTGCATTTGGGAAACTGTCAATATTCAGGTCACTTTTCGGAATCACCAACGCTGGAACATGGGCATTCACTATTGTGCATATACCTCCCCAGTTTCTCTGCAGTCTGATATATGCTTTGGATCCCAATAATCATCACTGCAGTACCGTGTAGCATTCCTGGAGTGCCAAAAACTCGTCCACAGTTCTTATTCTCTCCCATCTTCCTAGTGCCATTATTCCTGAAACAGAATTTGGGCTTTCCAATGGCACTATCTGAAAGGGTCCTCCTCTGTCTTCGACCCATGTTAGCAGTTTTGCAAACTTCAGCCACAATGGCTTGCATCCATTTCGCACTATGATGATGGTAGGCTCGTAGTGACCGCAGACCATCCATGCCCTGCATATAACTACTCCTTTCTCCCATCCGTCTGGTGAAAGCACTGATCCCCAAATTTGCATTTGGCCTCTATTTTTCCACTTTCGAGTCTCTTCTGGCGTCTTCCCTTGAATGTTTAGTTTGTGATTTGCTTCTTTTCTGATTTCTGCTCCTTTAACTGTCTTTCCATTGTTTCTTGTCTTTATGTCCCGGACATAATCATCTTCATTTGGATCAGTTGCTTCAGTTGCCCATTTTAGTGAGGCAACACTTCCCATGAACTGGCCTCTGGTCGTGCACATTGCTACGTGTCATAGACAGTGTGCTGTCTGGACATCAACTTCTACAGCTACAAAGATCTTTGAATTCCCCATGCTGTAAGGTAGGAGTGCACAAACGAAGCATTCCCCCTCTGAATTCTGTCTTCCAACTTCTTTCATATGCTGCTACCATATGTTATTTCCCAAATGTGCTGTGCTGTCCAAGGAGTCGTTTAGCTCACTGTCATCTCCTTGTATGCTTCTCTTGATTCTCAAGGTTCTCATGTAGTTTGTTACAACTACGTCCTTGAATGCATCTGTATGGCTTCTTCTTGCTGGAGGATTCTGAGGTACCTCAATGCATGGTGTGGGCCTCTTCAACTGCACCAATTGAGTGGGCAAATGCTTGGCAATTTCTTTTTTCTCTTGCCCTTTCCTGGCTCTGGCTATGAACGGCCATAATGATTCTGCTATCATTTGTGCATGTGAGGTTTTCTCTGGGCTTGCACTTGCCCTTCTCGGTGTTGGATCAAGGGTGTTCATTAATGCTGTTCCAATTGGCTTCCTCTCCAACTCCTTTTGTCTCTTCACTAGTTCAGCTTTCTTCATTTGGCTTTTAACTTCACTTATAGTAGAGCTTCTCATTGTTGGCTGTGCAACCTTCCTGTCTTGTTTGGCATGTGGTTCTGTAATTATTGACACTAGACCTGGTGTGTGTGCATTCATTGTTTGCGTGCGTGTGGTTGGCAGTAACCTTCCTTCATTCTTACTCTGCCGACCCTGTCTCCGTATTTTCAATTTGTTTGCTACCATAAGTGTGTGTGTGTCATTGCTAATCACATCCATCTCAAGTTCACTCATTCCGCTATCAGACCTTCTAGGGACTGGAATGACTATGTAAGGTCTGGGTGCCTTCGTGGGTTTCATGTGTACATCATTAGGTGGGTGCACTGGAATCGGAACACTGTGTGCACCAATAAAAAATGCGGTTCTAATAGTCAGTTACAGTAAAACGATGATGAATACAATGCATAGGTACATGATTACATGTAGGTTAATCTACAGCACTTATTTCTGGAACAATAAGAACGTCTCTCCTCCTGAGGGATGACAAGATTACTACTTTGGTTGCCCATCTCTATCATCTGAGGAAAGAAAACTAACTTTTAATACATTCTAGGCAATATTATCTCTGGATTCTGCCGTTTCTGCTTGTGGGTTGCAGGTACTGAAACAATTGTTCTTCTTTGCTTCAATAATACATTGTCTCTTGTCTCTGGAAGCAGTTCTCTTTGCTGTATACGAAAATGTCAAAATCAGGTACAGTTCAGAAAGTCTCTAGTTTGCGTGTTCAAAATAAACAAGCTCCCAGTCAATGCCCCTTATCTGTTTCACTCCAGAAGACATGTCTTGTCCTTCTCAGCATAAACAAGAGTGAGGTTCTCTGGCAATACCTTCTCGATCTGTCCTTCAACGGAAAGTTTAAAATCTTCTCAGATAATTCTGTTGATGGTTAGAAAGTTCGGCCTGCATCACAATACCTTCAAACAGATGCTCATCTGTGTAGAATTAGCTCAGTCTCTGATGAATGTGAGGACGTCAACACCGGCGGGTCTCCCCACAAGTTCTGTAAAATCTTCAATTAGGCGAAAGAAGACGTTGCTTGCCAATCTGCTATCTTCCGGTGACAGGGACATTTGTCCTGCCCTTGCAAAAGTTTGGAACTGTTTGGCCCTCACTCACTGTGAGCAGTTTCTGCAATCTCGATGTGTGTGGAGAGCAACTTGGATGATAACTCCGTTCAGGATTATACTTAAACGTTCTGTGTTTGGTGGATCTCGAAGAAATGTCAAAACGTCTGTGTTTCTCCCGTAAAGATCTGGACAGTCTTCAATTAAGCGAAAGAACAGCAGGCTGATAAGCCTATTAGCTTCTTCTTCTGCTTGGGACATTTGTTTTTTCCTCTCTGTACTCCGGAAGTAGGAGGAACTGCTCGGCAATCGCAGTGAGGAGCTTCCTTATTGTCTTTTCATTTTCAGGATCTTGAAAAAAATCAGTGATGCTGGTGAGCTTTCCCACCAATGATGGGTATGACCTTAAGACTAGGTCAAAATAACTTTGGACGTCTTTGGTGATGTTGCTACTGTGGGACACCATATGTGAGTCGAAATAATGCTCCTGTTTGAAACAAGTCTGGATAATGTATTTTCTTCCAATTTGTGTTTCCTCGATCAAAATTTGGCATATCCTTTTCTTATCAAGGCTTCAGTGTGCCTCAGTCCAAAGTTCTAAGTTAATGACCTCTGTTGTGGCTCATGCATGCGATTCTCTTCTTCACCCTGCAACTAGGATGCACGGAGTGTCTGTTTTTATGTCCTTATCCCCTTTTTTTTCTCAGAGGAAATGTCCAAAATTAAACCACAACTTTGCACAAAAGTTCTTTTTCTTTGCTTTGCTGGTCATGCGTCCTTCTTCCTCGTCATGGATCTCGTCTGCACTTGCTGTGGTTCTTTCCCGTCGTCTGTAGTCTCTACGCATTGGGGTGCGTGCAGGGGGCCTTCACTGATGTATGGCTTGATGTCACCCAGAAAGATCCAAGCTCTTCTTCCTTGTAGCTTGACTGCAGAGGGAGTGACGTCTTCCACTGTGAAGGGTCCGTTAAACCTTGGCTCGTCCCACTTTTCTCTCGTGTGGTTCTTCACCAGGACCGTGTCTCCAGGGAAGATTGATGGTACACATAAACTCTGAACTGGGTTTTTAGTAGTATCTCCTTCTGTGTTCTGTGCTACCCTGCACCCTTTTCGTCGTCGCTGCAGCTGGCCAGAAATTACAGTAAGACAAGATGTCATGCAATTCAAGGAATTTTGCATTTCAGACCCTAAGATTTCTCCTGTTGGCTGGGCATCACATCTAACTCTGTCTCGGGGTGGCACATCCTTCTGCCTGGTGCTATTTCGTGCGGCGTAAGATGATGGTCAGAACCAGGCTGGATTATGAGTGCATAAAGTGCTAGAGGAAGGCAGTGTAACCATCCCTTCCTTAGAGTAAGCTTCACCATGGCTATCCTTTCCTTTAACAATCCGTTGAGCTTCTCACATATCCCAATACCTTGCGGGTGATACGCCGACAAGAACTTGTGCTTTATACCAAGCAGCAAGCTAATCTGTTCAAAGGCTTTGTTAACAAAGTGAGCCCCATTATCTGATCTCATAACCTCACATACTCCCCACCTGGGAAATACCTCTCTCACCAGAAATTTGAAGGTAGAGTTTGGATGGGTGCATGGTCCTGCTTCTATCCATCTAGAGAATGGACACACAACAACAATTGCAAATTTTCCTATGCCAATTGTGTATTAATTTTGTATGCCCAACAGTATGCATGGTTGGTGAAATTACTCAAGGATTTAGGTACCTGTACCCGTTACATACTTGAATCATATCGACGTAATCGATATGCAAGTGCTGAACAGGTTCATTGGGCCTTGGGATGACTCCTCTAATTACTCAGTGTATGCCCAGCCGTAAACTGCTGGCAGATTATACAGTTCACCATAAAAAAATGCAATGTGCTCTGCTAAGTTTGGTATGAAACAGTCTTCAGCGAGCGTTGCCGCGAGATTCTCTTCGGTCATGTGCGTTGGACGGTTCCAATGCTAATTTTAACAGGGCTATAGGCATTACTGGTTTACCAGTACTGTCTTGTCGCCACAAGCTTTCAGAGGTTCTTCTCCTCCCGTGGTACCTCCCATTGAAGTTCCATTAACTGGGTTTGCCCCATGTTATTATAGCTCTCAGGTTCACTTCGTGCAACAATCATTTTTTCATTTACATCAGTTATTTCCACATACATTATGGTTTCGTCTTTGATTGCCATATGCTTGGCCTCCGTGTCTGCTGCTTGATTTCCTTGTGAGATCAAATCTGTCCCCTTTGTATGGGCGGCGCATTTCACGACCGCTATGCCCACTGGGAGCTGTAGTGCCTTAATGAGCCTATCCAATAGGGCTGCATGCTGCACTGGCGTGCCATCTGCTCGGAGGTAGCCCCTCCTTTTCCAGCGCGCTAGGCCTGCATGCACTGTCGATGTCACATAGGCGGAGTCACTGTACACCGTTACTTCCTGGTCTGGGTGATTCTCCATCGCGAGTATCAACACCAATAATTCTGCAGCTTGTGCTGAATAATGAGATGGTACTCGTGCACTGAGTACTCGAAATTCTCAGTTTGCTGTGTGCTTCACCACAGCAGTGCCTGTATATCTTTGCCCATCATTTTGATCGATTCTTTGGGAACCGTCAACGAAGAAAAATTCTTCTTCTGGAATGCATTTTCTTTCATTCTGGGAATCTCATCATAAAATTATTCATAATTCATGCAGTCATGTATTGGCTCTCCTTCAGTGACTGGTTCTGCTATGAACATAGCTGGGTTTGCTATCTTCCATCAAATTATTTTAATCGATGGATTTGATATGATCACTTCATCAGCAGAAGCTATCTGAGATGGCAATGTGCCCTTTGATTTCTCTGGAATAGGAAATAGCACGTGCTCGACGTACAACATGGAGCATCCCATCACACTGGTTGTAGCTTTCTCTATGGCGAACGCTGCTGCAGCTAAACTTTGTTAGCAAGGGCAGTGGCCTCTCATCACTGGGTCCAAATTCCCACTGTAGTATGACAGGGGCCTGCACCCCAGTGTGGTTCTCTGTATGAGCACTGCCGTCATAACGCTGCCATTCGTGTGTGAGAACAAGTAGAACTCCTCTGCATAATTGGGAATCTATAAAACTGGCGCAGTGCAAATGGCTCTCTTAAGTTCAGCAAACCCGTTTTCCACGGTCTCAGACCATTAAATTTTCCCTTTCGTCACCTGTGCCTTCTTTAGGGCCTGTAACAAGGGTTTGGTATATGAGCTGTAGTCAAAGACCCAAGCCCTGACATAATTGCAAAGACCTAAAAAGCTCTGCATCTGTTTGATCGTGTGTGGCTTAGCTGTGTTCAGTATGGCTTCATCCCTTTCAGGGGTAACCCTTTTCCCCTCATGCGTGATAAGCTGGCCTATGTACAGCACTTCTCGCTGACAATATTGTAACTTTTCTTTGTCAATTTTATATCTTTTCTCAGCCAATATAGTCAAAAGCTGAATAGAATTGCGTCTGCATATTTCCTCTGTCGTGCTGCAAATTAAGATGTATTCCACATATTGCAAGACAACACTCTCTAATGCAATATTGCTTAAGTCCATCTGCAGGACTCTGTTGAAAATTGAAGGAGACTCACAGTACCCCTGGGGCAACCTCATGCTTTTCATACGCATCTGCCTGAATGTAAATGACGTCAAATCTTGTGAGTCTTGGTGCAATGGGATTGAGAAAAATGCTTTTTTCAAGTCAATCACCATGAAATATTTTGCCTCAACAGGTATATTACGTAGGATTGTGGCCGGGTTAGGGATTAGATGGAACTCGGCCTACACAATATCATTTATCGGGCGTAAATCTTGAATTAGTCTCCAAGACCCTCCCTTTGATTTTTTGATAGGGTACTGTCATGACCCTTAACACTGGCCCTCACTGGCAAGTCAGCCTTCCAGTTAGGGCCAGGTCAAAGGCCTTAAAACCTTATCCAAGACTCTCTTGGAGTCAGTCCTGGCGCCTTTGGCGCCAGGCTCATAACCATCATGAAGACCAACATTAGAATGGGACTATTTACTTGGGACTATTTAACTTGGGGGGATTCAGCCAACATGGAGGCACACACATAGCTCAGTTACAAGGAACTGAGCTATGCGGTCTAGTGTGTGAGTGTGGCAGGTCTGGGACTACTTTACCTGGACTACTTTGGGTGTGGCAGGCCTGGGACCTTTTAACCTGGACTACTTTACCTGAGACTATTTAAACCACACCCAAACAGCAGAACACGCTTTGTGTTATTCTGCTCTGGGCAGCGTAATGCTCACCGTGTCCAGTTCTTTGATGCCAGCTTACCTGAAACCAAGGACCTGCAGAGAGAGAAAGAACTCTATGAAACTTACCTGGAATAGTATCATGTCTTTAATCCATCGCCGACTTCAGTTCCACTCACCTGAAGGTACGAACCCCATCATCCGGCACCGCATGCATCCTGGAATACCATAACCTGGAAAGAGCAGGAAGAAAGACACCATTAATAAGCGCTTATTCTTGTTTCCTCCCGAACGAAGGAAGCCACACATTCTTACCTAGGTAGTCACTCCTGGTCAGTATCATTGCTGGAACATCACGGCGCTCGGCGAGGAACATCGTGACCTGCAAGGAGAGAAAAGACACAGGTTAGCAATATAAAAGGCGAAACAGCGCCGCACACCGCGCTTTCGCCTACCGGCCCATGCTCCTCTTCAAACTGCTTGACAACACCAAAATACCTTTGTATACCTAAAAGGAAAGAAGCAAGACATTATTTTTAGAACTAAGAGGAATAAGTAGAGTATCCTACAATATCTCAGCTAAACAATCGCATAATTGTTATGCTAATTCCTCAAAAGAAAAAATATCATCCTATGACGTGACAACAAACACCACATAAGACAGACGTTGACAGACTAGACAGACTCCAGCCGGCTACACAAATCTCTGCCCCTAAATTTTACCCCGACATGGGGTGTAAGCCCATCCCTTTCAAGAAGCGTCTTTAACCGCTTTGGTCTCCTAGTTATTTTATTCAGGACTTTGGATGCAGACTTCTTCTAACAGCTATATTAAGCGTAGGAATTTGGGCATATCCTCTATTCTTGGGTGTCCTCCCCGCTATCTTTATCCACTACTACTCAGTCACCCTTTGATTCACGATTTTTATATAAATATATATATATATATATATTCTACTCTACTTCTATCGGTATTTTTGTTTCCTGTCTCCCTCCGTTACTTGGCATGCATTTTTTGCCAAAACGCTCAGTCTTTTTCATTCACCGTTCGCATGTTTTCCTCTCTGGATGCTCGACATCACTGCCTTTGTCACCGCCTCTCCTGCTGTTCACCCGATCGGCTGCTCGTAGAAGTGGGAAGGGGTTTGTGGGGGAAAGCACAGGTTCCTTCAGACCTTAACCTGCAGGTTTTCTAAGGTATTCTAACCACTGTCTACTTGGAGCTTCTCGGTCTACTTAGCCGGATGGCAAAGGACTTGTGATATTGCCGAGGACCTAGAGTTACTTTATGTCGATGGTCAATGGGTGTCTTATCTAATCGATAAACCATCCTATCTCTGCTACCAAGTGTGCACTAGGACCCCAACTGGCCCATAAAGCTGTGGGTTGCCCAATAGCACTTCAAGATGAAGTAGCAGCACCCGTGAGATGGATGGGGATGCAGATTAATACTCTAGCATCAAATCAATAATGACAACACAGTGGTTTGGCAAAGGGAGTCCATTAAATGACAAGTAAAAAAAACAGGGAGTTTCATCAATATCAGCGGTTGCTTGATCTTCCTTCTCGCTTCACAACTCCAACGAACTTCATAAAAAACACATCATTTATACTAAAAACTCGTCATCACTGATGCGTAACCCTTACAATGTTGCATGCAATTCTATTGGTTATAAGAAGGTAACTTTAATATAGGTACTATATCTGTATATGGTAACAAATTGAGGGGATTGGGTAAACACTGTCAGGCGGGGCATCTAAACCCTACCTTAAAAATGGCTACTGTAGACGTCACTAAAAGTACGATGTCCCATTGGTTCTACTAACTATAGGACCCTAGATTACTTGGTCCACTATGATTGCGTTGGCACCAACCCCACTCATACTTTTCCACTTTGCCTAGCAGCATGCAGAATGGTCGGCCAGGTGCAGGGTGCTTGTCAGCTCCCCCAGCCTTTCTCCAATTATTGCTACAATCAATCATCACTTCAGTGGTCATGTGTCAATTATTTCACTGTGGTTGGCCTTGAGACTGCATCTCTGTCTAGAAAAGTTCTGATATCTTTGCATGGCACACCGCCATGCGTAGGTGTGAAATTCCCCCTTCTTCTCGCTCGGCTGATCACATGATTCAGACACTGTAAAATCGCCTCATTCTCCATGTAATTTGTGTATTTGATTTTCGTTTCGTCCACCACCTGCCTTCTGCTTCTTATCTTGACCTTTCTGAGCAGGACATTCTGTTCCTTGCATTATTAATTGTAGCTACTGTTGGTCTATTTCAGCTGATACGACCTTGGCTTTTTGGCACGATTTATTTCTGTCTGAGTTTCGCTTCTGTCTTTTATTCTTGATTTGTTAACTATGAAACTCTCCTCATGCGACATCTAGTAACCTTTGGTTGATTCTCCCCTTGTGCGTAGTGGAAGTATACTTATATAACGTGCTTGTATTGAGGTAGGTATGTATTGGTGGCGCTTGCTGCAATCTATCTTACTACTAAGCATAGCAAGCCGCACAATTTTCTTAGCTTTCTTTCGGTTCCAAGCATATGTACACGTGTAAACTAACTGAATATCTTTCTCGTGCTCATGGCATAAGCTTCTTACATTTGACATCGTCCTTTCACTTTAGGTTCGCAATGTCCCTTATCCATGGCGTTTCGTCTCCTTTTGTTATTCACAGGTCGTCATACCTTCTATATGTGAGTCAGTCTGGGTTCTTGTGACATCACCATTCGTCTTCCTTTAAGACCTTTTTGGCTTCTTCAGGGACTGTACTCTGATAATTTTCATTCCGTTTCATTTGTTGATATGGTTTTCTCAATGGATACTTTACTGTCCAGGTTTTCTTAGGTGTCGGTGCCTCAATGGGTGCGGTTCTTCTGATAGGTACTGGACAGAGCCCCACTGCGGCTCTCTGCTGGTTTATTTGCTCCTCGTACATCACATACTTTGGCGTGAATGTTCCTGGTACTTCTAAATGGATAGTTGGAGTGCGGGCCATACTTGGGACCTCCTCTACAGGGGTCTTCAGGGACCGTAACTGGGACACCTGATGGTGAGACACTGTATATCTCTTTCCCCTGCAACACCTTTACCCATCCTACCCAGTAGGATATATGGAAACTCTACCCCCCTTCCCTTTTCTTGCACAAACACTTTCACGCTTACAGCCCCCTCTGGGAGAAAACAGACTCACACCCGAGCCGTGTACCTGACATGTCCCACTACTATGGTAAGGCAAATAATGGTAATCATTCACACTGGACTTCCATTAAACCTCCCCACACGAAAAAACGGCAGAGCACGAGAGCACACTCTGAGCGAGGCAAAGCACATGAAGGAACAGCAGTTTCGAGACTGCAACTGTAAGAAGGAAGAAAGACGGCAAACCACAAAGGGTGCACAAGGAGGGAGATACCCTTTACCTTTCAGGCAGAAAGCGATTACTTTGTAGACACCTTTAGATTTCAGAGCATAAGGCCAACAAGCCAGACTGAAGAATCCTGAATTGTATGTTGGGTATACCCGGGGCCCTCCTACATGGCTGATCGAGTGGGAGCGAAGCAGCAGCCGCTGTGGTACCGTCCTTGGCTCCAAGATTAAAGAAAGATCAACACAGCCGGTGAGTTGAGGAAACTGATGCAAGACCGGTTTGTGTTGAAGTAAAGGTTGCAAGCTGCAACATTGTATACAAAGAGCAAAGATAAAGATTGCTGAACGCTTGTGATGAAAGACGCGAGGACAGCCTAACGGCTTCTGGATGTTTGAACTGTAGCAAAGAAGAAGTATTTGTGACAGAGTGCTCACTTGAAGGTCTCTGTAAGATATGCAGCCAAGAAGTGGCAGAAACAAAAGTAAAAGATAAAGAATAAGAATTGATGTGAATTGAAGTGGTCCTGTGACGATTTAAGCAAAACTCATTGCACAATCGAAAGTCTTTGGTTTTTGATGCAAAGGGGGCTGAGCCCGAATAAGGGGATCCGTGGTCTGAGCCCAAATGAGGGAGACCAATCGTGAACATTGTGCTAAAGGGATCTGAGCCTGAACGATGGGCATTTGTGGTCCGAGCACGAACGAGGCAGACCAATTTGCGAACCTATGAATGTGAAAATCCTGAGAAGAAAGGGACTTTGGTGTTTGTTTGTTACGTCAGGCCCTCTGCAATAAAAGACTGTCATTGGGAGAGAAACTTTGGCAGACGGCGCTGATACCAATGCTTTGAACTGTTTCCTCATGGCAAAGAAGCCAGGGTGTGTGTGAAGCTCAAGCGTGCCGCCTTGTCCCAAGCTGAACACGTGGGGGAGGGAAACCAACTGCTCATCTATCCTGACATATTATTTCTTGAACACTTTCATTTTTCCAACATTGTTGTCCCACACATTTTGTATTTAGAAGTAAGGATTGGCAATAGGTTTATTAGTAATAGGCCCTTTTATTTGGACAGAGACTCCACTAGGACTGAATTATTATTTGATGGCCATAGCTTGCGCCCATCCTTAGATTTAGGATTAGATAGGCGTTCAACTTGTTTCTGTCTTCACTGTTTCATACCATACCCTCCTTACACCTCCCTTGAGACAGTGTGGCATACAGGAAAATAGTGGCCAAAGTAGTTGATGCTTTGGGCTGGGGCCCACCGGCAAGGGAGATATAGAAATGTGACCTCACTGACATCCTGGACAAGTAAAATGTGGAACCTATGCTACCATTCCACAATGCTATAAGAAATCCTCTTTTAGAGCTGGGGAAGACCCCCTGCTCTGGTCCAGCAGTCCAAAAGGATTTTACCAAGAAGTACAGACACTCTCCCTCAGACCCAGAGTCCGTAGCCTGACACCCATCGCATGACAGTCTGGTATTCCAGGCAGCTGCTATTGGCAATAAGGCAAGCGGCTACTTCTCTCTGCACCCAAATAGAGATGACAAGAGGCATTATGATCTTGCCAAGACATTCTTTGCATCTGGCAGCATGGCACTTGAGGCCTCTTGTGCACTGGCTAAATATACACACACCCTGTGGTCTGTGATATATAAAGCGGCAGAGCACGTCCCTGAAGGGGAAATGAGGAACAGGTTCTTCAATATTATTGAAAATGGTAAGTAAACATGCAGAGAGCCTTTAGGACTGTACACAGCTGACTGCACTGGAAGGTCAATGGTGGCAAGTTGCGCTATGAGAAGATTCACTTTGCTAAGAAAATCAGACTTTGCACAAGATGTACAGGCAAAACTACTTAACCTGCCTTTTAATGGGTTGCATTTATTTTGACCGAAGGCAGGCAGCCTATAGAAAATTCAGGCTTCCAAGGCTGCAGCAAAGTCCCCAGGGGCAGCAGGAAGGTAGCCAGCTCAAATGTCCGCACGATGAATATGCAAGCATTTTCGTTATTGTAGATATGGCAGAAAAGAGAAGCACACCACTGCCCGCCAAGGTCAGCAACATTTCTCTCGACCCTCCAGAGGTAGAAGAGGTAAAGCACAGACCACTTCTGCATCTGTCCCCACCAGTGTGGTCCCTGCCGTAAACCTCTTTGAAGACTTCTGCCATGTCACGCCGGTAGGGGGCGTCTGTCACAGCATTTTCAAGAACGGTGCATTACTACTTCAGACGCAATGGCATTTCAGGTGGTCTCCCAAGGTTACTACCTATCTTTTTTAAAGCATCCACAGATTGCTTGCCTGTGTCCAGACCGCCTCCTTTTATGGATCCACTTCTCCTCAAAGAGGATTCCTTTCTTCTGGATAAGGGTCCCAAAAAAATAGCTGGTCCCAAAAAAGGACAGAGGTCTGCGACCCATCTTGGACCTGAGGCACTTAAACAAGTTCCTCAGGAAGGACAAGTTCAACAGGGTAAAACTCTTGCAGATCCTCCAGGCCCTAGAAATTCAGGATTGGGTAATGTCACTCAACCTACAGGACGCTTACTTCCATGTGCCCAACCACAGGAGGTACCTGAGGTTCTTCATACGCAACACCCACTACCAGATTTGAGTTTTGCCTTTCGGGCTTACCTCCATCCAGAGGGTCTTCACCTTGCTGGTGGCAGTAGTGGCAGACAGACTCAGGAAAGGGGGATCCATGTCTTTCCCTACCTGGATGATTGGTTAATCAGAGCGTGGTCTCCAGATCAGGCCCATGAACATCGCAGGTGTACCTGCCACATCCTCCACAAGCGGGGCTTCTCACTCAACTTTGTCTTTTTATTTATTTATTTTTTAGTTGAAGGCAGTGTGGCATCAGCAGGAACGTTATGGGAGGCCTTCAAAGTGGTGATCAGAGGGCCAGCAATCGCCAAAGCAAACAGAGTGCAAGCTGCAATAGGGAGGGACTTGAATAAAGCAGAAACCAAACTAGAGGCCATTAACGGTCAGAAGGAGCCACCCAGCGGTATGGCTTCGGAAGCCATCGCCTTGAAGCAGGAGTGCTTAGAACATTGGGATAGGCTGGGCAAGTTAAGTTATAGGAAATATGTGGAAAGGCAACACGCTGAAGGCCACAACCCTGGATGCCTTTTAGCCTGGCTATACAAAAAGTGAAACTGAGAGAAGCATGTTCCGAGTGGTGGTGGGGCAGAATGGAGAGATCCATGAGACACAAAAGGACAAACAAATGCTTTTATGATTTTTATAAAACTTTATATGATGAGATGTCAGAAGTCCATGCACCAGATATAGAAGAAGCCTTAGAGTCGATAGACCTTCCAAGATTAGATGCAGAAGAGGCGGAATGGCTGGAAGCCCCTATAACTATTGAAGAGCTGGAATGCACCATAAAAGGGTTGCCGACGGATAAGGCCCCGGGAGCGGACAGACTCCCCAGTCAATTCTACAAAGACTTCATAACTGAGGTCACGCCCCCACTATTGCAATATTGAATGAATCATTAGATAAAGGAATGTTGATGTTGTCGTTAAGGGAGTCAAACCCGAGATTGAATGTGGTTCGTATAGGCCCCTCTCGTTGCTCAATCAAGATAGCGAGATATTAACAGCGCAGATTGCTGAAAGGCTGAAGCCAGTCATTCATAGACTCATACATCTGAACCAGTCAGGCTATTTCCCAAATAGAAACATCACATGTAACTTGAGAAGGTTGCACCATATTATAGATTAAACGCAGGGGAGTACCCAGCTTATGGCAGTAACCGCATTAGACGCAGTCCAGGCATTTGACTCTGTCCGGTGGACATGGTTACTGGCGGTGTTGAGAGGTTTTGGCATTGGTCCTACATATATAAAATGGGTGAAGCTATTATACAGCAACCCGGTGGCAAGGGTTAAAACCGGTATCACGATATTGGAGCAATGGGGACTAAGTAAGGGCCTCAGACAGGGTTGCCTATGGTCCCCTATGCTGTTTATATTGGCCTTGGAGCCGCTAGCGTTATATCTATGGAAAGAATCTCATGAGGCAGGCATCAGCGTTACAAAGGCAACACACACCTGATCTCATTGTATGCAGATGATATGCTCCTTTATCTACAATATCCAGGGACAAATTTACAATACATACTGGATGTGTTCGAACGCTATGCGAACCTCTCAGGTATTACAATAAATGCACAGAAGTTGTGCTTATTCCCCCTAGAGGGGTACATAGGGAGACCTTGCAAAGCAAATAGACACATTTAGATACCTGGGAGTAGATGTATAACATGACCCCAAATTAGAACATGTAAAAAACATGCTACATGCGGTGGATAAAACAGAGAAGTCCATGAACCTCTGGGCCAAATTGCCTCTTTCATTAATGGGTAGGTCTGCGCTGTTGAAAATGGTGGTGCATCCAAGGTTACATTACATTACATTACATTGCATTTGTTATGCGCGCCATTGACCCTTGGGCATAAAGGTGCAGACAACAGAAAAAGAACCTACAGCACAAGGAAGACGTCCTTAAAGAAAGAAAAATCATAAGGCTCCACTGAAGTTTTTCCGCTATCCCCAGTAATATAAAACAGTGCTGTTGGAGAAGTCCGTATTTTTCAGGCGAACAAAAAGGTCTTCAATTCCTTCTTAAAAGATAGGAGGGAGGAGTGGCTCCTCAAACTTATAGGAAGATTGTTCCACAGAGAGGGGGCCTTCACTTTAAATGCTCCCTTTTCCGCCTTTGATGTCTTGCATCTTGGCTATGTGATCTGATTTTAGGAATCGGATCTCAGAGATCTTGAATTACTCTTTGAAGTTATGTGCTGTTGTAAGTACGCAGGCATTACTTGGAGCTGGCATTTACAGACTATAACTAGTACTCTAAAATTAATCCTGGCTTCAGTAGGGAGCCAGTGTAATGAGCATCTGGCCGCAGTTACGTGACTGTGCCTAGGAAGTCTGAGAACTACTCTGACCGCCCAATTCTGGCCAACCTGCAGTCTGTGCAGTTCTCTTTGGTTAATGCCAAGCAGGAGGCTGCAACAATAGTCCAAATTAGCACCTATAATTGCCCTAGCTATTGTCTCAGCGCTTTCCTGCGAGATCATGGGCCTCAAATGAGCCAATAGTCTAATGTAATAAACTATTCCCGCCACCACTGATGAAACATGAGCTTTCATGCTTAATGTCGAGTCCAGTATTACTCCTAGAATTTTAGTTTTCGTTAAGGGTGTGTGTCATCACCCAGTTTGAAATTGCTATAGTCTTGATTTAACTTGTTAATCGCCTTGGAGCTGCCGACTATCAGCAGCTCTGTTTTACTGAGATTGCTGGACTGGTTGCTCCATTATTTTACAAATGTTCCATATAATATACCTAGAACCTTCTTTAGAACCCTGAACACTACCTGCTGGGGTTTGCTATGGCGTAACTCGAGAATTAGAATGTCGGAGAAATTGCAGACCATATGAAAAGGGGGAGGGGATAAGAGTGCCATATTTTGAGGGGTATTTTGTAGCGTGCCAGCTCCAATTTGCCACGTATTGGTTGTCAGATGAACAAACCCAAGATACCGTGCTACTGCAACCAGCAAGCACCCCATTCTTTCTGAAAGAAATGGTGTGGACCACGTCATCCCGAACACCCTGCTCATTACTGTTGCCGAGGTTAGGTAAAACGATGTGGCAAAGGGCCTGCCGCTTTATGGGCAAAGATTCACCTACTCACCCTAAATCCCACTGGTGACACTGGATACCCAATTTAGGTTGAATGTTAGGAAAAAACCCAGAGGCGTAGCGACATTAGGAGGCATATTAAGTGAGGGCCGGATGATGTCTTTTGGTGCAGTCGCTTCAGAACTAGGAATACAGGAAGGGCAACACATAGTATATGCCTCACTCCTCCATAGTGTGAGGCTAAAATGGCTGGGACTGGATAGGGGTTTGCTTGAAGATGAAAAGATTGAAACGCTATACGACATTGCTGAGGGGACTCACGCAGTATCCAGATTATGTGAGATACTAACAACCAGGCCAGATAACAACCTACTACAGATTAGGCATAACTGGGAAGCAGACTTGCAGGAGCAACTGACGGACACAGCCTGGAAAGTGTCTAGAAATGCTAGACTACAGTTGATTCAATTATACTTCACTCACAGAGCATACTTAACCCCAAAGAAAATAGCTAAATTCAGTAGAGCAACAGAACAAACATGTCAGAAATGTGGCTTGATAAATGCAGACCTGGTACATATGTTCTGGGCCTGCATGAAGATACGCCAATATCGGGTGGAGGTTGCCAGACCCTGACTAGTGGTGGTTTAGCAACTGATTCAGTTTCCCCATGGCGTGCTTGCTAGGAATCTTTCCTAGACCGAAACAGGCGAGACATGTCAGTAAATTGTCAGCAATGGGATGGAAGACAAGTAACAGTTCGGCGATAAAGGTGTGGTTATGGGACCTTCGTAAGCGGTCATTGGTGAAGACTGCTGTGTGGCAGGAAGCATCTCGTCAAGGACAAGTGGAACAAAATATAGACTTGGCAGCCTGGAAACAAATGTTGCAAGAACTGATAGCCATTGCTCAGGAGGACACCCAGACTCCAGCACATGCTTGGACACAATCCGCAGAGTAGAGATAGACAGATGGGTTCCATGCAGTCTGATGATCTAGGCAAGTAGACATTGTTAGTGCTATAGGCTGGAGAGGGAGTGGGAGGACGGTGGGGAAGTTGGAACAGACGTAAAGGAAAAAACGTATAACTTGATGTGATGTGCCAGTCTGCGAGTTATTTTGTTGAAAATTAATAAAATTATTTTAAAAATAAATAAATTATTCAATCTCTGTGGTTTGTAGTTATATCAAGGGCACACTTCGTAAACAATTAGCATCAGTTTTAATTGAAATTATTGTAGTGCTAGGACAAAATCAGTGACTACCTTCCAGTGGCAGGACCAAGCATGTGCTCTTAGCCTCAATCACTACTTAACTGCCAGTTATCAAGGCCCTTGATAACCTACCTGTCTGCACCTTAGCATATGTCTTTATCCAACTGTTAGGCCATTTTTATTGAACCATTTTATTGAATCTGCTTACAGTGCTGATGGTTCTCTCAGCATAAGTAAACCTTGATGTACAAGCACAGAATCTGTGTCTCTTCCTCCGTTTTATATCCGTCACATGCCCATATTGTATACTGTAGCTGTCCGACTTGAAGTGATGTAAGGGCAATTAAGATCTACCATATGCCCTAACCGATATAATACTCCTCCCAACAATGCATATGTCTGGTCCTATATATTTGGAGGGGCTAGTACACCACTTATAATAATCGAGATGAAAAAACACAAGATTAACTTAACAAACAGCTATGACGTTTGATGTTAACTGAAGGAAACTAAAAAGTTCTTACTTTGCAGTTGCATCTTGTAAGGCTCTTATCTGTGTTACCGCAGGTGACTAGAGCACAGGGCTGTTAAAATGGTGACTTTTGGAGACCTGGCTTTGAGTCGATGGATGCTTGGCCTTGTGAAAGTGTGAAAGCAAGTACCTCCCTAACATTGCAGAGTGTGTCAGGATCCAAACAAGAGGTAGGCAGAAAGGAAAATGGATTGTAAAACAACTGAGGAGGGTGGAAAATCTCACTGATATTGTTAAGGTCACGGATTGGTCCTCCCGGACTCTCCTACCAGGTATACCTAGCTGGTATCCTTAGGTCTTCTGACAGGGTTCAGGCACAGACAAAGTGTTGATGGTTGGATGCCATGGTACTTTCACTCCTCCCCACATGGATGGGTGTGATGCTGGAAATGCATCGGAGGGACAGGGCCTCCGTATCCTTGTCCTTTACTGCTTTTTATCGTGTGTTATGTCGAGTTTTCCGCACAGGAGTTCATGTGGGACTCCTGGCGGTGCAGCTCTCTCCTTTGGTTTTGGTGAACAGACCCAGGGGATACCCTTATGGCACCCATGGGAGGGGGTACAACCCTGTGCCCCTAGTGTATGTTTTTGGGCACCTGTGGGTGGCCGACAGAACAGGGTATGGGCTGGTGGCAGCTCTGTGCTGAATTGACTGGTGCCCTGAGCCTCCTCCATTTTGGGATGCTCAGGCCCTGTCATTGGAATCGGTAGATTCCTGATGGAGACAAGATGGCCCGCATGGCCTCTTGCCTTCCATCACCTGTTACCTTGATCTTCCTGAAGTCCCGGGAAGCCCTGACTCTGTCCCTTCCCCCTGACTGGCTGTTGGGTGGAAGTTCCTTATATGGTAGTATGGGGAAGTGCTGACCAGACTGGCTGGAGCCTTCCCAACGACTGTATGTTGTGGGTACGCCTGTGGCTGGGACCTGGGTGAATGGAGTCTGTGACGAATACGCATTCTGTTTTGTGGATGTCTAGTATCTGGTGTTTGACACAATGACTGAGACAGCCCAGCCCGAAACTGGTATGAATGCATTGTGGAGTGTTGAATGGCTGGGTACTTGTCCTAATACACATAACTTGTGAGTGTCTGGAGAGGAGTGAATGGCCTGAATGCACTATGCACCTGATTGGATGCCTGCCTGCATGAATGCCCTTCTGACCGATTGATTGCCTGAGTGTGACCCAGCAGAATGAGTGGGAGATCAACTAGTATATCTGGGGGCCTCTCACTGCTAGAATTCATGTTCAGAAGCTGAAGAGAAACTGGAGTTGAAACTGAAGCTTAACCTTGAAGACCTGCTGAACGAGAAGAATTGCCGTTGCTCTCCTTCACAATCTGAAAGCTGACGTGTCTCCAAGGATTGTGCCAGAGAGGACCTGGTAAGGCGCCCTCTTCCCGAGCTACGAGGGACCATCGTGCACCAGCTGATCTTTGCCAATGCTCCCTTATAGACAGACCTACGACAGGCTGCCGAACGGAGATGGGGACTGCTGCCGAATCCCAAAGAGAAGCGCCCGGACTGTTGTCCACCACTGTCGACGACAGACGTCGCTGACTGTAGCCGCTTGCCTAAGAACTTCATTTGATACACGGACGCTCTCGTCTGCATCGCCGCCTGCTTTATCCCGCTGGAGAAGGCCCAACCGTCGACGCTCCGAGAAGCATCCGCCGGTGGGTTTCCCGCCACCTAAAGACCACAGAGACGCCAACGACTTGACGCCCTTGCTGGGCCAGAGTTCTTCGTCATCTCTTTGTGGTCCAGAACTATCGTCACCGAGGTGCCCCACACGCCTCTTCCTTACAGGACGCCAACGCTCTGTCGTCGACGAGCACCGCTAGGAAAGAAGCTGCCACTTCACTGCCTTTGTTCACCCTGTTCTCCGTCGGACGTTCGACGACCCGTGACTCCTGCCTTAAAGGGAGGGCACTCAAGAAGGGCCGTCGATTTCCCGTTGACGAACGCTACAATTCCAGGTACATTGGGGCTGTAGAACTATTATAGAGGGAAATAAGACTCATAGAACAATATATGGACTGGGCTTGTGATACATCTTTGCTTTACAGGTTGCCCAAGTGGGGGCATCTCCACACAGAACTGTGCCTAGTTGGTAGAGGCCGGTATTCTGCCAATTGTTCAACCATCTTGCTTTCCTTCCTCTCTTTACTGCTGGTTTCCCCTTTATTTGATCTGTGTGACATTCTGAAAGTATAGTCGATGCACTTTAATGAGATCTGATAATATTTGTGGTACCACTTTAGAACTGTATATATTTACCATTGTTGATTTTCTGAGCACAAAGTGAGTTATTGTGATAGTGTACATAACCTGGAATATTAACTATATAAAGACTGTGTTTTAACTAATACAGTGTGTGGACATTCCTTTGTGGGGGCTTGGGAACTACACTGTACTTAAGAACCAGCCTGCATCACCTCCTGAGAAGCTAGGCCTTGATTGCTCGACTACATTACCAGTAATAGAGAATCGTGGCTGGGGTCCTCTGTCCCTCTCCTCTACCATATAGAGAGCAGACGTACAGAGCCCCCCTCCAGTCTTTACAATGGGCCATGCATGTTTTTCTTTCGCCCATTTACCTAATATGTAAATAAATAAATAACCAGGCCTATATGCTATGCTCTTTGGCCCTTCCTTCTCAATGTTATGTATTTCCAAATAGACCACCTTCTCCTCTCTACTTCCTCTTTGGTCTTTCTCCTCTCCTCATTCCTCTCCTGTTCCTCCGCACCGCCTTAGCACCCTGTCTCTTCTGTGCCTATGCATCTCCTAACCTTCTCCAGCTCCTCAACTCTTCCCTCTCAGCTTTCCATTGACTCGCCACTCTGCCAAGAACTCGTCCTCACATGCCCCCCTTTGCCCTCCCTCCTCTGCAACTTCTGTTCCTCTGCCTTTCCTCTCCACCTTCTTGACGCTTCGCCACACTCTACCTGCATATGTGCACACTGAGCCCTGACTTTCACACCGCTCATTGGCTATGTCCAATTTATATAGGGCTACAGGGCTGGGGCTAGGCCAAGTCATTGTAGGACTGGTATCTGGTGTTTAAAAGATGCAAGCATGTTCACTGACTGGGTAGGACCTATGTGAAATGATAAATCCCACGTGTCTTGGATAGAGAAACGGGCCACCCCGTTGCACTGCCCGTCAGGTTAACAACTGTGCATCCGCTATGTATTTATTTTTAAACTCTTTATTGGCATTTATAACCGAAAACAAAACAGAAATGAAATCCCCCCATTGTCTCTCCCACCCGCCCCTGCCTTCCCCCTCTCATCTTTACCCCTCTGTCCCTTTGACCGAATGTCTTGTGACCCAAGTACCAATTTCTCCCAGTCTCCCATGTCTCGACCTCTCCCATTTCCATGAGTGGCAGTGCACTTGAGTATGTTCCACTAGTGTTCTCACCCATTCCTTCCCCTCTCTTTTCCCATCGTCCCACCCCCTCCTCTTCCCAGGGCTCTTTATGATGTCAGATCTTTGGATATGTTTATTGTTTGTTTGTTTGTTTATTTATTTATTGTGCGCACCAGACCCTAGGGTAGCAGGGCGCAAGAGAACAAGGAGGTTTACAGCTTAGTTAACGTTTACAGGTTACAGATTAGTTAACGTTACAGGTTACAGGCATAGTGGACATTTCGAATCTGCAGGGTAGGGCAAGTGCAAGTGCAGATAAGGCGTAGCTAAACAGTCAAATCTATGGCGATCAAACAGTAAAAGCAGGTTAGTACAAACATTATAAGAAGACGTTACGTATAAAGTGACATACGCTATGTCGCATTCTCAATAAGCCATTTTATGGTGTTCTTTCTGAAGTTATTGAAGGTTTGGTCAGATCTGAGTGCACGGGGTAGGGAGTTCCATAACTGTGCTGCCTTAACTGGGAAGCTGGAACCTCCAATGGTGGCTAGTTTGAATCTGGGCACTAGGAGGCAGTTGGGGCTGGCTGTCCTTGTGAGTCTCGTTGGATTTTTCCTGTTGAAGCGTTCTGAGAGGTATCGGGGAGCTTTGTTGTTTAGGCATTTGTGGATAAGGGACGCAGATTTAAGGTTGATTTTTTCTTGGGTGGAAAGCCATTTGTGTTTTCGTCTTATTTCTGAAATGTGTGCACTTCTGGGGATACTTAGGGCCGCTCTAAGTGCATTGTTTTGGAGCACTTGGATTCTGTGGATGATTTGTTTGGTTGTCCCTATGTAGAGGGCGTTGCAATAATCTAATTTCGATAAAATGAGGGCTCTAGCTAGAATAAGACAGCTGTCCTCTGAAAGGAATGGTTTCCCAGCTCGTATTAACTTGCATGTATAGGCAGTGGATGATGACAGTGAGTTCACCTGTTTGGTGAAAGATAGTGTCGCATCAAGGTAAAAACCTAGGGTTTTTACTTCTCTGGCGACCTTGATAGTGTTACCATCGATGATGAAGGCGGAGTAGTTTTGGTTAAGTTTGGAGATACGGGCTGCCGTGCCCAGGATGATGAGCTCTGTTTTGTCATCGTTCAAGCATAGGCCATGGTTGGCCATCCATGCCTGAACGATGCTATAGACTCTATTCACCAGAGCCAGATCTTCGACGTAATCCCCAGTAAGTGGTAAGAGAATCTGAGTATCATCTGCATAGTTAGTGTAGGTGATACCCAGATTATCAAGATCGTCAAAGAGTGGCTTGGTGAAGATGTTATAGAGTGTCGGCGAGACGCAGGATCCCTGGGGCACTCCGCAGGTGATTGGGATAGGGTCTGCTGCCGCTGCGGGGGAGAACACCCTCATAGTCCTGTCACTAAGAAATGATTGAATCCAGACTATAGCCTCCTCTGAGAAGTGGGCAGCCGAGTCCAGGTGATTACATAGGACTTTATGATCCACCAGATCAAAGGCGGCTGAGAGGTCTAGAAGGAGGAGGAGAGCTAGTTTTCCCTCGTCTCTGAGTGAATCTATTTGGGCTTTTAGGTCGATAAGGGCAGTCTCTGTGCCGTGTTGTGGACGGAAACCGGATTGGCGGGTGCCGAGGAGATGGTTCATCTCAAGGAAGTTCTGGATTTGGGTGTATGCTACCTTGTCTAATATTTTTAGTAGGAAGGGAACCGTGGTGATGGGCCTGTAGTTAGTAGGAGTGTTGGGGTCCAATGTTTGCTTTTTTAGGAGGGGGAGTACCCAAGATTCCTTTAGGTTGCGGGGGATGGTGCCCGTAGTAAAGGAGGCATTGATAAGTTTTGTGATAAAGGGGGCTAAATCCCTAGCCGCATCCTTGATCAGTTGTGCGGGGCATTGGTCGCCTTTGCAATTAGAAGGTTTGAGAGTCAAAATGGTCTTCTCTACCTCAATTACTGAGACCTTGGAGAAACGGAATTGGGTGGATTCTGGGTTGTTGGATGTGGGAATTTTGACTATCAGAGGTTGAGTTGGCAGAGAGGCTTTCTTTAGGGCAATTTTTGTTTGGAGGTTGGATACTTTGTTGGTTAGTGCCAGTTGTATGTCTGTGCACCAAGTTTTGTCTTTGATGGAGTCATCCTGTACTGTGATAGGGGTTTCCAGTTCCTTTAGGATGGAGAATAGCTCCTTCATGCTGGAGTTGGATTGGGAGATCCTATTATTATAGGTTTCTTGTTTGGCCAGGATGATGTCTCTTTTGTATTGCGAGGAGATGTTAATTAAGTTAGTTTTATTTTCAGCGGTCGGAAGTCGGTTCCAAGCTGTTTCGCATTTTCTCTTCTGTAGTCTTAAGTTTTTTAGGTGGGGTGTAAACCATGAGTTCAAATGCTTTTTGGGTTTACTGATCCGAAGTTTAAATGGAGCAATACTGTCAAGAGCAGAGCACATGGCTGCGTTGAATGCATCCACTAGGATGCCTGGGTCAGAGTGGTCAGGTAGGGAATTTAGTTTGGGTAGGATGTGGGGCAGAATATTGTCGGCTGTAATGTTTTTCTTGTTTCTCGTTAAGGTGGGTGTGGCTGGCGTGGGTGTTGAGACTATGGGTCTTTTGGTGTTGAGGGTGAAAGAGATAAGGTAATGGTCAGACCATATTTGGGGGGTGATGGCTGTTATAGAGGGGTAGCAGTTGTGACTGGCAATCCAGTCTAGTGTTCTTCCCTTGATATGTGTGGAAGTATTCACGAACTGCGTGAAGCCTAGCACTGACAGAGTATTGCCTGTGGCAGTAGCATGATGGTCGTTGATATCGTTGAGCCCTAGATTGAAATCTCCTAGTACTAGTGTTTGGGAGGATTCTTTTAGCTTCTCAGAGATAACAGTGGTGATGTCTTCAGTGAAGGTGCTGACGGGGCCAGGGGGTCTATAGATAAGGTGGATATTTAGTGTTTGGGAGTTTGCAGTCGGTTATTTGATAGAGAGAAGCTCGCAGGATTTGAGGGAGGGTGTGGGTGTGATTCTCATAGAGAGATTAGATTTGGCGATAATTGCAATTCCTCCACCGCGCGAGTCTGGTCTGTCAGCTCTGAGAATGGTATAATTCTCTGGGACTGCCAGAGTGAGAGCCGGACCTGCTGCATCGTGGAGCCAAGATTCAGTAATGGCAATGAAGTCAAGGCTATTATCCCGTATGATATCTGCTATGTCAGTGGCATGAGCGTCTAATGATCTGGCATTGATTAGAGCAGCTTTTAGTTCAGGTTCTAGCTGTGCTGTGAGCGGGGGTTTGGCTATAAGTTTATTGATTTTATGGTGTGGTTGGTGTCTGAGAGGGGCGGTGGTTACCAGTGGTCGGCATATTTTGGGTCGGAGGTGTTCTAGGTTAATGTTATATTTAGTAATAGGTTCGAATATTTTAGGTAGTCGAGCCCGGAGTCTAAGCTTCCTTTGTTCTAAGATGCAGGGTTTAGAGATGAGTTGTATGTGGGCACCAAGGCCCTCTGTAGGCAGAACTGTAGGCATGGTCGTGTAGATGATGGTAAGGATAATTGTCAGTTTGGAGAATTGTGCAAGGTGAACTGGGTTGGGCATGTGGAAGTACATACTGTTACTACTAGCTGAGCTAGGTGGGCTGGAATTAGTTGCCGTGGATGGATACGGGGCAGAGTTGGCAGAGTACAGTTCTCAAATACTTGGCGAGATTAATGCAGCAGTGACGTACTAGTCTAAGAGTAGCAGTCAGATACTGGGCTAAGTGCGACGGTCAGATGTAGGTCTAAAAACCGAGGTCAGATACTGGGCTGAGAGTGATAGTACAGTGGTCTCTGGGCGACCATAAGGCACTACACAATGCTACAGTATGCACAGGTCATTCAACAACTGACCCCAATCCACTGTTATCCCTTCTTCCTCTTTGTGGTTACGGTTGGCCAGCAATACTTCCAACTCAGCCACCCTTATCTGCGGACATCCCCCTGCCACAACCTTACTGATGGACCTTGTGGATGCTTCCAAACAAACGCCATTCAGCGTTTAGCTAAAATCAAGAGAAACCTCACAAGCTTGTTCCGTGACTTATATCTTGTCCCCTCTGGGAGAATACCCCACAGGCATAGTCTTGGATTGCACTCCAGCTTCGTTTCCAACAGCTCATTCACCCCTTTGACCACCTTTTCCCAGTAACTTGCTATAACCCCACATTCCCAGACCATATGCCAGTCTCACGCTGGGCCCCTCCCGCACCTCGGGCAATCGTCTCTTAGGGTCCCCTTCATTGCTTGCAGCCTAGTCAGAGTCCCATATACCCTATGCAACAGGTTGAACTTGATCAACTTCAATCTAGCATTTCGTGATACCTTCTATACTTGCTCCCAGATCTTTGTCATTCCTTATCTGATATCTAGGTTCTCGTGTCCCATTTATCCATTTCCTTCAATCCCTCCTGGGGCTCCTCCCCCTTTATGTCCTTACATATGCGTGAATCTCTCGGCCTTCCCCCTCCCTGCTCCTGTAATACCTGCAATAGCGGGCTGGCCGTTGGTTCCTGAGGTATACCCCCCACAACTCTGATAACCTCTTAACCAATGATCCATATGTCAGGAAAAGTCCCTTTGCGAGACCCTATTACGCGCAACATTCCGAGAACATCAGTAGAGTCCCCCCTCAAACAGATCCCTCATCACGCAGCACCCTTCGCCCAGAGCCTCTGTACCCTTGCCCTTCCGATGGCCTACCTTAGTTTTGAGTCCGCGTACCAGGGTAAGGCCCCACTGCATAACCCCTTGGGCCGCCTCTTCTGAGTGTATCTTTTCCATACCCCTCTGACCGATGTAAATACTATTGTCGTCCCCTTGTTCCTTGTTCCCCACTGGAGTCCACAACAACTCCACCCCCTGCCGGTAGCTCCCCCACCAGGCCTTTCACTACCTCCCCATCCGCCTGCCCCCATTCCAGTGCCATTTGCAGTTGAGCCGCCGTGAGGTAGCTTTCATAGTCTGGAAGGCCCAGGCCACCTTCCGATCTTGGCCGCCCCAGCGTCGCCATCAACACCCTCCTCCTCGCTGTGTTCCACAATAGTTCCCCAATTTTACCATCCAGCATTTTAAAGAAAATCTTTTTGGCTATGTATGGTATGTTGGTAAAATAGTAGCGCAATCTCGGGAGTATTTACATATTGCCACCCTTCCCATCAGGGAAAGGGGGAGCCCTTTCCAGAACTGCACTGAACCTCCTATTTTGGATAACGCCCTTCCCGTATTGTGCACAAAGGTATCCTCTATGTCTTGAAATATACAGATGCCCCTTTTCCTTGTTTATCTGGAAACCCGACACATACCGGAAATTCCCCAGTACTTCGAACTGCATTGGGAGATTAACCCAGGGATTGTTCACATACTGCAACAGGCCGTCCACCTAAAGTGATACTACGAGTCTCGCCCCTCCTACTACGGTCCCCGCTTCCCCCATCTCTTGTCTCATGTATCCCGCTAGCGGTTCCAGCGCCAATGCAAATGGGATCGGAGAAACCGCTCATCCCTGCCTTGACCCTCTGCTCAGTTCCCACCTCTCCGACACTCAATTATTTGTCCGCAGCACCGCTACCTGTTTGTTATAGAGTAAGCCCAACCATTTACGAATGTTATTGCCGAACCCAAACCTCTCCAGTACCCGGAACAGTCAGCTCCATTACAGTGAATTGAACGCTTTAATAGCATCAAAAGCTGCCATCGCCATTTCACCCTTCTGGGTTTTTGTCTGGTCCATTACATGATATAGGCAACTGATATTCCTCGTCATACTTCTCCCTTCAATAAACCCGCACTGGTCCGGATGCACCAGTTCTGGCCACTCCCACCACCCTGTTCACCAGAATTTTTCCCTGGATCTCACCGTCAAAATTCAAATGAGAGATGGGGTGATATGAAATACAGTCCAGTTGGTCTTTCCCAAGGAAAGTGCAGTCTTGAACTCC
Organism: Ambystoma mexicanum; assembly: GCF_040938575.1. Taxonomy (NCBI): domain Eukaryota; kingdom Metazoa; phylum Chordata; class Amphibia; order Caudata; family Ambystomatidae; genus Ambystoma; species Ambystoma mexicanum. Next base: position 521,951,677 of record NC_090939.1, read on the forward strand.
TCTGATGCAGGATTGAAAGAACCAGGAAACAGACCTTCTCTGTCTACGACCCCAGGCTCTGGAACCTCCTGTTCGTTAACACCAGTCTCGCCCCCCTCGCTTCTACGTTTAAGGAAGGGGCTCAAGACCCACTTCTTCAAGGAATGGTTAATCCTTACCTCCTAGGTCCACTCTGCCCCCACTCGCCTCTTAACCTGAGACTGATGCTCTCCTCCCCTCTGTTTCCTCCCCTGGTTGCTTGCAGATTGGTTGCTTCTAAATGTTTCATCCTGCCTCTTCCCCATTGTTATCTCCTTGCTCCCTTCTATTGATCTCTTGCGATCTGCTTCCCTCACCTTGTGCTTCCTCTTGTGACTTTTATATCGCTCTGTTGCTTCCCAAAGCTAGGTTTGCACTCAATAAATACCCTATCATATTAGGAGACTTCAACATCTAGTTCGACAATCCCTCAGATCCCATAACCCGCTCTCTCACAGATTGCCTAGCAGCGCTCAACTTGACATAACTCAAATCTATCCCCACCCACTTCGCAGGCCACACCGTTGACGCTGTATTCAGAGTCACGAACCAGATATCCACCCCGTCCCCATGCCCTCTAATCTAGATGGATCCCTCTGCAATCCTCTTCTCCCTCCTGACCTCTGCATCCTCCCTCTCTTGGCCCACCCGCCCTCCCTCTCCAACCCCTCCTGCTCCCACATCCCTCTGTGGAACAAAGTCACCATTAACCCAGATCTAGCCAATTCCCTCCTAAACTGACTCCTAGCACTCTCACACCAGGAAGACCCCCCACTTTGATCTTTTCGAACATTGGATCTCCAGCGCCCTCATCCACCTCACTTCAATGAGACATACCTCTCAGAGACCGAGCCCAAACCCCAAGTGGTACACAACCCACCTCAAATCTATCAAAACCCTCAAACACTGAGTGGAGCGGACTTGGAGAATCAAACCCACAACTCAAAACAAAACCTCTCTTGCTAGACTGACAAGTGCCTACTGGTCAGAAATTTGAAAATCCAAAAATACCTTCTGCAGTAACCAAATCTCTTCCCAATCCCTGTCCTAGTCCCCCCTGTGTACCGGTCTCCTCCTCTTTCTCCCCATCTCACATCCTGAATTCTTCAAACCTCTAGCGCAAGGCCGACCCTCAGGCTCTCCTGGAGAACCCTGTCCCCCTGCTCTTCTCAAGAACATCCTAACAACAACATGTGCAGGCAGCATTGCACAGTCCATCATTAACCAGTCCCTCTCCTCAGGTATTTCCGAAGGCCTTCCAAACGGTTTACTTATGTTAATCTTCTCCTCAAGAAACCTGTGCTCAACTCCCCCAACCCCAAATACAGCTGTATTTCCAACACATGCATTTCCTACAC